>NW_023601104.1:7162236-7502236 GCF_014898055.3 Talpa occidentalis | reverse complement strand
CTTTATGCAGCTCTATATTTAAGGGCAAAAGACCAAGAAGATGACAAGAGTGACCTCTCTCTTGTCTTATGATCACTGCCAGTTTGACATGACACTAATTAGACTGCCTTAATCTAAACCCAGTTAGTTCTGCATGCTTGCAGCAAAACCATTGTAAACCCTAACGTAAATTGCCTTGGGCCTTTGTCTTCTTAAATCCCGCCTCTCTCCATCCACCCACACCCCCCCCATCTTTACATACCCACATGTATACATATGAAGAACCAGATCTTTAATAATTCTATCCCATTAATCTTAACAAATAAGCCCACGAGTGTCCTCTTAATATTCCTCTTCTGTAAATGTCACCAATTTCCACTACGTAATGCTGTCTGGTATGACTTGCTGGACATGGTGGGAAGTTTCCTTTCATTGTAAAAGCCTTGAAGGGAATAAAAGTCTGAAAAGGGCAAGGGAGATTTTTAAAGTACATGATGACGCCAGAGCTGTGAAATATGCTTAAGTGGGAATAGAATCTATGGAAGGGAGGGGGGAGTGGAAAATAGAAGAAAAAGAAAGAACGGAAATGATACCTTCTTGACCAGTTGATTAAAAAGTGAGTCAGTTAATTCAGCAAATACATTTGGGGTGGGGGGGAGGGGCTGGTGTTTGTGCACCTGATAGAAGAATCAGCAGGTCAGCTTTCTTTTAAACATCCAAGGGAACTCAGAGCACAAAGAAAATATGAGGAAGGAGAGTAGGTGAAAAAACTAAGACTTAGTTAAGAAACACTAACTTTAAATATGGATAATTAATTGTACATGACCCTCTTGAAGGAATATACTGATGTTCAACCGAACTATTTATCACATGAAGTATTATATGGTAAATTCAGGGCAGCAGGAACTGGCCATATGGGGTAGCACCCCAAAAAAGAAAGCTGTAGCTGAATGTATATGTCTGTATCCCAGAGACTTTCTTGCTTCTTGCAGAACCAAAGTTGTATTTACACTAGTGGCCAATTCCTAAAGATGCAGCCGCTGTATTATAAAGACGACAATTCTCAGAAAAGTACATGGCTGGAGATACATGCTAATGAACGGTATCTCCATTCTGTTCTCTACTGTGTCATCAGTGCTTGAAGAGTAAGCTGGGAAAATGGGCTTCAACCTGTTAACACCTGTGATCTTTTGTGTGGAGGTGACTCTCCTCGTGTCCTCCATGCAGCAGGCTTAGGGTCAGAAATCCCACCCACAGCATCGACTGACCCAGGGATAACCCCACTTCATGCCTATTCCCACATCCTTTTTACTAAAATATTTCAGTCACTTAGCAATAGTGTCTGCCATGTACTGAATACACATTCTATTTGGAAGTTTAAGCCAAGGCTTTTTTTTTTGTGAGCATTTTTATTTCATTTTATATATTTTTTTACATCATTTTTCATTTTTGCACAATGTATGCATTTTCATCTTGGTTATAGTCCCCATACAGTTCCCAAATTCCCACCCTGCCCCCTTGTTTTGATCCTACTCCCCCACCCCCATAGTGTGTCTCTAAGGAAACAACCCAAATGCCCAAAAATAGATGACTGGATCAAGAAGATGTGGTACATATACACCGTGGAATATTACTCAGCAATCAAAAAAGAGAAACTCATGCCATTTGCAGCAACATGGATGGAGCTGGAAGGGATCGTGCTCAGCGAAATAAGCCAGAAAGAAAAAGAAAAATACCGGATGGTCTCACTCATTTAGAAAGGAATTTAGAAAACCTAAATAAGGGGCCAGGAAAAAGACTAATTATAATAAAGAAAAAAACCAAGTCTTCTTGAACATTATCTCCTTTTTATTTATCTTTCAACAAATGCATTATTTTTCCATATTACAGAGAATGAAATTGAGGATCAAAGAGTCTAAGTAGCTTGTGTAGGGGCATACATCTTGTATGGGCATTGCTAGAATAAAGCCCACAGGTCAGACTCCAAAGCCACTTAACATGCAAAGGAACAGGGAAATGTGTGAAAAGAGGGATGCTATAATACAATAGGGAGTGATAGGGAGTAGGTTAAAATGCCATGGTCACTTAAGACTAAAAAGCATGTCTGTGGCTCAGTGATGCCTGCAGTTTGCACCCTGGACAATGTTACACTGCTTCTGCATTAGGAATATTGCAAATATCCACTCTCTCATGGCAAAGTTACAACCGATATAACGTGGGAAAAAATGTGGATTTCATTTATTTTCCACCCTGAGTTTCTGCATGACTATCAAGATCAGGGAAAGAGACAGTTGTGTTGGAGGTCATGCAACACACTGCTCTTAGGTCAGAATCTAAGTTGACCTTTTATGGTTGTTATTATATATTGTTAACAAACACCAGCAGTTGTTTGCGTATTTTAGGCAGCAATGTCTTTCTCTCTTTAGTTTGTGTACAGATTTTCTTGGTTGAATAATGGAAAAGTCATTGCTAATGAATATTAAAAGCCTGTAATTTAGTCAAAAACAATGTTGCCCACACTTTTTTACTGTGTAATTTCAGGTTTTTTTTTTTTTTTTAAATCAAGCATAAATGGTAGATAATGTTCCTCTGAATGGGGCCCTTAGGCTTTCTTAGCTGAGGCTTGTTTAGCTTGCCAAGTTTAAATATTTTCTGAACTGATCCCAGAACTGAGAAGCCTTCATCACAGCACAGCATTAAAAATGATGGATGTGATACATATTTAATACAATAAAATGGCCATTTATATGCCCATACTAGACACAGGGGAAATCCTCACTGGAAAGATTTCTAAAATCAAAAGGGGCCTATTCTCTAATCGATGCGAGGGGATTTACTCAGATAACTCCCATTAATACTAATGGGTGTTATGAGCTTACATCCTCCATGCACCATTGCAAAGATACACTCAGTGCGCTCAAAAGGAAACTGTTGCACTGATGAGGGTCCTTAAGAGTATTCTTGGGGAATCAAAATTTGTGAAAGAGTTAAAATGTTAGTAAAACTGCATTGTGCTAATAGTTTTATGCATAGTTAGTGTTCTGCAGATACTACTTTACCTGACTCAAAGGGGCGGGGTTGAACGTGCTGACACTGGAGGGATCTTTTTGACTATGGGTCATGGTCGTATTACAGTACTCATCATCATAAGCTGTATTTTATAATACTTTTAATTCTTTTTAAGTTATTTTTTGTTGACATGGTATTGGTTTACAACAATGTATACGATCTAGGGTTACATGTTCACACTTCAAATGTATGGCACGATGCCCATCACCAAAGCACTCTATCCCCAACCATAGTCCCCTGGGCCTCCTCCCTTGTGCCCTACCCCATTCTCCACTCCTAGTTGCCTCAATTCTGAGTCGTGCTTGGCTAGATCTAAGGTAGGTTTGGGGAAGTGAGTGATACTGGAAATAATTATCACAGATAACGTCTGAATCACGTGATAGCATCTACTTCCTCTTACTGTAGGAAAATAGCTGATGACATATCCCTGGCTGCGCCCTTCCCCAGCCTTCAGGAAAAAGTCAGTTCCTTTAGCTTAGCCCGCTCAACTAAGAGCTTAGCCCCTTTACTGCTGGGGCCAGTCTGCTGGTAGGTTTTATGATACAGTATGTGACCAATTTGTGAGATAACACCCTCTTGTCTGGGTTGACTTTACTCAAAACGGGCTAGTATCTAACAGTTGTAGCTATTAACCCCTTAGCTGGGTTTATTTTGCAATCACTAAAAGTGGTCCATTGATTGAGAAATACAAGTCTGTAACACTTCAACGCAGAGAAAGTCAATTATTTACGGAGCTAAAACAGCTGTATTTTCCTAATTTTGCAGAAGAGAAATAGCGAAACACCAAGAGGCGAGATCAAAAGCCCCTCAGAGAATAAGTAGAATAACTGATGATATGACTCTCCGTTCAAGTATTCTCCTCCTCTTCTAAACACTTCTTGTAGTATTTCCTTTGTGACTTTTCTTACGGCACTAATCACACACTGTGCTCTGTTATAGTTATTTATGTGCTTGTCTCTTGAGGTCAGGGTCTGTTTCTGATTCATCTCCACTTCATCAAACTCCCAGTAGGTTTTCAGTGAACATCAAATGAAAAAATCACTAATACCCATCTGTGGTACACTGTTTCTTTCCAACATCTCATTTTTTTTAAAGATTTATTTATGCATACAAGAACTGGGGTACAGGCCAGAGGTGAAGGGGGTGAGAGGATTCACCAGAGACAGAGTGGGGAGCAGAACAGGCAGATCTACTGAAATACACTGCTGAGGGGAGCAGCGGGCGAGGCAGGAGAGGTCTGCTGTGCCATGTGTGTCATCTCCCTGGTCAGGGATCAAACTGAACTGGTGCTTCACTGGCTGCAGATAGCTTCATAGGCTGCATCTAAACCCCTTGCGCCACCAGGGAGGCCCCCAGGCTCTCATTTTATTTTTTTTATTTATTCATTTTTGTGGGATCCTCGCTAGTGGCTGGGGATCGAACCGGCGCTGCAGAGGCTGCGGCCAGTCTCGCAACCCAGCACTCAACCGCTGCGCCACCAGGGGAGGCCCCTCCCAGCTCTCATTTTAAATGCAACCTAATGTTCTGTTCCTATGTCATTCTTTCCAGAATACACATAACTTCTTTGAAGAAAAAAGGACAAGCATAAAGAGTCTGGGAAGTAGGAGAGTGGCCTCTGAGCCTTTGAGAAGGAGGAAGAGAGATGAACTGCCTGAGTCTGCATTGGACTCATACTGGTTGGACAGCTCTGCACAATTGTTCTCTTTCACTCTCCACGTGGGTTCTATGCCCCATCTATAATTTTTCATGACTGCAGAGACCACACTAACCGACATTAAAATGTCATCTAGCAGTATTCTCTCCTATTGAATTTTTTACATTGATATATCTACGTGTGTGTGTGTGTGTGTGTTAATTTTTAGGCTTTTATTTGAGCAAAAATCTATTTGAATCAGACAGGGCCAAACCAAAAGTAGGAGCTAGGAGCTCAGGGGAAGACTTTTATAGAAGAAAAGGTGAAAGCAAACTATAGAAATTATTAGTTGGCTACAGCTTAAATCTAGTTGTCTACCTGTGATTGCTTGTTTTCAGGTTTTGATTTTATAACCTTGAGACATTTAAAACCTTAGATTTTGGTTGGCTTAAGTAGACCAACCTCTGTCTAGTAGTCTTCTTGTTTAATAATTAGCTTAACAATAGTTAAAGATTTTTAAAGTACCTATGTTTATTTCCATTTGTCTTTACTTCTGTTGTCACCAGGTTAGGGTTTTGAAATCATTTCAGCAACTCATGGGAAACAAAAGCAAAATAAAAGACATACTAACCAGCAGCTGTTTGTAAACACACATTTTTTTTTTATGCAGAATACTTTTGGATTGCTCCTACAGTTGGTATTTGAGAAGAGAAATTTGATCTCAAATGAAAAGAGGCAAATGGCTTTATCTGTTTCTTTTGTATACTTCTTTTCTGAAGTCCCAGGAGACTTAGCTGAAATGACAATAACTGAACTCTAGGAATCATGTCTAAAATAATACAGCTGACAATATATACTTAAGTCTCATAAGAGACATAAAGGCAAGAAGGCTGCATTTGAAGGGAAGCCGCTTGAAGGCAGAGACCTGATCTCATATATATATATATACTGTATATATGTATACCTATATTTACTATATATATATATATATATATATATACACACACACACACACACACACACACACTATTCCTGTTATCAAGCCTAGCTTTGGGTTGGAAACTGATAGGGATCAAATATTGTTTTAAAGGTTCACCAAAATGACTGACCAATATAATTCGTTTCATAGATAAAAGTGTGCCAGTCAACTTCTAGATTCCAAGTAGGCAAAACACAAATTTATTTTCTACACATTCATTTTTTATCTCTTGTTCTTGGCGTCATAGTGACATACATTTTCATGTGTATGTTTCTCAAATGAGATAGAAAGTCCTTAAAAATTCAAGCATTGCCCTTTCGGTTTATTTTTAGTTCTGTTTCAACAACTGAATATTTTTAAAGAATATCAAGTAACTGCACAATGAATCCAGATGCAAAAAAAAAAAAGTCCATTTATTTTCACTCCTGAACATTTTTTTTTTTCTCTCTAAGTCCTCCACTGACCTCCACCACTGTCTCTAACAGTGGTTGTAAGTTTGGCCTGATAAATAGTTCATTGGCATGCAGCAGGGAGACATAGATTTTAAATGAAAATTAAGCACTTTATTGACAAGAAGAATTAATAACCCAACAAAAAATAAAATCCATATGTACTTTCTTGCTGAGGAAAAATGATGTGCAGACAACAGAGATTATTGATTTGAACCAATTGAAATTAAAGCAGAATATTTATTGGTACGTACAGTATTTAAATGCCCTAAATTCTCCTTAGTACCACTAGCTGCTAGCGCTGCAGAATTCTAGAATTGCACCCTGCAGTTTGTACTAATTGGTGGGAAATGTAGGCCTGATGTCAAAGACAACTATAATTGTCTGATGAAAATAACTTGCTTTTGACACCAGTATATGTTGCACCCCATATAGCACATCCTCCTTGCATAAGGAGGTGTTGTTTTATATAGCCAAGGTAATTATAATTGGCTTTAATGTATCTGAAATAACTACATATAAAAGAGTGTTGTAAGAAAGAAGAGGCTTACAATGACCTAGTAGCATTTATGACAAAATGGTTGCTCAAGGAATTAAAAAAAAAAAACCTAACTAAAAGCACAGGCTTATATTATGCAGGTTTTAGAATGTTAGAAAGCTGCGATTTAGAAATGATCCTATTTTGACCATAATGCATTTTGTCATGTGAAGATTGAATGTGGAAGACGTTTACATTTCTCCAACTCACTGAGCTTCCACCTCAGGACTAGCTTTTTTTTTTCTCACATCAATAGACATCTTTTTAAACATTGTATTCATGTCTGTCTCTCTTGACAGCAAATAAAATTTAATAAATAAAATTCTGTATGATAAATATGTTAGATTTAAGGAGCAGCCTTGATAAATTGTGGATGTTTTCAAAAATGATTTGTGAAAAACAAATAAATTTAACAGGACTAATGTGTTCTAGCTCCAAATATATTATCGATGATGCGCAGAAGTATAATGACCCAAAAGAGCATTTGCACAGGTTTTCACACTGCTTAAATTACTGCCAGAGAGGAAAAAACATTCCCCAGAAGTTGGACCCATTGCCTCTGTAGATCAACATCTGACTGTAGCAACATCTTGGCTTGTCACTAAATTTCAAATCAACAGCAGCCACCGATAACTTATAACAAGGAGTAGTTTCACTTCACAAGCATCAAATCCTGTGGCACATTTTTATAATGTGCAGTCTTTTCTCCCAACCCCTATTTTAACCTTCTGCCAGGTTTGGAGCCTCCTGATTCACTATCTTTGTAGTTGGCCAAACCCACTCCCTTACCTCAGAATCATCTCTTAAATGAATACTCACAAATAGATATGGAAAGAATGATGGCCCCTTCTCAATTTCTCTGCTTTTTGCTTTTATAGCCCTCATTATACTTTACGCTACAAAATGTATTTCACACCCCCACATCTTCCCATGCAGAATTGTGAAGTTAACATTTACTTTGTGTTAAAATAAGCCAAGCAATATGCTAAATGCTTTACATACTTTATTTCATTGAATCCTCACATCAGTACTGTCAGTTACTATTACTCCATTTTACAGATGAGAATACCGAGTTTTGATGTGACATCCTAGCAATGTTACCCATCTTCTGCGAAAATAATGAGTTTATGTCACATTCATGTTTTCTTCCGCTGCATAATGCTTACCTAAAAAGAACAAACACAACTTCTACCCCCACATAAAGTACAACTATAACATCTTGCTGATGACTACCAAAACATGTAATGTTTCACGTTTAATGGCTTTAGAGTTTCATAAATTTTAGGTATCTTTGGAATGTGACAATAATTACACTGGAGAATTATATACAGTATATAATAATCATTATATACAGTATGTCAATACTTTGATGAAATCATAGCAAATCCTCTACCATAATAATAAATCTTCTGTAATAGATCTTGATTTACTAAAGTTACTTACAAACAATATGCATCTATAGTGATAAAAACAGAGTACTAAAATGAGGTGATCCCTTTGAAGCATAACTAAAGCTACAAAGTGCTCTCCTTTTGTCAATTATGTGTGCAATGTTTAAAACTTCTCAGCTTTTCTTTTTGTGTGAATATAACCAATCATACATTCATACAGTTCTAATTTATTAAAGTGTGTATGTGTGTATTTCTCCATGTTTTGAAGAATGCTATAAAGGGGATTTATTGTTTATACCATGATATGTTTAACATTCAATTTCTTTTTTTAGCAATAATACATTTTTAATGAAAAATAAAATGAAAAGTAACTGTAATCACTGAATTAGAGTAGAATTAAAAACTTTAAAGAGAATAATTACTGGCACTATCTCTGAATTCGCTACATCAGAACAGACCTACAGAGTAGGAACATCCAGGTTTTCACTAGAGAGTTGTGTTTATTTAATAAAATACATTGAATTTTAGTGGGGCATTTGAATTAGTAAAAGCATTTCATGTATCATATCACCGTTTAGTGGGCGTCTACTTTATATTAGGCACCATACTGGTCCACGTGTGTGTGTGTGTGTGTGTGTGTGTGTGTGTGTACAGACATATATATATGATTGATAGATTCATAGTAGTAATATTATTAAGTTCTGAGTTACCTATTCATTAATAAATATTTATTGAGACAAATTTGGCTCTCAGTTGCAGATGGGATTGTGAAAAAAATAGGACAGGAGTCAATAAGGGTCAGCACTATCATCAGCCTCTTTTCCAGATAAGAAAATTGAGCCACAGAAGTATTTAAGAAACTTATCTAGCATCATAAGGAAAGCAAGTAATGAAGCTGAGATTTAACTTCTATACCTATTAACTAAAAATTGTGTTCTTACCCCCACAACATGCTTGTACAATATGGGCTTACTACTATTACAGTCATAGATGGTTGACATACTGCTTGGGTAAGAGAAACTGAAGATTTGGACTTGTCCAAATTTAAAACCTGACATATATTCTTATAAAATAAACTCGCAAGGGATTTATTTAAAAAAAACTATTTTAGTCATTAAATCAAAGAATAAATTGTAAAAAATTATACCCTATGGGGTAGTGAAATTTAGAACCACCATTTCTTCATGATGGGACTCTTTAGTGCAGCTTACTTTCGTAGACTTTTATAGAAAGCCATCATTGTGGGGTAAAAATATGAGTAAGAACAGGCATCTTAGTTTCAAGCCTCTGTTCTGGCATTAACTAGCTATTTTAATTTTTCAACAAAATTTAATGAGTACCTATTAAACACCAGGCACTGAAATAAGTGCTGGAGATAGAACGTTGGATAAGTAATATTCCTGACTCTATGTAGCATAGAATCTAATCAGGGCAAAAGACATTACACAAACACTTGAAAAATAAGAATTGTGAGGGATAATAATAGGGTGTTTTAAAGAAAAATTAACTTGGGGAAGTCATTGGGGAAACCAAATTTAGACTGAGAATGTACGGAAAATGTCACTTGGAGGAAGTGATATTAGGCTGATTCCTAAGAGACTAATAGGATTGGCAAAGGAGAAGAGTGGCAGGAAGAGAGTTCTAGGAAAACACATACAAAACCCCTGAAGATCCAACCATGGGAAAAAGCTAAACAGTATTAGAAATAGAGATAAGGCCCTTGTGAGTACAGGCAAGGTGAGTGAAGCTGGGAGTGGGACTCGAGCCAGCAATACTGCGGAACAAGAAGATAGCCAAAGCATGAAAGCCTCGCTGAGAATGTGGCCCTTTAAAGGAATGGATGTTTTGTGAGACCTTTTAGTTCTTATCATTGGTCGAGGGAAGAGGGTATGTAAGCTCTTTTCCAACCACTACAATCAGCTAAATTCAAGTCTGTCTGATCAATTTTGTTTTTTTGGGTTTTTTTGGAGGTAGCTCAATTTATTTATTTTATTAGTTTTATTTTTTAACTATATATTTTATTTTTTTTAACAATATTTGCTTCCCCCCACCCCCTCAGGTTGAGTCCCCATAGAATTTCCTTCCCTAAGGCACCCCTGCAACATCACCTCAGTCCCCTATGCTTCTCCCTCCCTCCCTCCCTCCCTCTGATCCCTCTCCCTCCTCCTCCCCTGCAGGATGTCGCTCGTTTATAATTTCTGTTTTTGTTCTGTTGTGTTTTGTACTGTCATTATTCTTTTTTACACTGATGTCTTATTGGATTCCCCTATATTCCTGCTATAAGTGAGACCATCTGATATTTTTCTTTTTCCTTCTGGCTGATTTCACTGAATATAATTCCTTCTAGCTCCATCCATGTTGCTGCGAATGGCATGAGTTTATCTTTTTTGATTGCTGAATAATATTCCATTGTGTATATATACCACATCTTCTTGATTCAGTCATCTGTTTTTGGCCATTTGGGTTGTTTCCAGATTTTACCTATTGTAAATAGTGCTGCAATACACATGGAGGTACGGGTATTCTTTTGAATCAATGTTTTTGTGTCCTTTGGGTTATCTGATCAACTTTAATATACCAAGTCCTGTGCTAGGGATACAGAGATACTTATTACAAAGTGATAAAACATGGAGTCTGCTTATAAGTTGCCTGGAATTAAGTAAAGAAGAAGGCGATGAAAATAGGTTGCAATAATACAATGCAGAAGTACAAATACAATTGGTGAAAGTAGAGTAGAAGGTGTGCTCATATTATTTAGATCATTAACTTACAATATCTAACATGGAAGAATGGCATTTCAGGATTTCATGTGATTAGCGTAGTTCGGCAAAGATCACCATGAAGTTCTCTCCCAGCAGCAGTCATTTGCCTTGGTGTTTTGCATTTCTATTCATTCATTTGCATTTAATCATTGTCACAAGAAGCCCCTTTAAAAAATAAAATTAAAAAATATAGCATGTGGATGCAATACACATTACCTCAAAAGAAATGGTTTCAATTTGTGAGTCACTTCAGAGTATTTCGAAGTAGCTTCCTGGAAGATTGTCTCAGGAAGGTGTCTGAGGCCTCCTGCAAACTGAATAGAATGAATGGTCAGGGTGGAGAACATCATGTATTTTCCATCTCTATTTTAACTCACTATTTAGTATGCTCCATGGCATTGTTATTCCTAGGTAACAGCTAAGTTCCGCAAAAGAAGAGGCCTCAGAGAAATGAAATACAAGGCAGATTTGTGATAGAAGGGTGCAGGGGAAACCTGGGCACCCAATGGATCTCATGATGAAGTTCTCAGGCAGCCAGAGTCCTGCTATGCATGGGGTTGTATGTGAGGTTGAGAAGGGTTAGGAAATGTTGCATAGGAAACCTTCAAAATCACACCTTTCCTTCTGCATCACCGTCTGCCCAATTGTACACATAGAATGCCAGTTTGTGTTGCCTCAAATGAAATTAAAGTGAGGATTCCTGGAAGTGTCGTAAAGAAAGATAACTCTGACCTTACAGTTTCATTTGATTCCATTGATGCATCCTGTGTAGAAAGCACCTAAAAGCAGCCATTGCGTTAAGCCTGAGGGTGCAGGGCCAAAGAGAGTGATGCCAGGAAGCCCAGAGCTATGTTTCTAGATTTCATCACCTCAGTAAGAGATGAGCTGTCCTAGGAATAACTGATATGTTCTGACACTTCCCCCTTGTTGCACATGTTAATTTTTCGTGTGATATTGTTTTGCACAAAATAATTACATTTGATTGATAACTTCCATGCCACATTTCAATTTAATTGGAAACAACCCAATATTCTCTCTTAAAAGAGGGAAAATAATTCAGAAAATGTAAAAGAGGAAAGTATTTTTTCTTTCTCTTTGTAGTTTTCAGCCAAGTTAGATATGTGTATAATAAAACCCTCTTCTCCCTGGTCTAAGCACTATATCCTTACACAGATAATTGTTTTTTATCAAATAATAGTTATCTACAACTTCTAATGTAATTCAGATTAATATAAAATTGTATTTCTAGCAATATTAAGCTAATAATGGAATTCTGTAAACAAAATATTATTCTAATGATAGACTAATATTCTAAATATTAATGTTAATATTAATAAATATTAGTTTATAATTAGAAATATTAGTAAAAATAAGAAAGGATTGAAAAATAAAGTTGCTTGTGTCTTTAGAGCAATTTGAAAGCCTGTTTCATTTTGAAAAATATCATAACTATCTTTATTCATACTTAATTACCCTTAATTTGCTCAAACATTTTCAGAAAAAAAATAACAATACAGGAGCATAAATAGCCTCCTCATATACATAGGTCATATTATAAGAAATTACTTTTCTGCTTTATTGCAGATACAATTAATAATATTAAAAGTATTCCAACAATTTTCCTGAAACAATGAGTCACAGAAGCTTCACTTCTTACAAGATTATTATGCAAATAGTTAAAATATTGAAATGAACCGAAGTACTGATACTCTAACAGATCAGTCCTGTTATAATTTGTTGACAATGAGTAATCTATTTGAGACAAAGTGAAAGCAGCTGCAGAAGAAAACTTAATAGAAAAATTACGCCTACGGAGCATTTAAATGTAGGTGCTGAATAAATTATCTATACATTAAAAGGTTCATATATTTCAAAGAAATGATGAAAAGTTTGAAAAAAAGTCTGAGAAAATTTAACAAAAAGCAATAGAATTCTAAATGTGAGCAAAACTACAGAAGAACTCTATTAAATGTATAACCTTGTTGCACACAAATTACTCCTTTCAGAGCCTGTTCTTTTATTGGATTACTCTGCCATTTTATGAAATATATTTTAATGTTGTACAAAGAAAATGAATTTCACGGATTTGATTTAACAGTTCAGTTTCTCCATGTTACTATCTTGTGCTACAATGGAAGTTTGCTCTTTTATTCGGTTATCTACTCCATTATAGCTTTGACAAGGTTTCAGTGTGTGTATGTGTGTATGTATGCGTGTGTGTGTGTGTGTGTGTGTTATCACTTAGGGTACAAATCATGTATTATTCAAGCAAAGTCTATCATTTTATCAGGAATGTTCAGCGCATGCTCCTTAAAACAGCATCTGATCAATAAAAGTTAGATTCAGCAAATCATTTGACCTACACTCTGACAAATGACTAGATTAGGAAGCTTTCCAGGGCCTGTGGAATATTGCAGACTAGACCAGAGAGCTGATTTGTGAAAACCATCTTCTACTTTTAAAATTATCTTCATTGATTTTGATCCTTTTGAAATTTGGTTTATTTTGAATCAAACTTAATTGTGGGGTATATTCTATTTCTGGAAGGGAGTCTTTTAAACAGTAAAAACAAAGTGATGATATAAATACATTGACAGGGCAGATGTTATGTCTATATTTTAGGAATCAAAAACTTTATTATTATGGTGGCTATTATTATTATCAGCGTCATCATTTTAGAGGAGGGCATGATAATATAAGGTCACAGAATTCAAAAGAGAGTGCATGATTTGTCTTGCCCCTATAATCTTGGGACAAGTTTACACTAGCAAAACATATTCTACATAAAATGGATTTTGCTACTGATAATCTGTTTTTATGTAACCCTCTTCTTCTGTTGGGAGTCCAACAGAAGAGAAAAGATGAAAGTCAAAAATTAATGGACAAGAAATAGGGCAAAGGTAACAGAGTTTGACTCTATGGCCATTTGCCACTCTACCTCTGTCTCAAATTCACCTTTAAAATGATACTGCCCTTCCATGTCAACCATGTCCATAATCATGTCTCTACTCAACTGAGTTATCCTTTAGAAAAAATTAAATGTACCAAACAAATTATACAAATAAAAGTACTATATCAAATGCTATATCTAGTGAATCAGAAGAAATCCCATAGACTATCAAATCTAAAAAAACCCTCATTTCACCCATGAGGAAACCAAGACTCAGAAACTATTAGTGAACTCACTTAGGTCACTGAGCTAGCTAATAGCAAAATCAAGATCAAATCCAAGCTCCCTGAACTTCCAAACTCACCATGCCATCCATTCTGGAAAGTCATCCGGAAGAGATATCTGCATGACAATGAATTCAGATTACTATAAAGACATTATTTGATTTTCAATATAAATAAATATTTTAAAAAGTTAGAATCTAGGAAAAGACATATTAGAAAAGAAAAAGTGTTTACAAAGTTCCACCTTTTTTTTGTCAGTTAATCCTCACCATTTCTTCACAGAGACAGATGAATAATAAGAGTAAAATTTTCTTTCTTGCAGTGAAAATGATTTATAATATGTCTGAGAGGAAGAGCATCAATAATAATCTCAGAATTGTCCCATATATCAAAAAAATCAATTTGATTAGTCAATTCAAGAAAAATTTTAACAAAGCAATACTTTTGTTAGTACAAAAACTTCAGGTAGCAATTAACTTCATCAGCCTGGGATATTTTTAACTGTATGAATATTATGATATATTAAGAATTTGAAAGACAAAAGGAACAAATGATTTTACTACTTACAGAGAAAATGTAAAGCAGAACTGAAATCATATCATTATTTCAAACCCATAACTCTTGGGGGGAAAATATGAAAAAATTGTTACCCTTGTCAATTAACTCTGGCTAAAAGTAAAAACTTAGAATAAAGCAGTAACCTGCAGAATCATGAGAAGGGTGTATGTAAAAGTTTAGGAGAAGGGCCTCCCTGGTGGTGCAAGGGGTTAAGATGCAATCTATGAAGCAATCCACAGCCACTGCAGCACGAAAGTTCAATCCCCAGCAAGGGAGTTACCCACATGCACAGCAGACCTCTCCTGACTTGCCCGCTGCTCCCCTCAGCAGTGTATTTCAGTCAGATCTGCCTGTTCTGTTCCCCGCTCTGTCTCTGGTAAATCCTCTCACCCCCCGCACCTCTGGCCTGTACCCCAGTTCTTGTATGCATAAATAAATAAATCTTTAAAAATATTAGGAGAAGGAAAGTATTAAGTGCAGCTATTGGTAATTATGATATTAAGGAAGCTTCAAACTATAAGCAGATATTCTTTTTTTTTAAATAAATTTTATTTTTATATTCCCCATACAATTGCAATCCCCTTATTTTTACCCCAAGCCCTCCCCTCCCCGCCCCCCCACCCCCTCATAGTTTATTGTTGATTTTGATTTTCACTTTCTTATAGTTATTCATATTCCTGGTCCCTTATTTAAGTTTTCTAGATTCCTGCTATGAGTGAGACCATCCGGTATTTTTCTTTTTCTTTCTGGCTTATTTCGCTGAGCATGATCCCTTCCAGCGCCATCCATGTTGCTGCAAATTGCATGTGTTTATCTTTTTTGAATGCTGAGTAATAATCCATGGTGTATATGTCCCACATCTTCTTGACCCAGTCATCTATTTTTGGGCATTTGGGCTGTTTCCAAAGCTTAGCTATTGTAAACAGTGCTGCTATAAACATAGGGGTGCAGGTGCTCTTTGGAATTGATGTTTCTGTGTCCTTTGGGTAAATACCTAGGAGTGGAATTGCTGGATCATATGGAAGCTCTATGTTTAGAGTGCAGGAGAGTTCCTTTTTCTCCACATCCTCGCCAACAATTTGTTGTTGCTAGTTTTTTTTAATATGTGCCATTCTCACTGGTGTAAGATGGTATCTCATGGTAGTTTTGATTTGCATTTCCCTGATTACAAGTGATGTTGAACATTTTTTCATATGCTTGTTGGTCATTTGCATTTCCTCTTCAGAGAAGTTTCTTTTGAGCTCTTCTGCCCATTTTTTGACTGGATTATTTTCTTTGTTTTTGTTGAGTCTCATCAGCTCTTTGCAGATTTTTGTGATCAGTCCTTTATCATTAGTGTTGGGTGCAGAAATGTTCTCCCAGTCGGTGGGGTTTCTCTTTGTTTTTGTTATTGTCTCTTTTGCTGTGCAGAAGCTCTTTAATTTGATGTAGTCCCAGCTGTTTATCTTTGCCTTCACTATCACTGTATAAGCAGATATTCTTAAGTGGAAAATATGTCTGACATGCAAGAAATTTTCAATAACAGGAAAAATGGAAGACTTCATTATGTTCACACATGACCGGATTTTAGGAACTATCATCTAATTATTTAAAGTTAAAATTAATTGCTCTTGGCTTCTGGAAGAAGAAAGAGTGGTAAAGTTTTGGATATTAGCTGGTTAACACATATGTGATTAGTGCATCCATTCAGGGCCTCACTTTTGCCTATGATTACACAATATTGGTAAATCAAGATTTATTCAAGTTTTTATGTGACAACAACACATATCACACTATTTTAGTTTTATTATTTTTACTTTTGCAACTGTAATTAAACCTGGGGAAAATATGGAAGTTATTCCAAGCATGAAACAGGCCTTTTATGAAGATTTTTTGAAAAAGGGAAAAAAAGGAACGTATTTCTAATCCATGCATTTCAAAGCTGCCACTGTGGTATTCTGAATTGTCTTGTAATTAATTCTCTCTGTTTCATATTATTCTGAAACTAGCCATTTGGAGAAAATATGTAGAACTCCTTGTCTGGCCTTTCTGAATCTATTTTTCACAGTTGCAAAGTACTGGTCAAACAAATTAAATTACTGCAACAGTATGTAACTAATTTTATGTAAATTAAGGTGTTAATGTTCTGAATCACATTCCTGAAAATGGTCTGTTTTCTCTTGCAGCTTTTCTTCATTAATGATGCTATGAATAGTCAAATCGAAAAATTAATTCCTATAAGACTAAGTGGATAAATTGTCACCCTTTGACCCCTCAATGAATTAGTTCTAAATATAGTTTTATGGTCAGTTCAGTCCACACTTGTCAGTATCCCAACCAAATAAATCAACATTTTAAAGTTAATGCAACTAGGAGAGAGATTATGTGAAATAAATTCAATCTTGTTCATATAAAACGAGCTCTTGCAGAGTTAAAGGTCAAACTGTGTGATACGGAATTAGTGCCAAGCTTAGACCTTTATGGGCAGTCCTTCTGCTCCCAATAAAAGGTGCCATCTTACTCCAACATCTTTTCTCTGAACTTCACAGTCTCCACCTTAAAGATGAAGTCATGGACTATCAGTGGAATAAAATATTTATAATTAGAAATATCTATGAGAAATGAAAGTTGGAGAACAAGACTAAATTCATCATCTATTGAAATCCTTGCCAAAGCACATAAAGAAAATCAAGAGGTTTTCTAATTACTTGGCAAAACTCACATAACCCATTGATTGAATTAAAACTGTTTAGTGGAAGCAAACACTTAAATTATTTATCTGTTGGGATTTTTATCTAGTATAATAAATGTTCATCCACTTCCTGAAGGACAGTGCATATAGATAACAATGAAGTACAGAGTTCCAGAAAGGTAACTGGATCATAAATACTGTTTCTATGATGAATGGCACCTTGAATTTCACAAGAAATACCCTTTCTAAATAATTCATCATAGTTTGTACTTATGTATCAGCTTTCCAGGTGCCAAAGATATTTTTAATTAAAAAAAATCAAATATAGTTTATGATTATTTTTGCAAAAATTTTCCTAACAATTTTTTCGTTATTATTTTTAGCTCTTCAAACAGATAATTGACTTATAGATAACCTAAGCCTACCTAATCATACATCCAGACAAAATGAAAAATACCCTTATTTGATCCTTAAATACCTTATTTTGATCCCTAAATCTATTCCTAAACTTAAATACTTAATAGAATAGGAAACAGCATGGTGCCAATTTTAAAAAAGCCTCTCAGAAACAAAATGCCAGGATTTCTATAACCAGATTTTAAGATGAGTGCTAATCCATAATCCCACTCATGCATCCACCACTGGTGGGTTTAAATGCCATTAACAAACAGATATCCATGTTATGTAACCGGCCATTTCAAAAGAAGAATTAGAATAAATTAGAATGTAACCAAGGGAGAACAAAAGTGAGATCCACAAACCAGGCTGATCAGATAATTTTACCCTTATCCAGACTGAAAAACCAGAACCTGCCTGTCCCCTGATTTCAGGATAGACCTACATGAGGAAAGCCCAATTCTCTTGTGAATCCGTGGAGTGATGCCCTTGAGAAAAGAAAGCATGAGAACCTTCAGAACTAAAAAGGGAACTATGTAGAATCAAAGTTGTATTATTATTTTTCAGCTAACTCATACCTATTTAATAAACTATGAGCATCATTACATGTTATTCCAAACACTTAAAATTTTAAAAATCATTAATAACTTCAGAATGAAATAGATCACAATGAATTTTCCAATTTCCTATTGCTTTTCTACAAATTCCTGGAAATTTTTCAAAGCTAGCTGCTTTGGGTTGGAGGGATGTCAGAGGAACTCACCCATGGAGCTGTGTGCAGAGCAATCAGCATCTGGCTCACAAAGCAGGCCTTGGTTCTAACTGTAAATCTCCAAGCACTTTTCATACATTAAGTATAATACCGTCTGAGACAGGCTGGTTGACTCTTTTTTTAAAAATATATTTAGTTCTTATAAAATCAATAATGCCTTTACAGCACTCAGTTTTAATAATACTTACATATCCATAGTATCTTTTCCCCCTACTGCACTCAAAATACATCAATTCATTCTCTGATCCCTGGGAAGCAGATATGATTATATATCTTTAGATGCCCCACATTATCTAGCATAGTACCTTGATTCAAAACATCATCTTCAGTGAAAAAGACACTGGACTCAAAATCAAAAGAGAATTTATCAAGTCCTGGCACCAAACCATATGGGTATAGCTTTAGGCCAAACCATTTCACCTCCATGAACTTGCTTACTCATCTTACAGCTCTGAGAAATTAAGTGAAAAATAAATATGAAAGTGCTTTTCAGTTATCACTTAATTTATTAATAAAACTCGTCTATCTACTCAAAAAGTATTGTACTACTAATGTGTATGCCAACCATGTGTTAGGTGCTGGGGATACATCATAAACAAGTGTTGGTCCCTCTTTCCAAGGAACTCATGATCCAGTTGAACAAGTAGACATTGCACAAGTAATAATATGCATAATGATGATTATGAAAGAAAGTTCAGAATAATAAGCCTAATCTATGTGGTTAGAGAACAGGCTTAATAAAGGTGAAAAATTAGCTTATAGTAACTACTGAAACAGAAAGGAATAAACAAATGACAAGGTAGGTCAAGTTAAAAACATTACTTTTTCTAAGGTCAAACAAAAATATACTGAGAGAGTGAAAGGAAAACTCAGAAATTAATTTTTAATTAATATTATATTTTATATAATTCTTACATCATTTTTCATTTTTGCACAATGTATGCATTTTCATTTTGGTTATATTCCCCATACAATTGCACCCCCACTTATTTTGACCCTAATCCTTCTTCTCCCCTTCCCTTCCCCCCCCAGTGTGTCTCTGGTTTATAGTTGCTTGTTGATTTTGATTTTTACTTTGTATTTATTAATTAGTCTTTTTCCTGGTCCCTTATTTAGGTTTTCTAGATTCCTGCTATGAGTGAGACCATCCGGTATTTTTCTTTTTCTTTCTGACTTATTTCACTGAGCATGATCCCTTCTAGCTCCATCCATGTTGCTGCAAACTGCATGTGTTTATCATTTTTGATTGCTGAGAACTCAGAAATTTAAATTCTTAGCCTGGTGTTTTTGTTCAATAGATTGTAGCTCTTGAACATCTGATAAACCTGTGGATGGACATAAAGGAGGAGATTTCTGTTCATAATATAAATCATGGGTGATTCATGCTTTCAAAACAAATGTTAATAAGGTATATGGGGTCATTTTAATAATGATCAGTGGACTAATTTGGTGGACTGACTTTATAGTAAGACACTCTTCAATAAAGTAAGCAACTAACTGCTCCCTTCCACCATCATCCCCAATCACCCAATCACCTGATTTCCATTTATTCCATGGAAATAAATGGCTATTAGAAGGAAGAACAAATGGAAAAGAAAGTCTAGAAATAAATTAAGCTCCTCACTTTTGATGGAAACCTAATTTATCCTTAAAATGTCACTGCAATATACTTTGTATAGTAAAATATATTAATTGAACAAAAATCATGGTAACTTAATAATTGTTGAGCTGGAGAGAAGAGAGGAAATCCAAGATGACTGAGCCCCTTCTGTGCTCCAGGCACTGTGCTGAGTATGCTTTTCCTTATATTACTTGTTTTAATCCTATTCAAAATGTATCAGTCAGGTAATCAAGGTTAATATCAGTGACAAGTCATGCAAGTAGTACATACCCTTGATATGATGTGATGAGGATGGCACTTCATCTCTATTGTTTTATTTTTAAAAATTCCATAATCATGAGAAAAACATCAAACATTCCAATGGAGGGTATCCTACAATATATCTGGCCAGTACTCCTTAAAACTGTCAAGGTTATCAAAACAAACAAACAAACAAACAAACAAACAAACAAACAAAAAGTTATCAGTCAAAAGGAGCTAACATAAATAGATGTAATGTGGTATCCTGGATGGGATTCTGGCATAGGAAGAGGGCATTAGACAAAAGCTAAGGAAATCTGAATAAAGTATGGAACTAGTTTATAATAATGCATCAGTACTGATTCATTAATTGTAATCTTACTAAGATAAGATGCTACTAATAAATGAAATTGGGTTCAAGATATTTCGAACTCTGTGTACTCTGTAATTTCTCTGTAAAGCTAAAGCTATTTCTTTTTCAGATATGTTTATTTGTTAAGAAAATTCTTCTGGGTTTCATTAATCTCATTTTACAGATGAGGAAATATGCATTTTTTTCTAGCATTACATAGCCAGTAAGCCATCATTTAAACACACATCTGTGTAAGTCCAAATTCCATACTCTGACCGAGGTACCTGGTACACCTCTCCAAAGAATCTGATTCTGGATCAAAAAAGTATCATTTTCAGCACCAGATGTCATGTTTTACCATCTTCAAATTTCTAACATTAGGAAGTATATAAAAACATTAGAAAAATAATTCTGATGGTTATCCAAATATCACGCATCTCTATTCTTCACTTATTCTTGAAATAAAGCCTGTATCAGTGATAACAAATTGTGTTTTGAGCTTAGATTTAAACATACATGTACACACTCACACATCCTCCAAGAGAATGCACATATGCACACCCACAAGAGAAGCAACTAACTAAATGCATGATTGTAAATTATTGTTAGTTCCCAGGAAGTATCCTTTCCCCAATTTACATAGCATACCAGAGGGAGTCACTCACTCATTAATCAAGTTCTTCTTACTTTATTAGTCAAATAATATATAAACTCCTTGTCTTTCATTATTTGGGAAAGATATGTTCAAATTAATCAAAAATCACCATGTGCATACACTGACCATTTGTTTATTATTCAGTTATTTCCAAAAAGTTTAAATACCACGCAATATTCTCATATATTTGAACACTGCAGGTAATTCAGATGGTGTCACAGACATAGAATTGTGCCATAGATGATCTTACTGGTATAAAGAGGCACTTCCGCAAAGGAGACAGCATGAGCAAAATAAAGGAACACAAAAAGTGGAAGATCTAGGCAATGCTAAATGAAGTAAGGAAAAAGACAAATACTGGGTTATTTCACTCATATGTGGAGAATAAAGAAATAAAGCAAAGGAACAGACAAAAGCAAACCAAAACAAGTCCTTGAAATCTGGCTATAGGAAATAAGGCTATCAGAGGAGGAGGTGAGAAATGTGTGAAAGGCTCCAATGGAATGTGCCAGAGGATTATTGGTAGCCGGGTGTGGGCATGGTGTAGAGACATACATTTGAAGAAATAAGAACCTATACTTCTAAAATATATACAATGTTGTAAAACCCATGGTTCCTTGAGAAAAATAAATTTTTACAAAGTGGAAGACCTGTGCCAGAAGCAGCGACCAGTTGGTAGAGTATTGAAGTGTTCACATATCTTAGAACTCTTAGAAAGCAAAAATCATTCAAGACAGTTTCAGAACCTAAATATTTCTGTTTCTGTGAAAGGTTTTATATTTCAAATTGATGTATGTTTGTTTGCATCATAATTCTAATTTCCGACTTACCTCTCCATGAAAATGTCTGCTAATTTGGAAAAAACAATTGTAAAAAACAGATTTTGGTACTATATGAAATTTAGTTTAGTGAAACTGTTAAGAGTTAATGTCCATGCTTGACTAAATCTAGGGACTTGGTAATTTAATCAACATTTTATTTTTTAATTGTGATGATGAATAATGAATTATCAAACCTGAAAAGTTTGTAGTAGCTAAAGGGCCATCAATATTGCTGAATGCAAAGTTAAGCCAACTTTTACAGATGAGAGGTGCCTTTAGAATGGCTGTGATGAAATGTATTCCACTAGATGAATTTCTGTGATATGATTGCAAAATGAACCTCTTGCGCTCTCTCTCTCTTTTTTTTTTAACCAAAGGAAGGGGCAGGCCGTCTGAGATTTACACCTGATTTGTGTTATAGTAATCTTTGAAATTAAGAAGTGTATCCTTGCATTTCATTAAATTCTGGCTAATGAGATAACTGTCTTCCCAAGGAGGGAATGATAAAGTACTCAGGCCATAAAGCATAAATTAATACTGCAAGGTTAAACACTGGAACTAACTCATGTTTCAACAAAAGCCCCTACCAGCAGTTAAATTAACTGACATAAATACCATAAAATCTGTCTTTATTTTAGTTTCAGATGATGCTTCTTTTTACACCCCTGCTTTCAGTTTGTATAACTCATTTTTGCACATTATTGCATGCACCATTTGCCATTTAAAGAATCAGCTACAACGGGGAAAAGATTTAAGGAATCAAATACTCAGAGAAGAAAACGAAACTGGAGGGTCTGAGGGATATCATATTGAAGATTGTTAGTGCCATTGAAAAAATACTACAATAGACAACGGTAGTTCAAACAGTTAATTATGAGACGACCAGCCCAAAGAAATCTACTTTTTAAGCTTTTGATAGACATTTTGAAAAAAAATGCTAAAGAAAACCTGTGGTGATAATAGGTTTGATATATATTCTGGCAAAAATTATATCACATTAATGAGGTGGCTTAAAGGGCTCATGCATTTTGTAGGAGGCATTTCAATGTATTAGTATAATTAGCAGTGATGAGAAAACTGTTTGGAACTGAATTACCTCTCACGAGTTCATTTGAGCTATATGAAATTACACCATGCAAGAAGGAAAATTATGGAGCCATCCAGAGAGAGTTCATGCCTGATTTGATCATAGCCACTAATTGGATGATCATTTTCGTAAAGCTTTTCAAATGGTTGACAGTTTCTACCTCTCATTTTTTTTTAATGGACGAGCTCTTTATTTCTTGTACTAAGCAACCAAACATAGGTTTGTTAGAGATTTGGGTGTTTCTACAGGGACCTTACAGGTGTAATTGTCACAATCTGAGCAACCTTTGTCCTTTAATTAGCTGCTTTTGGGAAACCCCTAATGAGAGTTGCTGTTCTTGTTAACAATCTTAGAGAATACCTGATGAGTGATTCTCCAAGCCTGATGTATGTCAGCAGCCACCATATGACAGCAATTTAATGAAGTTAAAATCTGACCCAGTTGGGATGGATTGAGGAGCATTTGGGTTGTACTTGTTTAGTTTCCTGTGTGTGTGTGTGTTTGTGTGTGTGGGTACTAGGAATACCAGGTTGGTGCTCTGGTGATGGACGACAGAAAAGTAAAGGGTATAGAGTATAAAAAGGAAGCTTTATTGATAGATTTGCTTTATGAACTCTTTTCATAGCAAGCCAATAGTCAATATCAGAAGAGAATTGAAATCACTGAATTAGCTTTCCTTGTATAAATTGCTTTATGTGAGCTACATAATACAGCAAAGTCTTACAGTTTGGAAAACAACTGAATATAGTACATGTTTTCTGCTTAAATTTTTTTATCTTTTTCATACCTCTAACTTGAATCATCATTTTCATTTTAGCCATACAAGATTTCCAAATTAGATTCAATAATGTGGAATTAAAATTACTTAAATATTGTACTTTTCGCAAATAACATGTGTGACCTAGTAAATTGGGGGAAAATATCATTATGAAAACATGCTCCCCAATTTGTTTTTAATCATATTGGCAAATTCGAACATTGTTAGAATAGTCAGCTGAAATATGAAATAGCATTGATTTTTTTTTTGGTATGTATGTGTAGGTGTGCATGCCTGCACATGTTCAAGTTCTAAAGTGTTATTTTTCATGGCCAAATATTACAAGTATCACCTTCTCTATCTTGAAAGTTTACATCCTCTGCAACAAATAGATGCCACAAGACACTCACAAACACTGCTTTTGGCAATATTATTTATACACACACACATATATCACAATATTTGACATATATATCAACCACACATACACATATATCTCAACCACAAAGTTGAAGATGAAATATTAATAATCTCAAAGTCGTAATGCGTCTTCTGGCTCTCCCTGCCTTTCTATGCCTTTGATTTGCTTAGGTCTACAGAGAAGTTGCTAAATTCAGCTACTCAGAAAGTTAAAGTGAAACATCTTTTCATCTGGAACAGACTGTTTTATAAAGGTGCTTGCTAAATTCAAGGAAAATGATTTCAAGGCATCTGATATTGAAATTTCAAGGGATTAGAATTTACAACTATTGTTTATTCTTAGATACATCTGTTAAATTATTTCAGAGAGCAGACATTTTCATAATAATAAGTGAATTCCATTTTAATGTTTTTTGGGGTTTTTTGGTGCTAGAAGGGATCATAGAGATGATTGAACAAATGGGTGGTGGATTCAGATACAAGACATATTACAATCTAGACCATGTTCTCCCCAGTGACATGTGTAGTTCAGATCACCAAGATATAAAATGACCACCACATTTCTGAATGAAAAACCCAAGGAACATTAAAAAATCATTCTAATGTCTCTCTCTAGAGCCTTTATTTTTAGCTCTCTGGAAATTATCCTTTCCTTAGCTTTTTACTCTATGAACTCCTTGCAATACGTAATCTGAATTTAGAATTATTTTCATTTTTATTTATTACCTTCTTGAACTGAATTTTGGTTACCACTAATTTCCTGTGTTAGTTTCTCTCTTATCTTCCTGCAGCGATGCCAGTTTTTTGAGTCCTTGTCCTGATAGTTGATTGATAACTTAGCTGGGTATGGAATTCTATGTTTAAAATAATTTTACCAGGGCCTCCCCGGTGGCGCAGTGGTTGAGCGCTAGGTTGCGAAACTGCCCGCAGCCTCTGCAGCCCTGGTTTGATCCCCGGCTGCTCCCCGGCCACCGGAGGAGGGTCCCACATGGCGCGCAGACCTCTCCTGCTGCCCGCTGCTCCCCTCAGCAGTGTACTTCGGTCCTTCTGCCTGCTCTGCTCCCCGCTCTGGCTCTGGTGAATTCTCTCACCCTCCCGCACTTCTGATTGTACCCAGTGCTTGTATGTATCAATCAATCAATCAATCAATCAATCAATCTTTTAAAAATAAATAAATAAAATAAAATAAAATAATTTTACCTCAGAACTTTGACCGCAACACTGATTATCTTATGCAATTTAATGCTGCTGATGAGAAGTCAAATGCTAATTTATTCCTTATTTCTTTAGAAGTAACCACTTTCTGGGGCCTCCCCTGGTGGCGCAGCAGTTGAGCACTGGGCTGTGAAGCTGCCTGCAGCCTGTGCAGCGCCGGTTCAATCCCCGGCCGTGGGTGAGGGTCCCACATGGCGCGCAAACCTCTCCTGCTGCTCCCCTCCACAGTGTATTTCGTCAGTCTGCCTGTTCTGTTCCCTGCTCTTGCTCTGGTGAATTCTCTCACCCTCCCGCACTTCTGACTGTACCCAGTGCTTATATAAATAAATAAATAAATCTTTTTAAAAAAAAAAAAGTAACCACTTTCTTTCCATAAGAACAATTTTGATGTTTCATTTTCTTAGATGTTATTCATTTCACGTACTCAGTACTCAGTGGACACATTATGTTACAACTTTGAACCTTCTTCAGAACTAAAATATTCTACTTTGTTATTATTTATTTAACCTTCAGGATTTTCTTTTCCTTCTTACTCTAAACTCATGCAAGACATGCCTTGATTCCTACCTATGTCTTTCGTGTCTCAACATTTTCCATTTATTTCTGAATGTCTCTATCCTTTTATCCTGTGTCCTGGGAAACTACTGCAAATGCCTTTCTTTACAATTTAGAATATTTTTCAGCTGTCATTTCTTGTACAATAATTATACATTCTGCTTTTGTTTTGTGGATTCTTTTTGAATTTTTGGGAGAATATGCAATGGTTTATTTTTTTCAAAGTTCCATTCTGCAACCTGAATTTTCTGTTTTCCACATAGTCAGGTTTTTCCCTCCATAGTCTTTTGTCTAACTTATAAATATAAGTATATGTGGCACACACACATGTGTGTGTGTGGGTGTGTGTGTGTGAGAATAAAGTAAGGATTGGTAATATTGAGAGCTAAAGTGAATTTCATTTGCTACTCTCTAGGTCTGTTTCTCCAACAAACCTTGCCCCTGCATGGGAGAACTGCACTCTAGCTCTATGTATGTGAAACCCTCTTGAATTTTAGTAACTGAGAAAACCACCAGCACAGAAAAAAATGAAATTCAGATAAGCTTGTCTTATTTCAAAATGCTCCCTCTTCTTGTGCACAATAATAATTTGTATTTTGGGTATCCATGTGGATACCCTGTCAGCCAGTTATGTTTTAAATGTTTTTCATGTGTTTTTGATTTTGCTATTTAATTGTTTGATGTGGACATTTTTGGAAACTGAAAAACTTTGCTACTACTGCCATTTTCCCCAAATCCTTCCAAGTTATTTTTAGATATACTTCTCCTAAAGAGCAATAAGTTAAATTTTATTTTTTAAAGTCCTATATGAGGCCATTTGTCTCTTGAAAGGATTAGTTAGCCTATTTACAAATAACATTTAAACTGATATTTATGGGGCCTCCCCGGTGGCGCAGCGGTTGAGCGCTGGGTTGCGAAGCTGCCTGCAACCTCTGCAGCCGGTTCAATCCCCGGCTGCTCCCCGGCCACCGGAGGAGGGTCCCACATGGCGCGCAGACCTCTCCTGCCGCCCGCTGCTCCCCTCAGCAGTGTCCTTCGGTCCTTCTGCCTGCTCTGCTCCCCGCTCTGGCTCTGGTGAATTCTCTCGCCCTCCCGCGCTTCTGACTGTGCCCAGTGCATGTATAAACCAAACAAACAGACAAATGATAAATGAATAAATAAGACATGCCTCTAGAAAATTAAAAAAAAAAATAAAAAATAAAAAAATAAAAATAAACTGATATTTATGGCCTTGCTTCTGCAATCTTATCCTCTTGGTTTTGTAATGCTTCAATATGATGTTTTTTTTTTTTTATTTTTGCTATATTGTCCATGGTTTTGTCCCTGCTCAAGTTTTTGGATTATGTGCTTTCTGTTGTAAACTTAACTTCATTAAGATATAGTTTAAGCAATTATAATTTTGTCGCTGATCAAACTCAAGAATAAAATTGTGTTTCTTTTGCTTTTGTTTTTCTGTACCACAAAAATACATATGTATATAAATGGTTGCAAATTTAGATTATATCACTTATGACAACCTTTTCAGTTATTCCTAGTATTTGCTAATATAATCTGAGATTTATGACACAGATTATTCTTATGTTATTTGATAAGTATATTTTATCTTTTACGAATATATAGTGACATTGACATTCAATTTTATGCCCACGTTATACTTGTTTGTTGAGAATCTCATTCTTAAGTGCTTACTTAGTTTCATTTCTTGATTGGTTAGAGTATCTCTTCAAGTAATTTTGTAGGAAAAGTAACAAGGCAACCATGTTTTCTTAGCTTTTGTATATTTGAGGATGTCTTTTTTGTTATCACTGCACATTAAAAGTAAACCTAGCTGGGTAAAATCTTTAGGATAAAACATGTCCCACTTAAATCTATAGCTTTACTTCGCAGAGCAAAATCTGATACTAGTCAGATTCATATTCTTTGATATGGAAAGGATTTATTCATTCTTCCTATACATTTGTGCTTTTCCTTATCTTAGTGTTCAAATATTTTTAAGGTATATATTTAGATGTCGATATTTACTATTACATTGATTATTTCTGAGACAAAGGAGTTATTTATTTGTGACTGCAATATACTTATATATATTTAACCACAGAATTTTTTTTCAATCATATCTTTGATTATTGTTGCTATTCTAAATATTTTGATTCCCAGAGAGGACTGCCTGCGCACTGAACTTCCCTTTGACTTTTATCCATTTGATCTTTTCTTCTACATTTGGAGAGAAAATCGGGACTTTATTCCTTCACTTTATTGAATTGGGCTTCCATAGCAATAATTCTAATGTGTCCAAATTAACTCCAAATCAGATTTGAATTTTTCTGTTATATTTTTAATTCTATTTAAGTCTTTCCACTTCTCTTTTTATCCGTTATCTTTGTACATCAGATTATTTTCTCTTTATGACCTTTCTGTTTCATTTTGTGTAAGGCTAGTATTCATTTATTCCTATATATAAAAATGTTATTTTACTTGTTTCCCTGAAAAACCAATATTTTTGCTCTTTAGTGATTTCTCCTCTTCACTTTTTTTCACAGTCCTTGGCTGGATTTTTCATCAAGTCAGTAAGAAACTACCTCAAATAACCTCCACCAAATATAAAAATCTACATGTAGCTGTATCTGTTCATTCTACCTCACTACTATTAATTTTAGGAAGTGTAAGTTCCCTTCTACAAAGTGAAATCTCACCTGTCCTCCATAGTCCATCTCCATAGTCCATCCAGCTTCTCAGAAACTTGCATAATGGATTACACCTCCTCTCTTTACCATATCCCTATCATATTCCTGATAGAGAGCCAATATCTCTAATGTTTTGATGCCTCTCTTCTTGAGCTCTCACAGAAATTGTAGAAGCAGTGTCTATCTTTCCAGTCTGCATTCCCCACTCCCACTTTGTCCTTTGTTATTCTATCTCAAACTGGCTTTTGCCCCATTCCAACAAAATTGCTCTCTTCCAAGATAGTAATAACCTCTCTACTTCTAATTTCATGACTATTTTTCACTCCCTGTCTCACTTGACTTCTCAACAGAATTAGAAATATAGTTAAAACTATTACTCTCTCCTGGAAATGTTTTGCCTGTGCCAGAAAATTTTCTGCCTATATTCTCCATTATTTTATATATTTAGGTCCTTGGTATAAACATTATTTATTTATATAATATTTATGTGTTGAAAGTATTAGCATTTTTTCTGTAACTGGAGGCATTTCGAAAGAGAAATCAAAGATCACTTGTCAGCATAATATGCATATTTTTAAGATTTATTTTTATTTATTTATGCATACAAGAATTGGGGTGCAGGCCAGAGGTGCAGGTGGGTGAGAGGATTCACCAGAGACAGGGTGGGAACAGAACAGGTGGATCTACTGAAATACACTGCTGAGGGGAGCAGTGGGTGAGACATGAGCATCTGCTGTGCCATGTGGGTCAGCTCCTTCACAGGGAATCAAACTCATGCCACAGTGGCTGGTGATAGCTTTATAGTACTGAGACTTTAACCCCTGTGCCACCAAGGAGGCCCATAATATGCACACATTTTTAGCCAACTCAGAAGGAAAATAGTGAAGGAAATATTCTATGAAAATAACATTTTCCCTTTCAAAAGTATACATTTCTCTTAATTTCATAGTTTTTTTTTTAAATAAATCAAATGAATTATGACAGATATTAATTTTTACTATTTCCTCTTAGGAAAATAAACTCATTAAGCAACTAATTATACTAGGAAAATTTGTCTAAATATGCACTTATATTAAAGGAAAGTCAATGGAGAAAATATTCAGAAAATGTAATCAATTTATGAGAAATATTAATAAATTTCCATTTTGTTAGAATGAATATTATAGTTCAGTTGTATGGATAGATGTCAATACTAGTATAAAATCAAAGTTTTAAGAAGAATGAATAAGGAAATGAACTTTAGGCACATAACAATCTCTATTACAAGAGCATCAATACTGGCTTACTCATTAACACTGATCTCACATAAGGTTGTGAATTGGAAATTTGCTTTCAGGTTATTTAAACTCGCTCCCTACTCAGCAAAATCAGTACCTTCTGTGTGGCATGCAGTACTCTGGTTGTTCGCTTCTCTAGATAAGTTTTTATTTTCATTTAATAGAGATAAAGTGTTCACATTTTCTTTCTACATTCTCCGGGATAAACATAACCTTAGAGATCACAGGATTACAGGATAATTTTATTGATTTTTTTCCTTTTATGTCTCTTTTAGCTAATGTAAATACTTACAAACTCACACATAAAAGTCAGTAACATAATTATAACTAGTATAAAATGAACTATTTGTAAAACACCATTATATTAGCATTTCTTTCATTATAATCTTGTGAAATGGGTATTATTTAGAATCTCAATTTTAACAATGTGATATTCAGAGATAGTGACATGCCAAAGGTGACATACCCTGTAAGGGGCAGGTCCAAGACTTGAAGCAAGATCTGCTGACTCCAAAGGCTGTAATCTTTCCATTATAATGTGTGATACAGGGCCTCAATTTGCAAGAATTTGAAGCGGTGAAAGTGTTACAATATTATAATGTAAGTGTATAGAATAGCCTCCTATTCTGTATCTGTTGTCCCCTCTCTTGATAACAGAACCCTCTTTATTTTCAGTAGCAGTGTACACAGCTCAAAGCTTGCATTTCCCATTCTCCCTTGCCATTGAGAAGCAATTATAAGTATGCATAAGACTGCCAGGAAGATTGACTCAGTTGGAAGATATACCTCTTTAGGTCCTTTTCCCTTCCTCTTTTAATTTGTCTGAAATAACTCCAGCCATCATGGTCCATGAAGGAAACTTCAGTGCACAAACCACATGCTGAGAATTATGGGTAAAGGCAGAGAGTCATCAGAGCACCTTTGGCCTACCAATCTCTTCACATCCTTTATGTAGTGAATAGATCCTTGGATTTTAGCCCTTATTATCTGGAGGTTTCTGGTATATACAATTGGAAAAAGTTCTAATTGATATAGATATATGGTATTTTGTTAAATCAGAAAAAGTATTCATGTTTTGTAGATGAGCAGCATCCAAGAAAATCTTCTGCAAAATATGCCTAAGGCTAAGTGTGCATTGTAGAAACAGAAAATACCTTTTAGTAATGAATTAGTAGAATTGTGGAATTTAAAGTTTATTAGGAAATGAATTGAATGCTTTGTGGTAATTATCCAGCATAGGGAGAGTTTATGTATGACAGTCATGCTGCTGGCAAAAAGCTGGTGGGTTAGATTGACAGACTTAGAACAGTGAGGTTGCTGTGAATGTAGAAATAGCCTTAGACAGTTCATGCTCCTGAGGACAAATGATGATTCGTTATTATGCTTGAACTATGATGAAATCAGTGAATGCATCATAGTAAGAAGCAAAACCATGGGGATGCTATTAAGAGTTTAGCAATTCTAGTTTGTGTGGGAATATGGATTCCACTTACCAAAAATAATAGCATATAGGGAAAGAAGAAAGAAGAAGTTACTGTCATTGTTTTGAATTGCTCCTGAGCTATTCCATTGTGTCATGAATTTCAAGTCAAATTTCATGTTATTAGTATTCATTTTATTAGTGTGATGTATGTGTAGTGCCACAATATTACTATAATGAAATAATATGATATTATGAGTTGCCTTCCACAGATCTAAAGTAATGCTTATAAAACATGTAGTGGAAGTGCACATCAAAGTGAGAGGCAGAGAGAGAGAGCAAGAGCAGGAGAGAGAGAAATGAATGCGAGAGGGAGAAATTGATTCTGTCCTATAAGCTTTAGTCACCTAAGTTGCTTTCTTGGTTAATAGCAGCTTTTTGTGTGATTATTTCTTTGCTCATAGGCCATCACTATTGTATTCCATTTTAATACATAATGTAGCCAGTCACTGTACAGTATTAGACTAGTGTTACTGCTCACCCAGTTGGACCCGAATTTTTCTTGTGAAAGTCAAAGTCTCCGCAATCTAGTGCAAAGTTGGTTATTTTAATTGATGGCTTTGTGAAGAAAACCAAAGAATTATCTGAAAAATAACAGACTCTGAATCTATATGCTGGAATATGAACTATGCACTTAAATATTTGCAGATAATTAACTTAGGCATAACTACATAAAACAAATCTCAAATGGTATAAAGGGAGTTCTTAGGACTTTCTGTTTTCTTTTCAACAAAGACCTGAAAAAAACATTGTTGTCATAGACATTATCTCTGTGCTTGTTTAGTATTAAACAATTAGTATTGAAGTAACATTGGTTTACGACACTGTATGTGATTCAAAGGCATAGATCACATCTCAGATGCATGTTGCCACACCATAGTGTGGATTCATTTTCCAGGTCCAGCTGACATTCTACTGGTGAGCTGGTTGGGTGTTACATGTGTGCATGTGATACAATAAGTGGTCTTGAAATATGGGTTACAGTTATATAGAAAAAAAAAAAAGGAAAAGGTTTTCCAAGCAACGTGAGTATCTTTAGCAAATTCGCACAGCTTAAAAATGAGAGCAGTGTGATTAATACACAAACTGCTGATTGACCATACTGGCGTACATGCTTCTAATACAGCAAAGTGTGGACAAGTAGGGAAAGAATCAGATGACAGACAATATAGATCGGTTTGCTCTTCCAGGCACCAAAAACTTTTCTGAGTTTATAGAAAAGGATTCCGTGATAAAATGGTATTTTTCAAATGCTGTCTGTGCAGAGATTGGAATGAAATGGAAAAAAAATGTTTGAAGGGATGTTTCAGTTAAGAGGACTTAGTTATAATTCAAGTGTACTTAAGGAGAATTAAAACTATGTGGGGAAAATGGGAAAGCAAAAATATACAAAGGGAGAATTAATTCCACTCATCATTTCCCCAAATGAGACATCAATATGAAATGAGAGAATAGTAGAAACTAAAAGTGACCCTTTTTAAAGGCTATTTAATTTCTTTTTAATTTGAAAGAGGATAGGTTTTAGTATACTGTATAATCTCCATATATGTCAAACACATAGGATATGTGAATCTTACAGTTTTGGTTTTGCTTTGTTTGGCATATAAGCTAGAAAAATCATCTATTTGAATTGATGTCAAAATTTTTGTATCTGATCATTTATATAAACTGCAGGACTATAGCAACATATAGCTGCAAGAGTTATTATTGGGTTTATATAGAATCATTAAATTGAGACTAAAGCCGTTATCTTCTACACCACTTCTGCTGTGTACTTTTCATTTGAATGACAATTAGTACAGACCAGAAACAAGGTGGAAATTATAGTTCATACCATTAATAACAACCTCAGAGCACTAATTGCTAAACGAGAAAACAAACTTCTAATCCTTCTGGAAAGATAAACCCTGTGGGGCAAGACATCTAGCCAACCTCTGCTTCAGCATGTCAGGTCTCAAACCCATTTCACCCACAACAGCTAAAAAATACTTTAGCAAAGGAAATTCACAGTGATTAATTTGACCTCTGTTCTCACCAGTTGAAAACATACAGGTAATCTATGCCACACTGAAGCACGTTGATGGAGTATCTATTTAGGGAAAACTAAGAATGTGGTGTAACACATTCATTTCTGAGCATAGTGTCTGAGAATAGCTGTTAAAGTTTTCAAACTAGGAAAGACTTATATTCTAGACTAAGCCCTGGAAAGAAATTACTTAATGTTGGAACACACTGGATATAAAGACTACTATCCCTCCTCCTTGATTCATTGATTTCCAAAAACTTATGTGCTGTCTGTTTTAATTATTGATTGAGTAGTTGTCACTGTACCACCTTGGGATGAAAGCTCCCTGTGGGCAGGGAATTTGAGAGTTTTCCATTCACTTCCTGGATGTGAGTTGTATACACATCTGCTAAAATGTAACCCTTTGGTGAACAATGTATGTCTTTAATAGCTATGGTTGTGAGGGGACTCTATTGTGTATCTGCATAGTTAGATAATTTGATTATTTTATTTTATAAACTAAATGCAATATTATAGTTCTGGAATAAATGAAGGTCTGAGCTTTTCCACTTTAATACTGTTAGTGTCGATAATGTCTTTATAATCTAGTATTATAAATATTCTTATATGACATTCCATGTAAATGTTCTTTCATGACTTATATAGTCTACAAGCACTTACAAAATCAATTTTGAAGTCTATAATAAGCAGCAATCCAGTAAAAATGTGTTTAGTCTGACTTAAAACACATGTGGGTTTTCCAATTTTCATCTTGCTTTCACAAATGTTTGCAAGTTATTTCTCCTAAGATATCCCAGAAAATTTAGTATTTCCCAAGGTGATCGACACAGAGTAAAATGAAGCAAGTATCATAGGCTATGAGAGAATTAAGTGGTAAACAGTATAGAAATTAAGGTATTTGAGAATAAATGCATATTATAAGAGTTTATTCCTTAGAGTTAGTGAATATGTACAGAAATAGAAAAATGCATATAACAAAAATCTGGGCTTTTTTAGTGGTGTTTGTTGATGTGGGTGATTAAATAATGATTATTTAAGATCTTCTTCCAGATTCTTCTTCCTCACTAGATTATTGGACAAATTCAGATAAAACTGTAGTGTTTTGTCTTTTTTTTTTTTTTACTTCCAAAACACTCCTCCCCTTTGATTTTTTTTCTATTCTTATCTTTATTGCCTCAAAGGACAGTTAGCCATGCCCTTGAGAAACCCAGTCGAGAGTATATTGTGTCATACACATTATACTGATGGTTTTTCTTCTCTCTTAATATTAATGAGAAAATCTTACTTTCCTCTCAGATCATTGGAACTTTTTTTTATCTTTAATTGAAAGGTCATCATCTTTTTCCTTCATTTAAGAAAAACTGAGAATATATTTAAAGTCAAGTCATTTTACAAGACTTCAACCTAGTTAAAAAGAAATATTAGTCCTGCTCATGATTATTTGTCTGATGGAGACTTACAGTAGAAAGAAATGAACAAGATATTGTAGATGTCATTTTATTTGTTTGGGGGATGAGTTTACTGATATTTAAATATGGGGGCTTAATTTTATGAATATTCAGAACCACCCAAATAAAGTGAATCTATGGTGAACCTAATTTTATAGAGACACGAACGAAGTTAGCTGTGCATTTGCTTCTGGACTCTTCTGAATACTGCAGATAGTGTTAACTTTCTGACTGACACTAAGCAACAATTTGAGATAAATTACCCTCTCTGAACTGTACTGAATTACTTGGTCCCAGTTGAAGTAAGCATTGAAAGTAAAATGGTTAGAAATCCTTTCAAGGTGGGCATTTAGCTTCTTCAGTACTGGACATTCTTACTCTACTTCAGGTCTGGTGATTTGAAAGGGGAGAGTTAATGGTATTTCGTAGTTTAACTTTCATTTCTTTTTCTACCTGTAATTTTTAATTACTTTGAGTGGGTTAATCAAAAATTTGTATTTTTTTTCTTTACTAAACATATGTTTATGTACTTGTCTTATTTTAAATTTTGGAATAAGTTTTCTATTTTGCTGACTGATGAAAATTGGTTAATTACTATAAAACTTTAATAATTCAAAATCTGTTGTATATATGTATAAACACCTCTCCTTCCACCCATGTCAATGAGGTTATTTCATACAGTTGTAATAGTTAGATTATTTTGTAACATTCTCACTTCACTGTAGGATCCCCTGACCTCTTAAATGCTTCTTTAAAATATTTGTATACATTATGGACCGTTCTGTTCTGTAAAGTTCCATGGGCTTCGACGATTGCATAGTGTTATGTATCCCCCATACAATATCATGCAAAGTAATTATGCTAACTAAAATATGTTTCCCTTCCTCAAATCTCTGGCAACCACTGTCCAGGTTACCCTCCCTAAATGTTTATCTTTTCCAGAATATCATATAAATTACATTATACAGGATTTAGTCTTTTAAGACTGGCTTCTTTCACTTAACATTTCAGATGCATAAATGATTTTGCAAGACCTGATGGTTTATTTCTTTTTATTACTGAAGTATCACACTGTGTCAGCCAATAGCCATTCAGTTATTCTTATACTTTTGAGAACTCATTGCTAAATTTTATGTAACCTCCAGAATAGTGTCATGAACAGATAAATGAGGTTTACAATGATTATGATAATAACCTTTCAGCATCTGATGTATTAAAAGGAGTCACAAAGAAGAATGCTGGCAATCAGTCAATATACCTACAAGTCTTTATTGAGCTCCTGTAATGAACTCTACTCTGTGCTGGATGATACCAGAGAAAAGTGTGTCTTACACTTCTTTTATGGTTCTTGGAGAGTGCTTAGTCAAGTCCAGAAGAGAAAAAGAGTCACACTTTAAAACATGAAATAGATGTAGAATTGTGTTAAATCGATGTCTCACATGGTAGTTAGATACAATGATTTGAAATGTATTAAAGATTTTTAAATAATTAAATAATGGGATCATAAGTTAGAGTCATCGAAAATTTAGGTAGCCCTTCTTATACCCATTGACTTAGCCCAAACTTAATCATTTTAACTTAAAAAAATAGTTTGTATAAATTTTTTTCTCACATCATTGTTCATTTTTAAACAATATTTGCTTCCCTCCCTCCCCCGTCAGGTGTAGTCCCCATAGGGATTTCACCTCCTGAATGTAATGGAATGCTCTCTGACTGGTGACCGCAGTCTAATCTAAGAACAGTTGTAGGGCTGACATAGCATTTGATCAATCCCTAGGGATTCTAAAGTCCATTCTTTTTACTTTTAAACTGGTTGAATTTTCAGATTATAAACAGCATGGCATCTATAGCAAATGTATACATTTGAGGGGCAAGGAAACTATTTACTGGTCTATCATATTAAATCAATGAGCTATTCAGGCCAGAAATTGAACTGATTATTCAAAACAACTAGTTTATGAAAACCAACAAACCTTGTCAAGGAAAGATCATGTATTCTCTAGAAAGATAACATATAAAAAGTGAAGTTGCAAACTAATTCCCTGGACTTTTTTTTTTTGGTGGGGGGTGTATGCTCAAAGGGGATATCTGACTCTGCGATAGTTCAGAATATAGCTGTGTGTGATGTGGGGGACACTTGGCATTCTTTACCTTCAGGGTGGCAATTACCTTCACAATTGCATGCACATGGAGGAGAAAATATACTCCAAATTACATTGTGAACTCTGGAGATTAGTGCATCATTTCATGGACAGTTGAACCTGTGTCCCATATAAATGTTTCCATAGCAAAAACAAAGAACATCATTATGCTGTCTTCTAGATTTTCAAGGAGTTTGCATTAGGGTTTTGCCACCTGACTTCCATTACAGGGAATGGGAGTCAGGGGGCTGAGACTGCAAGCCGTGCTTTGAAAATTTAGGGGGATGTGTCAGTGTCTAGACTTAAACATTCATCTTTGTGCTCTTTGGTGGCAATTGAGTATAAGATGCATTGCTTCTTCCATGCCTTTTGGGAATGGAATTATATACAAATTGTGTTTGTGTAGTCAAGTATATATGGCATAGCATTGGTAGATATAGAGTACTTCAAGCCTGCAAAAGGATTTTAAAATGCTTTATAGTTTGAAGTCAACCTCTGAGTTCTTGACCCTACAGGAAAATTTGAATAATGACTTCCTGCATTATTGAAATTGTGAATTAAGGAGTGTTTCCCATTCTGAGAATTGTATTGTCAGGGTGAAGAAAATCTCTGAACTTAGAGCTGTTTGATGGAGTTGGGAAGATTTCCTCTGGCTCTTAGCCATCACCACCCCCACCCCATTGTATCACCTTTACTCATTCTCATGCGGTCATGCCCTTCGTTTATAGAATGCAGTTTCTTTATGGGCTCCATTTCATTCAGCTCCATTGAAGCCAAAATGGTTGTAATTGGAGTTTGGAGAGTTTTAGTTATTGTGAGCTATTTCTCCTGAATCCTTTCTCCGACCTTAACTGAGTTAGGGTAGGAGAATCTCTATATGTCGAGTTCAATATATTCTCTTTCCACAGAAATTTAAATATGGTTCTGATATATAAAACATACAAAATATTCAATAATGCTTATAAATTCTGACCACTTTTCTAGAGAGTACACAGTTATGAAATGGTCAGGAAAGCAAAATAGGTAAATTAACCTAAAGCAGAAGTGCACACAGGGACAAAGACATGACGCTCAGATCCAAAAATCCCTCCCCATTAAGCTCTGGTTATTTGGTAGGCATTCAAACAAGGTCTCATTTTTTTCTTTAATCCACTGTATATTTACCACTGGAATGATCTCAATCACATCACTAAATGGGCTTGTTTCCCTTAGTTCAATTCCATTGCTTGGAATTACAAATAGGATATTATGACTAGGTTTTAATAGGATAGGCCAATAATCATGGATTTAGTCTATAAGATCTGGGAAGAGGGTTCCTTAACCTGGAGACTGTGTAATTTGAAATGTTCAAACAGATGTCTAAATCATAGACTCCTGAAAAGTATATGAAATGTCAGGGTCGTGAGAGAATTGTGTGGCACCAGCTGCTCTTCTGGCAATTGATGAATAGAACAATCCTAGCATCCCATTCAATTTTGGAAGACCTGAAATTATGACCATCAAAGTAGAATGAGACCTTCCAGGATTTGCTTTGTTTTCTATCAGTCCACCGTGTTGTTTTCAAAACACTGGACCTTCTAAAAGGTTCATTTCAGAGAACCATGTACCTAAGCCTGGAAGTACATGGGTTGGTATCATAATAATATTTAAAATATAAAATGCTTATATTTATAGTACTATGAGAAGTAACCATTTCTATTACATATTTAATTTTAAAGTTTATATACTCTTTCAAATTTGAATTGTTTTTCAGCAACAGCAAATATATATACAGTCAGAAGATCATATTCTGTAGATCTATTTAAAAACTAGTTGAAAACTGATGTAAGAATTATATAAAATAAAATATATATAAAAAAGGAAAGCAAAACAACTAGGTGAATATATAGTTACACAAATTAAAACACACACTAAAAATAAACTAGTTCTCTCTTCTAAATAATGGAATAAAAATCAGATATATATTCAAATACAGAGAGAAAATAAGTTTATTACTTCATCTTTTTCAGAAATGATTAATTTTCCTCATGACCACTCTCTTGCTACATAGGAAAAAAGTAAATTTAGTAGATTAGCATACTATAGTAAAATACCAAAAAACCAAAGTCCTGTGCAATAACTTAAACTATTTTAAGATACAATAACTTGCAGTAGGCAGAATAATAGTCTCAAAAAATGCCCATGCCCTAATCCTGCAACCTGTCAATATATTATATTACATGGTAACAGGATCTTTGCAGGTGAAATTAAGTTTATGGACCACAGAAGAGAAACTCTGTTATCCAGGTGGGCCAAAAGCAGCTAAGAACAGGAAAAGTCAATGAGAGAGAGACGGTGGAATAAAAAGCTGAGGGTTTAAAATTTGAGACATATTTCACCTACCATTGAAGCTTCAGAGATAGAGGATGTGGCCACAAGCCAGGAAATCTTGGCAGCATCTAGAAGCCTGGAATAACCCTCAATTTGTAGCCAGCAAGAAACAGAGACCTCAGTCTAACGAAAGCAACAAACTGCATTCTGCTTATAACCTGAATGAGCAGGTAAACAGTTCTCTCCTAGAGCCTCCAAAAGAAGCAGAGCCAAGCCAATATTGATGCTAGCACAGCGAGACCCATGTTGCACTTCTGACATCAGAACCAGGAGAGAATACATTTTTGTTATTTAAGTTGCTAAATTTATGAAAAAATTTTAATGGAAGCAATAGAAAATTAATTCACTTTTCTTCCCCTTTCTCTAATATAATCTCCCAAGTGGTGCCTGGGTGTATGAAGAGGGGTATGACATTTTTGAATTCAAGACAATGGAGTGAAGGGCCTAGAAGTCTCCTCAGAGGTAAAAGTGGGAACTAGAGCAGCTCGTATCTCTTAGCCAGGTTTATCTCTTTACCTCTTGCTGCTTGGCTTGCCTAGGCTTTAGGATACTTCAAGCAATCCAGAAACCTCTATAGGCAAAACCCTGGAACAAGGAAATTAAGAAGCTAGCCTATCTGCTTGCTAATGGAGATGGTTGGAGAGTTTCCTGAGGGAGAGAAACAATACAAAGAGTTCATTCACAAATTAATATCTAAATAAATTACCTAGTTGCATAACCTCTTGCACTACATCAGTCCCAAGTTATCTGTATATAAGCAATATGTATGAAAAGTGAAGAGACTTTTTCATGTTGGATCAAAGGCATGGGATAAAAATCTGACCTTGGTCACTTAGGAGGTATATGATTCTGATCAAGCTGTATATCTCTGTTTTTGTTTTTTTTTTTTTATCGGTAAAATGTGGCATATAACAAACCCCTACATCAGATAGTTGTAATGAATAAATGATTTTAGGTTGGGTTTTTAGAACCTATATTCTCCTTAACAAAATCCTCTTTTTTTTAAGATTTATTTATTTATGCATACAAGAGCTGGGGTACAGGCCAGAGATGCGGGAGGGTGAGAGGATTCACCAGAGACAGAGTGGGGAACAGAACAGGCAGACTGACTTGAAATGCACTGCTGAGAGAGCCACAGGCAAGACAGAAGAGGTCTGCTGCACCATGTGGGTATCTCCCTGGCTGGGGATCAAACTCGTGCTGCAGAGGCTTCGGGTTGCTTCATAGTGCAGTGCTTAACCCCTTGTGCCACCAGGGAGGCCCAACAAAATCCTCTTAAGCTTAGTAGTTCAAATTTATATCAGCTCCATTTCCTTCAGATTTTAGATAGAAAACACACTATTCTCAGGTGCTTTTGAGTTTGATTTCATTTAGCTCTAAAAGAATTTAATAATCTTCTGTATAGATAGCATTTGTTCTACTGGATAACCAATTTACCTATTGCACATTTACCTCTTACAAAATTATTTAAGTGAAAATATTTTCAATGTGTTATTCTAACTTGCCTAAATCTACGATGTACTTCTGTTAAATGCAGAAGGATGGATTTTGTAATCATTTTTATTTGAATTTTCATTATTACCAGTCTTTCAATATCTGGAAATATCTTATATCTTCCCTTATAAAAGAAAAATGTAGACACAACCTCTTTAGATTTATGTATTGGAAGCAAACTTTAAGATGACCATGCAGTGAACAGTTATATTCGTAAGTCTTTTCAAAATATACCACAAATAAAACATCAGAGATGTTTAGAAAAAATATTTAGTGATATTTTAACAGAAAGCAAATGAGATTCCACAATTAATAGGAGAGGAACCCAACAATTGTTCACCAGCAAAGTAATAAAATTAAGTAATCTTATTAGAATTGCCTACCTCAGACAAAAATATATATATAGGGTTCTTATTTTAGTTTAATATTTTTTCACAACTCTGAAATGCATGAATGGCAAATAACTTAGATTTCACTGAAATATTATATTTCAATACAATTGAAATATTTCAATACACAGTTGCAAGTAAACATAAATCTTTTTAAAAGTTCAAGGACACACACTGATAGAAACTTTGATGAAAACTGAAGCAAGGTCATCAGATCTTAGTATTTGCTTTCAGAAATAGTTTTGATCCACTTTTTCAAATGTTTCTCAGTTATTACTGACAAAACACTGTAATTACTTCTACCGGAGGTGATGTTACATTTAATTGGTCACAAATAATTTAGCTCTTTTCATAAAATCATTAATAGAATTTTATGAACCCTAAGTGACTAATACCCTAATCTAGCCATGAAAGTAGAACTTGACCAAATAAGGTAACACAATTTTATCAGTACTGCTCTTACTCACTTTTCTATTTGTTTTAATTTTTGCTGATATCCTTGTTGATGTGGAATTACTATTCTATTTGCATCTTAGATTGGAGAAAGGTAAATAGACCAAAAAGAATATGATTACATTAAGCAGTGTGAATACCAACAATGAAAACTGAGTAAGCTAAAGAAAAATTTTAATTTTAGAGTATAACCACTTTTGAAATGTATTCCTCAAGCTAGTCAGGTAATCTCCAACCTTGCAACAGAATTATACATATTCATCCCAAAGTAATATTTTTCATAATCTAAAAAAAGATATTCTATAGTGTTCTTAAATATTGTAAGTCATTTTAATATCTTAAGATGCTCTTGATTCAAAATTTTCCTCTTCAGTCTCTTCCTGATATGATTATTAACACTTCTGTTTCCCTGCCTGCATGAGAAATGCAGAATAACTATCACCCACTTCTAAAATCATATCCCTTCAAATTTCTGAAGAAAATTACAGCAACGTTCCTGAATTTTACATTGTTGCTAGGAGAACCCTCTAGTGCTTCGTAGCTTCCTCTTATGTGAGTACATTTTGAAAGATAATAAAATGACCACATGATTAATTTTAGAGAAATACTGGTGTACATAGTCCATGTTCACATGAGTGGGGCATACTCAATCCTTAGATGGGTTCCTTTATGAATAAAGTACATTTGAGCCAGAGCTGAATTAAAGATGCATGGGGGCATCCACACTGGTTAGTCAGCAAAAACAGCTGAGTTACTTGCTCATAGTTATTTTTTATGACCTATCAAATTGAATCACCAATCCATTAAATTTAAACTTCTAGCATGTAGCAATTCTGTAATTAAACTAAACTAATTAACATTTTATCCTCATATGAAGAATGCATTTACTCTGTTTATATGGGATTATATTTATAAGATTTTCTACAGACCATCTGCGTGGTCTCTTCTAAAGCACAATTTATCTTGTAGCATATTTCCTTAGCAAAAAAAAAAAAAAACCCAACTGTTGCTGGTACAGGAAATTTATTCACCACTAAAAAAGCATTTTCCAATTAGAAACAAAAAAAGAGATACAGTATATTGTCAACTAACTCTTATTGCCTAGAGAAAGACTGATTTTGTTTGCAAACCATATGTTTGATATCTAAATCATGTTCAGAGTCTTTCATTCATGATTGCAGATTGATATAGTCCTCCTTGAAAAATGTATTTATCTTTTCCAGCACTCATCAAACACTAAATACCTAACTAGGTTGCAAGAAGAATCTTTAATTCCATCATTTTACTCTGGTAATTGCTTTTCCTTCCTTATGTTTAACCAGAGTAAATGAACTATAATTTTAAATTTCTCTTGACACTTGCTATCAGATGCTGTATAAAACATGAGCAAGGTGAGGAATGATGAAAAAGGCAACAGAAATAAAAGTCTTTTCTCCAACAACAGCAACAAAAAAAGGTGCTACTTAGTGAGTCAAATGATTACTACAAAGACATCAGATTCCTTAAATCACATTAATCTCAAATCAGGCTTCCAAATTCCAGTGATCCCCTGGGCCAAGTGTAAATTGAAGGTACCTCAGGAAGAGGGAACTACTTTGACTTCCCACTGCCTTGTCACCAGGTGGGGGTGTAAGCCTTGTATTCCCACCTCCTAGTTTGTTTTGTTCTTTTTTTCAAGAAAATACAAAATTCTGATACGTTTTGTAAAAGCTCCTTACTTTAAAAAGTTGTTCATCTTGCCTATTTCATTGTTGCTGTAGTTATAATGCTACCTAGGTCAAGCAACATTTATGTGGGAAGAATTCAATCAGCATTTGCTTTCTCAGAGTTTATTGCCAGGCAGTATCTTCAACTCTGATTAATATGAAATAGACTTTTTACATTATTTTTTTTCTGCCTTACATAGTACATTTATTTGTTATTATTTGAAAAATATTCAGAGGGGAGTTACAGTTGCATTTCTGCCACAATCTAGTTTTTAGATTTATGGTGATAGTAACAATAACAAGCACACGCATGTATTATGCACTTGCTGTTTGCAGTTCACAACATGATACTAAGTACTTTACTTGCATTGTTTGATCTAATCTTCACAACCCTGTAGAGAGTATATAATTCTCTCACTATTCTCACTATTATAATTCTCATACGACTCATGTTATGAGTGATTATATTTCTCATACTCCTCATAACAAAAAACATTCTTGAGCACCTAATATATACTAGATACCACATAAAAGCATTAGCTATAACTGAGACGTTAATTATTAATCATTAGAATAGATCTAGTCCCTTCAGTTCTAGATGTTTATGTCCCATGGAGAGAAAGACTACAAACAATAGAGAAATGTGTAATACAATACATGATAAAGTCACAAAGTATTTAGAAGAACTTACATAAGAGCACAAAACTAATTCCTTGCATAGCTACAATTTAGAATCAACTAACATTTATTGAGCACTTAAAATATGTCAGGACTGTGCCAAATACATTTCATAGATCAGGCCATTTTAAACTTCAAAACAATTCTATGGGTTAAATACTACTATTATTCCCATCTTTCAGGTGAGCCCACGGAGTCACCAAAAAAAGGTTCAATAATTTGTTCTAGGTCACATAACTAGTAAATGATGAAACTATGATTTCAACTCCATCAGCCATTTACTTTGCCACAAATCATTCTTTTTATATATATAAATATTTCATTTCATCTTGTTTTAAGATTTATTTATTTACTTGATCCAGTCATCTATTTTTGGGCATTGAGGTTGTTTCCATAGCTTAGCTATTGTAAATAGTGCTGCTATAAACATAGGCGTGCAGGTGCCTTTTGGAATTACTGTTTCTGTGTCATTTGGGTAAATACCTAGGAGTGGAATTGCTGGATCATATGGAAGCTCAATATTTATTAGGTCGAGAATTCTCCACACAGCTCTGCATAGTGGTTGGACCAGTTTGCACTCCCACCAGCAATGCAGGAGAGTTCCTTTTTCTCCACACCCTCGCCAACATTTGTTGTTGCTAGTTTTTTTAATATGTGCCATTCTCACTGGTGTGAGATGGTATCTCATTGTAGTACTCAGCAATCAAAAAAGATAAACACATGCAGTTTGCAGCAACATGGATGGAGCTAGAAGGGATCATGCTCAGCGAAATAAGTCAGAAAGAAAAAGAAAAACACTGGATGGTCTCAAGAGACCAGGAAAAAGACTAATCAATACAAAGTAAAAATCAAAATCAGCAAGCAACTATAAACCAGACACACACTACGGGGGCTGGGGTGAGGGAGGGGCGGGGAACAGAGGGACTAGAGTCAAAATAAGGGGGGAGGTGCAATTGTATGGGGAATATAACCAAAATGAAAATGCATACATTGTGCAAAAATGAAAAAAGATGTAAGAATTATATAAAATAAAATATTTAAATAAAAAAATTATACAAGAACTGGGGTACAGGTCAGAGTTGCGGGAAGGATTCACCAGAGACAGAGTGGGGAGCAGAACAGGCAGACAAATCGAAGACACTGCCGAGGGGAGCAGCCGGCAAAACAGGAAAGGTCTGCCATGCCGTGTGGTTAACTCCCTGGCCATCCGGGAATCAAACCCATGCTGCAGAGGCTGGAGACAGCTTCACAGCACTGTGCACAACCCACTGTACCACCGGGAGGCCCACGAATCATTCTTTCTTTAGCAACACAGTCTCTGTACACTCAACTATAAATTTCTTATCTAATTTACTGAAGTGTAAATTATATTTGGATGCATGGTTAGGGAAGTACAGTTGGAGGAAGAGAGAATTGGACTCAATGGATTATATGTTTTCTTTCTAATCACTGACTTAAATTTTTAATTTTTGGTAAAGTATGTGTGTCACAACTACATCTCTGGTGCATTGAGAAATTTTCTCTGTTGGTGGTATTCAAAGCATTCTGGGAATAAATTCACTAAGTCAAGTTCCGTGAAGCCATTCTTGGGCCAAATCTGTACCTCCCATTAAATCTTAATCAAGTTTTTAGTCTTGTGTACTTTCAATGTCAAATCCACCTTGCTATTCTTTCAAATTAATATCCAGAAAATGTGCTAATCAACAATTGTTGGTTTTCCTCTATGGTCAGGATATGTAAGCAACTAATTTTCTTTCATTTTTTTCAGACTTCTGGAATAAAAACTTGTAGTATCATTGAGTTAAAGCTCTCCATGTCTTTAAAAAGTAGTTGTATTTGGATTTTAAATATCACAAGATATCCATCATGTAGCAGCATTTCCAAATGGCATACGTTGTCATCGATTAGTAAAAATATAAAGATAATATTTTTCTTGATAGCTCTGTATCAGAATAAAAATTTACACACAAGAAAACAGTTATATAGGATCCAATTGCAAAAGCACAGGTGAATAGGAGAACATCTGGCTCTTTTAAAGGCCTCAGAGGAAGTGACCTGATATGATGGAAATCATTATAATCACAAGGTCCTAAAGCACGTTAGAAGAAATGACATCCTAACCTATGAACTACTATAGCTTATTAAAATGGTCTCTAGGGAAAAGCATTAAACCTATGGTAAATAAACATTCATTATTAACATATGATTTTCTGTACTTTCTCAGGTTACTCTAGTGAAATTTTTTATCCTTTAATCAAATCTCTCTTTATGAAAATATGAATGATTTAATATGTTGCAAACACTGGTCTCTGGACGTCATAATTAAATTTTCTTGAGATGAAATTATTCACCTGTTAGTTATCTGCAGATTTTAAATAGCATTGTATTTGTTTCATTCCAGCATGTGGCAGCTGGTAATGAATTCATTTAATATATGTTGGAGAAAATGCAGTCCAAAGACCTATGAATGCCTCTCATAACCCACTTCATATTTGTATCACCAAGAAATGACTGTTTAATTCCAACTATGTCTTTTTAACCATGTTCTAGCCATTAGAACCTTCCTTGGGTCCATGTCAATCTCCAGATTTCCTCCACCAAAGGGACTGTTGAAACATTTGGGGCTTTAGAGGATAATGACAATCATATTTCACTTTTAGGGTAACAGATAAAGTCTTAGAGGTTTATAAAAACTTTATCAAAAAAACTACGGTGAGCTTTGACTTTTTTTCTATGTAATAATTTATAAGCTGCATTTTGGTATAGGGAAGGTTTCTTTTCCTGTTCTTTGTGCTCAATGGAGGCCAGTGACCAACCATCCACTAAAGATAAAACAATAAATGTTGAATGTAGAACCACTTTAGATAATTCTCATGTTGCATGTAAGAAGTAAATTTCTAATGACTCTTTAAGGTGAAATTAATCTGAAATCCTTATTTAAAGGATTTTATAAAACAAAATTGCTTATTGGTTTCAAACAATATATAGGTCCTTCATAAGTGTGGGCCACTGCTGTCATTTCTTTTGGAGCCTCACTCCCTGCCACTTCCCTGCACATACTCTACAAAGAAGTTGTGAAGATTAATTTTACATGCCAACTTGTCTGGCCTAAGGAATGCCCAGAAAGCTGGTGAAACATTATTTCTGAGTTTGTCTAAAAGGATGTTTCAGCATATGAATCAATAGATTCAAGATTGCCCCCACTGATGCAAGTTGGCGTCATCTAATTCACTGAGGTGGGTCCAAATAAAACAACAGGTGGAGGAAGGATGAATTTGCCCTCTTGAAGCTGGGACATCTGTCTCCTCTTTCCTTCAGACATTCATTTTTCTGGTTCTCAGGCCTTTGGTCTCAGATTGAGACTTACTCTTTGACTCAACTCATTCTCTCAGACCTTTGGTTTTATACTGAAACTACTCCACCAGCTTTTCTGGGCCTCCAAGTTGCAGATGGCATATTATGGGATTTCTCAGTCTTCAAAATCGTGTAAGCTAGTCTTTCATAACCTCTCTTTATATAATGTGTATGTATTATATTATATGTATTTCTATTTTTCTGGAGAACGCTAATCTAGTAGCGACATAAATTTTCCAGCCGGTCATACATTTTTATGCCTCTCATCATTTGCAGACTTTTGCCTGGTTACTCACTTTTCCCTATGAACACTTCTGCAAATTTTTCCAGACATCAACCAAGTATGACCAAGCTTTCTGAGACCTTCTCTAACTACAAATGCTTTCCCTTTTGAGCATATTGTCCTTACCTAGATTATAACTCTGTTAGAATATATGTAACATCTACTAGGTTACATATCATAAACTATTAAACTACATATTGAATACTACAAATACAAAGCATGTATTTGTTATGTGCTAATTTCTTAAACTTGATATGATATAGCTGAGAATAGGGGCCATTTTTTTCTTTATTTTTGAAATCCTGACTTTTAGCAAAGCATCTAGCAGATGGTAGGTGGTGTTAAATAGTTGCAAATTGTTGCATATGTTATTATCACATTCTCAATAATTGATTATAAATGATAAATGATTGCTAAAAATGACATTTCATATTTGCATAAATAGTTCCTTTACTTTTTTTGCACAATACTTCAAATACTTAATCTTCTTTGATATTCAGATTGCCGTGTGATAAACAAAACAGTATATTTTACTTTATAGATGAACACACAAAAAGAAATAAAAGTGATGAGAATAGCAGTAAGATGTTTTCTCGCTTAGAAAGTCTAAAGGGACAACAGAATTGATAAACATGGAAAGTTGTATGTTTATTTTTACTGTTCTCTCTTGGAATCCTATTAAAGTTGCAATGAAATTTTTTAAGATGTTTATTTAAATTTTTTAATTGTATTATCTTTTACTGAAGTAATGTTGGTTTATAACATTTTATTTGATTAAGGGGTTTGGGTTCACACCTTTCAAATGTATGTTACTACATCACACTCACCATAAAAACACCCAGCATCCTCCACCATCATCCATTGGGCTTCCTCTCCAAAGCATGAATTTTAAGTGAAGAAAAAGGAAGAAATTATGATCATAGAGATGGCAAAATTGTGAAGAAGAGAGAGTGGTAACTGCCCTAGCTGTCTTAGAAACCCAAATCTGTAAGTCATGGATGGGGAAAAGGAAAAGAACCAAAAAAAAAAGTCAATTCCCAATTAAACCTTTAGAAAAGCTGGGGGATTTGAGGCTTTGAGGACCTCTGAAAATGGTGCACAGTGAGGATAAAAACATGAAAATCTGAGTAGAAAATTACATAAAGACTAACCAGGTTCCCCAGATTCTCTTCTTGACCCTCTGCCTACCCCAGCAGAAGACTCAAGATTCTAAAACTAGATTTGAAGTGGACGTGGTGGCAGCAGGTATGAGTGGGGTGCCATTCCCCAAATAGGGGATCATGGGAAACTCTACATCATGAAAGAGGAGACTGTGAAAATCCTCAAAGAAGTAAACCAGAAGGAGAGAAAAATGTGATCAGAAAAAAAGAACATACTTGAACTAATACTTTTGTAGTAAAAGGATGTACAGATACTGCTAAGATCCAGGTGTACCAATAGTAGTACATTGCTGAGATAGACTGAAGATAAAGTCCTTGGAGATGTAAGGATTACAGATTTGAGAAACAAATAAATGATGCACTTTCCATTTGGATAAGAAGTTGCTCGGATAATGAAATTTTAATTCTTAGGGCTATTCAGTTCCAAGAAACAACCTGGTGAATTAAGTGATATAATTGGCACTGGTAACTTATACAAAAAAGAGGAATTTACTTTGAGACTACATAGAATAGCTTCCAGGTTCATAGGGAAAGCTGGATACACTTTCTTCTAAAAGAATAGAAACCAGAATGACTCCATGTTCTAAGTACCTGGGACTAGTCATTTCTGGATATCATCTTAGCAGGAACTCTACCTACTTTTCATCCTTCCTCAAAACTCAAAATTCCCAGGAAATACAAAGAATCAGATTAGCCTAGTTCAATCAAGTGCCTCTTGGCTAGGGGCCTTGATTGACATGAGTGCACAAAATGAGAGAGAAATAGCTGCCCACAGAAAATGAGGGTGTTATTACCAGAAGGAGGAAATCACTGCTGGGCAAACAGAAGTAACACATGTCCCCTATAGATTCCTAATGGTGAAGCATATTAAGTTTTAGTCTAACTTCATATACCAAATATTTATCTGTGTAAAAATGTTACCTTATAATAATGAGTAAACATCTTAACTTTATTCCATTTTCTTAATTTCAATTGATAAAAATAACATTTACCTACAATTGTAATATGACATGCTGAAAATGTAAGCCTTAGTCTAAGCAGCAATTTTCCTGAATGTGAAAAATAATAACAATGCAATTTTATGAACTGAGCAGATAAAGTTTCAAACATCTCTTAAGATATCCTTTCTGATGCTTTACTTGATTTGTACTACATGAGAACAGAAGATAAATATTTACCAAAAACTTAATAGTAACAAAACTTCAATAACAAAACCGATTTCAGAGTCTATATTTCTTCATGAACTCTCAATTTATACACATTTTGCGCTGTCAAAAACAATAGAGTAAGCTATGCTTATGTTTATGACTCTGGGGAAGCCTGATAAGATTGAGCATCTAACAAAACTTGTGACAGAATCAGGATGAAGCCTAACCCATTTGTCTTGCTTGCCCTAACATACTAATTTAAATATTTGTTCATATAAACTAAACCAGTAGCAGAAACTAATCATTTTCATTTTTTTTTTTTTGCTTACATATAAAGCTAAACTACCAGGAGGATGAGAGCTAAAAATGAGTAGATCAAAATGTCAGTGATCTCTTTTATTGAATTTTCATTCAATAGTGAACATAGTTTCATAGTTCTGTGGTTTTGTATCACCTAACATGTCCAAATATCATTGAAACACAATATGATATCCTAGGTGCTCAGTTACTAAGTATTTAGATAATGAAGAAAGAAAAGCAATAATGGTTATTTTCAAATATGCTTATGGTAATCTACTTCTACTTCCAACCTTTTATTCTCAATCTACTCTCCTTAAGCTAATTCCTTTAATCAAATCTGAGTAAATTTCATAAACAGTCCTCATTCTGACATTTTTATTTCTATTTTCTATTTCTATTATATCTTTATCAATATATAATTTATATGCAATAAAAATCAATTTAAGTGACCAATTTTAATTCTGTGAGTTCTATAAGTGTATATATTCATGTCCTGTGATTACTACTATAATCATGAGCTAGACCATCACTACCTCTCCAAAAAGTTTTTTTGTCTACCTACCCCACTCTCCTGACAGGCACTAATATGCTTTCTTTGGGCTATAGTTTTGTGGTGTTTTTAATTTAATGTGATACTTTTGAGAGTCATCCTTCTTACTATGTATCTCAATAGTTTATTCCTTTTAATGGTGGATGTTGTTCCATTTTACGAATATGCCACAAATTCTTTGCATGTGCACCACTTGATGGACATTTTGATTGTTTCCAGTTTGGGATAATTATAAATAAAGTTGTTATGAACATGCAAGCACAAGTACTTATGTATATCTTAATGTCATTTCTCTTGGGTTAACACCTAGGAATGATATTGCTGGCTTATATAGTAAGTATATGTTTAACAATATGTGAGAAGCTGCCGAACTGTTTTTCCAAAGTGACTATGTCATTTTGCATTACTGCCAGCAATGAATTAGAATAGAAATTGTGTTACATTCTTTTTTTTAAGATTTATTTTTATTTATTATGCATACAAGAACTAGAGTGTAAGCTGGAGATGAGGGGGGTGAGAGGATTCACCAGAGACAGAGTGAGGAGCTGTCAGGTGGACCTACTGAAATACACTGCTGAGGGGAGCAGCAGGTGAAACAAGAGAGATCAGCCATGCCTTCTGGGGGTTAGCTCCCTGGCCAGGGATCAAACTCATGCCTCAGTGGCTGGCAATAGCTTGATAGCGCTGAGACTTTAACCCCTGGGCCACCAGGAAGGCCCTATTTTGCAATCTTATACCTATAGTTATTTAGTTTTAGCTCTTTCAGTTAGGCCTATGAGCTATTTCAGGTTAAATTGTAAATGATACGATCTTGCACGCATACATGCATATACAAACACACACACACACACACACACATTTGTAAAGACTCCACAAAAAAACTATTAGAACCAAATTAATGAATACACTAAAGTGGCATGTCATAAAATCAATATGCAAAAAGCTGTTGCATTTCTATACATAAACAGCAAGGAAGAAGAAAAAAAGAAATTAAAACTATAACTGCATCAAAAATAATTAAATATATTAAAATAACTTTAACAAAGGAGGTGAGCTGCCTATTTCCACTCATTCTTGCACAAAATGTTACTTCAGTCCCTGACTGGAGCCTAAAGATATAGGGAGGAGGGCCTCCCCGGTGGCACAGCGGTTGAGCGCTGGGTTGCGAAGCTGCCCGCGGCCTCTGTGGAGCCGGTTCGATCCCCGGCTGCTCCCCGGCCGCTCCCCGGCCACCGGAGGAGGGTCCCACATGGCGCGCAGACCTCTCCTGCCGCCCGCTGCTCCCCTCAGCAGTGTACTTGGGTCCTTCTGCCTGCTCTGCTCCCCGCTCTGGCTCTGGTGAATTCTCTCACCCTCCCGCGCTTCTGACTGTACCCAGTGCTTGCATAAACAAAACAAACAAACAAACAAATAAATAAATCATAAATAAATAAATAAAAATACATGCCTCTTTAAAAAAAAAAAAAAGATATAGGGAGGATCTGTCTCTAGGAGACTCCAGTGCTTAGAAAGGACATCACAGACATGGAGACATTTGAGATGATGCAGGAAGATGGTGATAGAGGAGGCTTCTTGCTCCCCTCTTGGAGGAACATCTAACATTTAACTAGAGGGACACTGTACTTAGGGAATCCCGAGACTCTGCGTGAAACTAAAGCATCACTTGTAACTTGGAGACCAACACAAATGCACAATAAGGGACGATAAGAGGAGATTCATGCTTCATTAGATTGGAGGTAGGTGGAGAGAAACACCTAGAGGCTGACAGTCAAAGGCTGGGGACACAGAGGTATGGCTGCCTGCCAGCAAAATCAGAGACCCTGGATATGGGAAAATGGAAATAATGCAGAGACACATATTTGGTCCGGTAGAAATTCCATATGGAGGAGCTGGGGTGTGCCACAAAGACCAGCTCCCCAGTAATGAGAACAAGACTGAAGGCACTCTAGACCATACCCCGCCTCCCCTATTCTTCAGAACTGGCACTGAACTCATGATGGGCACTGATAATGGAAGAATGAAGAGTTTCCTAACTGGGACCCCAGGGAGGAAATAAATCAGTGGTGCCACAAACACAAATCAGGCTATCCCCATACCCGGCACTTTGCTGAGAATTCTAGATCCCTCCTAGCTCCTCTCCCACCCTGAAATTGCAAGCACAGAAATTGCAAGCACCCTGATAACTCAGTAGCAACAGAAACCAGGAAAAGCCAAAAATATAAAATCAAGTCAAATAAGCACAGATCCACTTGCTGGAAATGTGAGAGTAATTCAACTCTCTAAGTTACTGTATCACATATTATATATATTCAGAGTGAGAGAGAGATATTTAAAGTAGCAAAATGGGAAGACAAAAAAATATATAATGCATGGCAACTTGAAACCTCAATGAAATATGAGATCACAAGGAGAGAACAACTCTCCAGCCATCAATACATGGAAGACTATATCTCTCTATCAGATAGAGAATTCAAAATTGCATAATAAATTCAAAGTGATAGAAGAAAACTCAGAAAGCAAGTCAGAATGATATGAGAGAATTAAAAAAAAAAACTAATCTTGGTAACACAACAAAAATCAGAAAAACAAATGAATGAGATAAGAAATCAAATTAATGAATGCAAAGTCAAAATTGAAACTTTAAATAAGAAAATGACATTCAGGGGGTAAAGAGCTTGATATACGAGATCAAGAGATCTCAAGAAATCTGTGAAGGCAGAATAGACCAATTGAAGGATCAAATCAGTCACCTCCAAGATATAACAGCAAAAATGACTAGCTGAAAGAAAGAGAGAGAAATAAAGTGGAAAAAAATGAAGCACTACGAGAGCTATATGACTTCATTAGGATAATTGGCACACCAGAGGAAGAAGAGTAAGAGATGGGAACAGACCACTTTTTCAAAGAAATAATATTAAATTCCCCAAATCTGAGAGAGGAACTGAATATACAAATTCACAAAGCTAACAGGATACTAAACTGTCTAAATGCAATTTGTATACCAGGACACATAGTCCTGAAGCTAGCAGGAGTTAAAGACAAAGAAAAAATATTGAAGGGGCTAGGAAAGAAAAGGAGGTAACTTATAAAGTCTCTCTCATCAGGCTTCCAACAGACTTCTCAAAAAAAACTTGGTCAAACAGAATGGAATGGCATATTCAAAATACTCAAAGATAAAATCAGCCAGGCAAAAATACTATATCCTTCAAGATTCTTCTGATATGAGAGAGAAATAAAACCCTTTCCAGACAAACAAAAGCTGAAGGGAGTTTATCAACACTAGACTCCCCTACAAGAAGTGTTGAAAGGAATTTTTCCTACCTAAGTCAATGAAAAGACAGTCCAAAAAAATTATAGAACCAGAAAACTAAAGACAAAATGGCTGTGACAAGCCCTTATATATTAACAGTCATACTTAATGGAATGGAATCTTACAGGAGGTTCATTTAAGTTATAAAGATAAACATAGACTTAAGGTGAAGGGGCAGAAACTGGTACTCCAAGCCAATGAAATTTTTTAAAAGGCAGAAACTGCTATAATTTTGGGGTGTCCCCCACCCCAAAAAAGTAAGAGACAAGTTGAACATTATATAAAACTAAAAGAATTGATACAAGAGGAATGCTTGTCAATTTACTTTATGAGGAGATGCATAGAATTACTTGAAATAATTCTGAAGAAATGTGTACGTAATAATTGAGCAGGATTGCCAAGTTGTTCTGATTAGTAACTTCAGTGAGGTAATCTCAGCAAAAGGAATAAAGGCATATTTAAGAATGAAAATAGGTTAAGTTTGTTTTCCTTACTGCTCACTCAAAATAGGTTTTCCAGGCCCTCTCCAGTGGTTCAGCGGGTTGAGCGCAGTGCTACGAACTGTTTGCAGCCTCTGCAGCACGGGTTCGATTCCCGGCCGGCCAGGGAGCTACCCACATGGCGCGGCAGACCTCTCCTGTCTCGCCCATTGCTCCCCTCAGCAGTGTCTTTGGTCTGTCAACCTGTTCTGTTCCCCATTCTGTCTCTGGTGAATTCTCTCACCCTCCCACGCCTCTGGCCTGTAACCCTGTGCTTGTATAAATAAATAAATCTTTTAAAAAAAATAGGTTTTCCAAATGCAAGGACAATGAACACTACAGAACTTTGATGAAGCCAGTAACAGTGGGTCTTTATTTCACTGAAACCTTAGAAAATTATATTTGTGCAGAAAAATAGAAGAAAGATCCAAGTCAAAAGTTTAGTTATATAGCTGAGGTAGGAAGAAATGATTACTTGAAGAAAATACCCTCAAATATAATTTGTTTGTTGCACTTCAGCCTAAAAGCACTTAGTCAGGGCAGTCTTGTCTCTTATTCCCTGACCAGGTTAATCCACTGCTTATGTTCTATCTCTACTTTCCCTAGTAGCACTTATCACAATTGTATTTATATCAGTGTGTTATTGGTATGATTGTTAATGACTGCTCCCTGCCAGACTAGAGGTTTTTCAGGATCAGACATGACGTCTCTTATGCACATTTGTATCTCCATTTGTACACATAAATCTGAGGTGACAGTTGCTTAAAAAATACATGATGAGTGGATGAATGACTGTTGCCTTGTAAACTGTAAATAGTTTAGAGATAAAACAGTAGTATGTTTAACTTTTAGCACTGACATAGAAATAGGCCCTGAATTTCAGAGAAAAAATTAACTGTCTACATCTGGAACTTGGGTTTGCATAGAAGCATCAACACTGAGTTTACTTCCATTTTTCTAATAAGACCCTTTATTTACATCTGTGACCAAAAGGGGGAAAAAAGGTTTTAGTAAGTGCCATCAGCTGTGCTCTGAAATGTCACCATGTTGAAGACCTTAAGAATTTCCCAGGATATAGGCTACATAATTTGAATTAGCTGAACATAGAGTTCTCTTAAAAATATATTTTTTTAATTCCTGTATCCAGCATCCTATCAAAAAAAATTGGAAAATTGAAGGTATGCCTTGATAGGTATGTAAATGAATTTAATTGTATATGTAGTTTGATAGGCTTCACATGAGTGTTGATCTAATAACACTCTTGGCATACCATGAATTTATAGTGTCACGTACATTGCAATTATTGATTTACATAAGTATTGCAATTTCTTTACTAGTGTAACAGATTTCAGCTTGAAAGGACCATAAACTGAGAGACTTACTACAGTTTAAAGTTGGCAGCTGGCGAGGAGATGAATTCCAAGCCAGAAGAGAGAGTAGGCAGGAGGGTCCTGCTGTTTCCTAAGGAGAGTATCCCTGGGTGATACATCTGCTGTTGAAACATCAAAACACATTTCCTTGTGGAATCCTTCACACATACTTAATCCAGATTTCTTTGATTTTAAGTTTATTTGGCAACGTGAAAAGACATTTATATTCCCTATTATTAATTTTTAAAAAGCCACACTCTTTTAGTAAATATTGACTTTCATGGTAGGCTAAATAATGACCCCCAAAGATGTTCACATTTTAATCTCTTAAAGTGTGAATATGTTACCATATATGGCAAGAGAGACTTTTCATATGTGATTAAGGATCTTGAAATAGAAAGATTACCCTGAGCAATGTAGGTGAATCTAACATAATCAAAGAGGTTTTAGAGGTAGAAGGAGTCAGAGAAGTAGATGTAACAATGGAAGCAAAGGTTAACGAAATGCCATTGCTAGACAGGGGCCATCAGCCAAAGAATTCTGGAGAAGCTGGAAAAGGCACAGAAGAGGTTTTCCCCTTGAGGCGCCAGAAGGAAAACAGTTTGACATTAGACCTGGGAAACCCATTTTCAAGTTCTGACTTATAGAATATTAAGACAATGTGTGTTTCTTAAACTACTATATGGTTGTTTGTTACAGCAGCTCTAGAAATCTAATACAGTTTATATTTGTTATTGACCATTATTATGTACAGCAATAATTCCATTCCATAGGCTCATTTTCTTTATTGTGCACTTTATTCTTAATTTTACTGCAGATGATTTAGTTCATCAAGGTGATCCATTGATTGGGGAAGGCAAGCCAGTGATCAATAGTCAAGCTGTAAGTATTTATTTAGCACTACATAGTCGTGCTATGCTGTATGATAGTAACTGTGTTATCCCACTGGTAAAGTGTTCAACAGAGAAGAAAACTATGTCTTCCCTACTTCTTCAAAGCTTGCAAGCTTGTGGGGAGACTGCTAAACTCACACATAAGGCAGTTGTGTTTAGGAACCAGTCTAAAGCCCCAATGCTCTTGTCAGATACATCTTAAAAAATATCAAATATGAGGAGCTGTAGAACATTCACTTAAAAAGGGAAGCAACAATTGTCATGGTTCATAAAGTCAGTTGTATCCCATAAGTCTCCTTACTGGGCTGTCATTTAACTTTACATCTTTCCTTTCAACATTAAAAAAAAAAAAAGGAGACTTTACTAAAAATTCTCCATCCTAGAGATTCTGTAAATATCTTTATTTGGTTAACTACAAGGTGAAATAAATTCTGAAAAATAATGCTTTTATGGGCCTCTCTGGTGGCTCAAGAGGTTAAGACACAGTCTATGAAGCTGTATGCAGCCTCTGCAGCACGAGTTCGATCCCCGGCTGGCCAGAGAGCTACCCACATGGTGCAGCAGACCTCTCCTGTCTCGCCCGCTGCTCCCCTCAGCAGTGTATTTCAGTCAGTCTGCCTGTTCTTCTCTCCACTCTGTCCCTGGTGAATCCTGTCACCCCCCACACCTCTGGCCTGTACCCCAGTTCTTGTATGCATAAATAAATCTTTAAAAAAAAAAGAATAACACATTGACTCTACAGGGATTCACTAAATAATCAAATATTTTCATGTCATTATTTTTATTAAAAAAGCACAAAATGAAACCATTGTGTCATTTTTTGATTATTAGTACCCAAATCCAAAATGAAGTAAAATGTTTTTAGTATCTATTAGTCAGGGTTCTCCAGAGACACAGAACTAATAAAATATGTACCTGTTTAGAAAGACATTTATTATAAGTAATTGATTCACACTATTACACAGACTGGCAAACTAAAAAACAAAGAAAGCTGACAGCATACGTTCGGTGTAAAGGTCAGCGGGCTGAGGGCCCTGTCTCTCTTACAAGGACTCTGGATTTGTATCAATTGAATTGTAGTTTCTCTGTGGTTAACTGATTAAACCTCCTTTGGTTTCTTTTGGCTTCCTCTTTATATTTGAAGTTTCCCCCTACAATGTGTGTAAGACAGACTTTTAAAAACCTTTTTCTTTTCTAAATTTAGTTAATTTTTAAAGATTTAAATCAGAGACATCCTGCAGGGAAGGAGGAGGGAGAGGGATCAGAGGGAGGGAGGTAGGAGCACAGGGGACTGAGGTGATGGTGCACGGGTGCATTGGTGAAGGAAACTCTATGGGGACTAGACCTGAGGGGGTGGGGGAAGCAAATATTGTTTAAAAATGAACAATGATGTAAAAATTTTTTAAAAATATTTAATACAAAATAAATAAATAAAATACAAAAAATATTTAAGAATTTCATTCCTATAAAATTCTCATCCAGTATTTTTTTTACTATTTCCTTTCCGTCACTGTTTTTTCCCCTAAATGTTTGTTGGAGCTTCTCACACTCTTTTTGTAGCTCGTAACTTTTTGTACATCTTTTCAATCTCTTTATATTTCTTTTTTATTATTTATTTTATGTAGAAGAACTAGGTGTAGGTCAGAGATGCAGGGGGGTGGTATTGAGAGTATTCGCCAGAGACAGATGGGGAGCAGACAGGTGGATCTAATGAAATACACTGCTGAGGGGAATAGTGGGTGAGTCAGGAGAGGTCTGCTGCACCATGTGGGTAGCTCCCTAGCTGGGGATTGAACTCAGGCCATAGTAGTGATAGCGGTGAGACTTAACCCCTTGGCCACCAGGAAGGCCATTCTTATATTTCTGGAAATAATGCTTTCTTCTTGCAGTACTCTCTCCTCAGTTGCTGTGTTTAATATTAATAATATCATTTATTAGCCTTTAAATTTTAATGATTATATTATTATATTTTGGTGGTTGTTACATGGGTATATATTTAAATACAGGTCTATATTTAGATATACATAAAGAGAGGCTTATATCTATGTGTATATATGTATGTGTATATGTATTTATCCTTACCAATATCTGTTAACATATACCTACTTTATGTACAGAAAAAGGAGTATATTCATCTGTCTTCTTATTTCATGTATTTTTTTTCCTTTGGTAATTGTAAATATGCTGATTTTACAGTTCCCTTAGCTAGCTATCGTTTTTATTTTCTTGGTGTAAATTCTCTCATGGCAGGGATGTGGTAGGTCAATAAACTTTCTTTCCTGAATCTACAGAATATAGTTTGGAATTTGTCTCTCTGAGTTAACTCTTAGGGAGTCTTACTTAAATAATTATCATATCACAGCTTTATAATTGCAAATAGCAATTTTTTAATTCTCAAAATGCTTCTTTTGTTTGGAGATAGAATTTTTCCTTGTTAACCATTAGCAGCTTTTATTTTATGTCCTTAAATATATAGAAATAAATGTAGTCCAAGTACATTTGTTGAAATATGTTGACAAGAACAATCTTCCAATTTAAAATCAAAGCAAACATTAATACATAGTCAATGTGACTAGTATGAAAACAAAGTTGCTTAATTCCTATGGGTCAGTTAAGCAGTAGATTTAACTTTAGCCAGGCTTCATCAAAAATCCCAAGAATAAAGACATGTGCAACTCTACAAAACCTGTCAACAGTACTAAAGTACATGTCAAATCTATTCTATTAGCTAAATGTTTCATAATTTTAAAGTGTTTCCAAATATGTAATTTCTCTTTATCATAGTAATGCTATGATGAAATCTGGGCAGAACATAAAGGCCAGAAAACAAAATTCCTCATACAGTGCTGTATGATTTCCTTACCAAATTGTTGATGGATATTAATAATGGTGTACAAATGTCATTCATTCCTTATCAAGATGAATGTAAATAGTTATGACAAAATTCCATGCTTTGTAAACTTATGCTTTATGAGAAATTTTCTTTCTGAAAAGTATTGCATAGACAGTGTTTACTTTAACACCTTCAGTTATTCAAAATTAAAATTCATTTTCCTTATTCTCTGAAACAGTTTGCATATTCTCCCTATTATTTTACCCTCCTATTATCCAGAAAGAATGTGATATACATATGTGATTAAATTTTAATTCTGGTAAATAGCAACATTTTCTACTAACCAATATCAGAACTCAAACAGAATAAATATTTATATTTTTCTGATGGAAAACAGAGAAGTATTGTTAATCATTGATTTTATTGAAATCAGTCCTTGTCTGGTGAAAAAAAGGGTAGTTTGACAATTTCTGAGGCAGTCTTACATAACACATAGACACAATGGGAGAGTTTGAATGTCTTATTTAGTGAATTCTGTTTTCATATAAGAATCTTTGGTCTCTAATTTTTAAATATTTGGGAAAATAAGGTACATATCTTAAACTGTGCAGGTCAAGGAACCTTTCCAATCTGATTCTGTGAACCAATACCCAGCTCATTGCTGGGCTATTACTAGAACTTCAGTCATTATACTCAATCCCAATGGTAAGCAATTGCGAATTAGTGTAGCCTGTACTGTATTTAAATGGACTATACAATAAGTGCTGTTTTGTTTCTGGCTCCTTGCATGCACATTGTTGCAAAAATTGTAGATTTTCATTCCGAATGGGAAGTATAACTCTATTATGTGAATATGCCACAAAGTTTTTAATCATTGAACTTTTGATTAAGATTTGTGTAGTTTATACTTTGGGCTTTTATGAATATAATTACTTTTGAACGCAAGTGCTTTTTGAGAATACATGTATGAATTCCTGTTGGATATATAACTAGGACTAAAATTGCCAGATCATGCATGATGACATTTTTCTCAACTGCAGGTTGACTGTAGTAAATACTACATCTGGGTTTTTTTAAACATTCAAAAATATAATAAATGCCCTCTTCCCTTTCATGGGTGAGAGTTCAAAATTCTGATTAATTGAAAATAAAACATTTGGTAAAAGAGGGTCTGTGGAGGAGGTAAAAATTTGACATCAGAAATAAGTAATAGGGGCCTCCCTGATGGCACAAGGGGTTAAGCCCCACACTATGGAGCATTCCGCAGCCTCTGCAGCAGGAGTTCAATCCCCAGCTGGCCAGGGAGCAACCCACATGGTGCAGCAGACCTCTCCTGCCTCGCCCGCTGCTCCCATCAGCAGTGTACTTCAGTCAGTCTGCCTGTTCTGCTCCCCACTCTGTCTCTGGTGAATCCTCTCACCACCACCACAACCCCTGCCCCTCTGACCTGTACCCCAGCTCTTGCATGCATAAATAAATAAATCTTTAAAAAAAAGAAATAAGTAATGGATCATGTATCTGTCAGTGTTCAGTCAAAGAAGGAGGATGGCTAACATGTAGATAGATTGATAGATGGTGTTTTTATTTTATTTTATTTTTTTAATTAATAAATTTTATTTTTATATTCCTCATACAATTGCAATCCCCCCATTCGGACCCCAATCCCTCCCCTCCCGCCCCCACCCCCCAAAAAGTGTCTCTGGTTCATAGTTTTTGTTGATTTTGATTTTCACTTTCTTATAGTTATTCATTTTCCTGGTCCCTTATTTAAGTATTCTAGATTCCTTCTATGAGTGAGACCATCCGGTATTTTTCTTTTTCTTTTTGGCTTATTTCACTGAGCATGATCCCTTCCAGCGCCATCCATGTTGCTGCAAATTGCATGTGTTTATCTTTTTTGAATGCTGAGTAATATTCCATGGTATATATGTACCACATCTTCTTTTTTTTTTTTTTTTAATAAATTTTATTGTTATATTCCCCATACAATTGCAGCCGCATCTTCTTGATCCAGTCATCTGTTTTGGGGCATTTGGGCTGTTTCCAAAGCTTAGCTATTGTAAACAGTGCTGCTATAAACATAGGGGTGCAGGTGTTCTTTGCAATTGATGTTTCTGTGTCCTTTGGGTAAATACCTAGGAGTGGAATTGCTGGATCCTGCGGAAGCTCTATGTTTAGTAGGTCCAGAAATCTCCACACAGCTCTCCACAGTGGTTGGACCAGTTTGCACTCCCACCAACAGTGCAGGAGAGTTCCTTTTTCTCCACAACCTCGCCAACATTTGTTGTTAGTTTTTTTAATATGTGCCATTCTCACTGGTGTAAGATGGTATCTCATGGTAGTTTTGATTTGCATTTCCCTGATTGCAAGTGATGTTGAACATTTTTTCATATAAAAACACCATCTATCTTTAGTCAAAAAAAAGATAGATGGTGTTTTTACAAACAGCGATTTAACTTATGCAGTCATGAGAGTTGGCAAAGCAGTCTCGGAAGGCTCTTGGCCTTTCTATGTGATGCTAGAGCTTAAAGTTCACAGAACAGGACGTGGGGAAGGGAAATGGATTGGAAGCAAGGGAAAAGCAAGAAGCAGTTAGTATTCACAAGCATGAGTTAGCACCAGAGAGGACAGACTGAAATCCATGTCAGTTCTTGTGGCCTCTGAACTGATTGGCGGGTCTTACCTACAGCAACTAAGCCCTTCATTAAAGAACTAACACACATACCTGACCCAGGAATCAAAGATCCTTAAGGAGGATGCCAGAAACTCAGAGCCAGCAGGTGAGCAACAGGTGAGAATGAGCCACGCATAGCTGCTGCTTACCTTCATCCTCCAGCCCATACATCAGGGTCTGTCTTATGGCCTGTCGCCACAACAGGGAAGAGGCAGAAGGGAATTCTGCGAAATGTGGTTCAGCCTAGCCGAGTTACCACTAAGTTACAACATGTGAAAACAGAGAAAATCAAAGTAATTGTGTCAGCAGATATTTGAAGGAACACGGAAATTTAAGAAAGGTTTAACAGCACTCACATGCTGGAGAATCAACCTTTTTCCTTACTGTGAAAGTAAACTTTCCTTCTTCCCAACCTCAGAGAATAAATTTAAGTCTTCCTTATTCCAACTTCACATTCTGCAACATTTAACACTATGAAGCAATTCTGATTATTGAAGTGTGTTGTCTTTTTCTTTCACTGAGGTGAAATTTATATAACATTTTATAAATGAATAATTCTGCTTCTTTTAATACTTCATAGTATTGTGCAACTCAACCTCTATCTTGTTCTAAAATATTTTCATTCGTTCAAAAGGAAACTCCATCGTTCTTAAATAATTACTACCATCATGCTCCCCACCCCTGCCAACCAACAACCTGCTTTCTGTGGATTTCTTTGGATTTATCTATTCTGGGTACTTCATATAAATGGATCATAATATATATGGTTTGTGTCTGACTTCTATCACATAGCATATAATATACATCCATGTTGTAGCTCATGTGAATTCTTCTTTCCTTTTATGGCTAAGTAATATTCCATTGTATGCATACAACCCAATTTGTTTATCCACTCATCCATTAATGGATATATGGGATGTTTCCAGTTTTTAGCTATATGTATTTGCTCTATTGCTGCCTGTTTTAAGCATAGTTCTCGTTCTGCTTATGAGAGAAAAATTAACTTATTAGCTATATCACCATTCAAAATAAATACCAAATTTTCTAGTCTCCCTTATAATTATGTTTGATCATGAGTCTGAGTACTGGCCAGTGGAGTATAAGAGGAATTCCTATATGTAACTTCTGAAAAGCATTTTTCAAGGCAGGAGAATAATTCTTCTCTTCCTCCCTCTTATTTACACAGTTTTTGTGCCTTGTTCCACCCCAAGAGCACTGAGCATCTCTTAAGCTAACTGAATTTCTTCTTGTTCCTTACATCTTTTCATCTGGTGAAGATCATTTAGGATTCAGAGCACGTCACAGAGGTAGCAATCATCCCATGGTTGGAGGCTGTAAATTCAGGCAGTTCTTCAGGCTTTCCTTCCTGTTTTTACCCAGTCTTCTGTTTAATTTACTAAATCTCTTTCTTCCATACTTACTAATAGTTAAACAGTGTCATGAAGAATAAAACATTTTAAACGTTTAATATGGATGACATTTAGCATTTTCCTTTTTTTTCCAGTCCCATCTCTCTTTTTAGGAGATTACATTTATATGGCAAGAGTTATTATTATCTCTACCATATTATCTATACCATTCTTGTTTGATGTTCACAAATTGACTTAGCAATGGTTTTCTATATTATATCACACTGATGTAGTAAATGTTAGAATTTTTGAAATATTTATTTATTTATGTATACAAGAGCTGGAGTGTAGGTAGTGGTGTGGGGGGTGGAGTGTGAGAGGATTCACCAGAGACAAAGTGGGATGCAGAACAGGTGGATTTACTGAAATACATTGCGGAGGGGAGCAGCAGGCAAGACAGGAGAGGTCTGCTGCACCAGGTGGGTCAGCTCCCTGGCCAGGGATCGAACTTGTGGTGCATTAGCTTGTGATAGCTTCATAGTGCTGAGACATAACCCCTTGCGTCACCAGGGAGGTCCTAAACATTACAATTTCTTTTTTTTTAAGATTTATTTTATTTATGCATACAAGAGCTGGGGTACAGGTCAGAGATGTAGGGGGTGAGAGGATTCACCAGAGACAGAGTGGGGAACAGAACAGGCAGAGTAACTGAAGTACACTGCTGAGGAGAGCAGCGGGCGAGTCAGGAGAGGTCTGCTGTGCCATGTGGGTTGTTCCTTGGCTGGCTGGGGATGGAACTCGTGCTGCAGAGGCTGCGGACAGCTTCATAGGTTGCGTCTTAAACCCTTGTGTCACCAGGGAGGCCCTAAACATTACAATTTCTAACAGAAATAGTAAAGTGAAACATTTTCAGGTTCTAGATAGTAAATCAGTATTTTAAAAAATATTTAATACACTATAATTCTAACACAATAAGATAATATGACCAATTTGGAAGTTATATCTATTTGTCTATAAATCCTAATGACATTTTGACATCCCAGAGTCTCTCTCCAAACATGCAGATGTCCATTAATTAAATCATTCCTTTAACTAATAGGCATTAAAGGTCAGGCTAGTGCTCATGATTCCTTGTAAGATTTACTCCCTGACCTTCCCTAGTGAGGGAGATAGACATGCAAATATGCAACTGCAGTGAACTGGAAAAGTTGCTTAATGGATGAAAATACAAAATTCTGAAAGGAAGCAGAGACACAAGTAACTAGCTTTATTCAATGGTTAAGAAGACTGATTGGAATAAGCTTACAAGGTAGACTTACTCATATGTAAAGACTTACGATTCATGATAGAAGACTTGAGGAGAGAATTGGGTAACTGCTAAAAAAATCCCCATTGTATGCACTCCAGCAGCACTGTTTATAATGACCAACCTGTGGAAACAACTTAAGTGCTGAAGGACATAAGAATGGACTAAGAAGATGCATAATGGATACACAGTAGAATTTACTCTGTTATATAAAATGAAATCTTGCCATTTGGGGACAACATGGATGGAACTGAAGGGCTTATGCCAAGCAAAATTAGAAGGAGAAAGACAAATACCAAATGATTTCACTCATGTGGAATATAGAGAAACAAAGCAAAACCCTTGAAATTTGACTGGAGAAGTGAAGCTTCCAGAAAGGGTGAGGAGTGGGGAGAAACAGGGAAGAGGAAACCCAGTGGTCTGTGGTTGAGGATTATTGGGACTTCGGTGGTAAGGCATGCTGTGATAACATACAGTTAAAGAGGCGTGAACCTGTACTCCTAAAGCATATAGTGTTTGTAAATCAATGTCACCTCAATAAATATAATTTTAACAATTTTTATCTTAATTTTTGTGTTACATTTTTGCTCTTCCATGTATGCACAGGTTCCGCTCTCCCTCCACCAAACCACCTGTGATGGTACCCCATCTATGCCCCTCCCTCTTCCTCTTCCCCCTGCCCCCTGTTATAAACATAATCATAAAAAACAAAATGAAAAATATCATCCTTGAATCTCAAAGAGGCCTTAAGATGACTTTAATTAATTTCCATCTTGTAATAGGACTTATGAAATGTAATTAATAGATCCATTTTATTTAGTTTTTCATTAAGCCTGTCCTCACACCTGCTCAGTTCTTCTCTGTGCAATCCTGTGTTCTCTCTATATATATTTCTTTTTTTTTAGCAGATATTTCATAAAGCATTAAACCCTTCCATCTTTCTGATGCCTCATAGTTTTAGGTAATACTCATGAAATGCATTTTCATGAGGTGCTTTTTTGGGTGGTGGTGGTTAAAAGTCATTTAATTCAAAGCTCTTTCCCATTGCGTGCACTTCAGTCCTCAGAATATAAATCCATTCTGTAATTACTCCAATATTCTCATCTTAGAAACTTTGCCTGACACACTATTCCATATGTTTATGATTCTCTGAATGAAAAAGTGTTCCCTGACAACCATTCAGATTTTTCCCTTTAATTTCCATTTATGCCTTATTGTCTTATAATGTTGAACTGAAAATATATGTTGCAATATTGTGTGACATTATCAGTATTACTTAAGATTTTATATACCCATATATCAGCCAAACATCAGATAAATCTCACTATTCTCCTTTCCGTACATCTTCTTTCCTAGAAGAGTACAGGTAATAGATTCAATTTCTCCTTCATGACAAGTTGACTTTAAGCATTTCTTACAAACTGAAGACAAGAATCAATTTGCATTTTGGTTTGAATTATTTTTGAAATGTGAACTGGAAATGGAATTTGGCTTAACGTTGTGCAATTAAAGTGATGGTGCTAACTGCAAAGCTTTTTAGATGAAACTTTTATCAGGGTTTATTTTAAGAATAGTGTAAAGCCAAGACATAAGACTAATTTGAAGGTCTTGCTAATAAATAATGTTGTTAGGGGAAAAAAGGTGTATTCTGATGATTTGTAATCCTGCAATAATGGCTTCTAAATAGTTAAGATTAGTTTGAGAGATGAGAGCCTTTACACCCTCTATGCCATATGCCAGTAGGGGACAAAAATCAATCTTGCAAGGGCTCTGATTACTTCTGCTCCAAGTTTCTTGTCAGCAGATTCAAAATGTGCAGGGCAATGAATCTTCCACAAGGTAGAGGTGCTGCCCATCAGCTGGAAATCTTTTTTTCCCCCAACTTCTGGTAGAATATCTGCTTGTGATAAATTAGGAGGAGAGAGGAAAAATAGAGGACTATTTGGTGCAACAATTTTAATCCTGTGTTATCAGAACAAAGTGACACCAGTTCCTGTGGCTTTGAAATGAAAAATGTGCCCTTAGAGGGAAAAAACTTGGAAGTTAAGAAACAAATAAAATAATGGTCTTTGTCATCTTAAAATACCATGCTACTTAGCAAATGATCAAGAGATAACCACATAAGGGTTGGTACCTGAATTAGTAAATACTAACCTCGAAGCAGGATCTCTAGACTTGGATCCACGCTGGAAGCTATAAAGAAAACAAATTGAAAATCAGTTATAATCAAAGACACTGGGATATGAGCAATGAAGGGAACTAGGGCAATATGATTGACAGTATTATGGTTCCAAAAATGCCCACTTACTTATCTCCCAAAACTGGAAATACGTTACTAATGACAGACTTTGTAGATGTGATTATGTTACATACCTTGTGCTGGAGATATTAGTCTGGATCTTTCAAATGGGTCCATTGAGTCATAAAGGTCCTTAAAGAGGAAAAGGTCGAGTGATGCAGTGTATAAACTACTCACCTTTGCAAACTTTGAAGATAGAAGAGGGAGGCCACAAATGAAGAAAAGCAGATAGCCTATAGAAGCTGGAAAGGGGGCTGAAATGCATTCTGCAAAGAGACTACAGAAAAGAACCTAGCCCCGCTGACACCTTGATTTTAATCTGGTAGGCCCACGTACGCAATGTCTATTGGCTCAAGTCTTTAAATGTGTGTGATTTGTTAGAAAAGCAACAGAAAACTAATGGAGCTGATACACAAAAACAACAATTAAGTTTTAAAATTAAACATTACAAATCTCCCATGTACTTTTATCAATGCTTACAGAAGATGTATTGGTATCATCTTTCTGTTTGTTTCTGGTTCTCTTGTAGTAATTCTCAAATACATTAAAATCATGAATGGCCTTTAACCTAGAAATTGCACTCTGAGAATTTAGTGAAAAAGGTAAAGATATGTGTGGTGATTATTTACAAGAGTGTAATAACTTAAAAAGATTCAATGTTTAATAGTGGTGTTTATCTGAATAAATTTTGGTATAATCTTTTTTTTTATTAAAGATTTATTTATTTATTTATACAAGCACTGGGTACAGTCAGAAGCGCCAGAGGGTAAGAGAATTCACCAGAGCTGGAGCTGGGAGCAGAACAGGGCAGACTGATGAAGTACACTGCTGAGGGTGCAACAGGCGGCAGGAGAGGTCTGCACGCCATGTGGGACCCTTGACGGTGGCTGGGGATCAAACTGGCGCTTCAGAGGCTGCAGGCAGCTTCGCAGCCCAGCGCTCAAGCACTGCGCCACCAGGGGAGGCCCAATTTTGGTATGATCTTAAACAATAAACTATGCAGTGATTAAAAATTTGAGTCTCATTTGAAAAATGAGAACTTGGGCCTCCCTGGTGGCGCAAGGGGTTAAGCACCTCACTATGAAACAATCCTCACCTTCTGCAGTTTGAACCCAGACAGCCAGGGAGCAACCCAAATGGTGAGGCAGACCTCTCCTGACTCGCCTGCTGCTCCCCTCAGCAGTGTATTTCAGTCAGTCTGCCTGTTCTGCTCCCCACTCTGTCTCTGGTGAGTCCTTTCACCCCCTGCATCTCTGGCCTGTACTCCAGCTCTTGTATGCATAAATAAATAAATAAATCTTTAAAAAAGAAAAAAATGAGAACTGACTGCAATTGGAAAAACATTCTCAATATTTTGAGTTGAAATATAACATGAAATATTATATATGTGCTAATAATGAAGTATAATATTGTAAATACTGGTGTATAATATTGGTGTGACTAATGTCTTTTTATCCCACTCTTAAATTAAGGAAAACACAAAAATGTATTTTTAAATATGTATTTTTCTGCCTGTAAAAATGTGTGTACTTGTGCATGTATAAAATTTTGCATTTTTATCAATTCCAAACTACTGGTAGTCGAGTATATATACTTAATATACTTAAGTATATAATGTTGTCCCCTACACAACATTGTAAGCCTAAAAATTCTGAAAAGGAAAAGACTTCTGTTTCTACTAAAAACCAAAACAACACAAGGGTATGTTGAATTGTGTGATTTTTGTTTGTTTGTTTTCTGGACCCAGGTCTCTTGAACACAACACCAGTCATCAAACAGTATCCAAAAAGCCTGTGGTCGGATGAGGGTGTAAAACAGGACAGTCTTTCCAGAAAACAATTTGGCAAATATGTATCAAAAGCCTTAAAAATTTATATCCTTTGAACCAGTAATGTCATTTCTAGGAATCTAAAGAAATAATAGACAGAAGTTATTACAATGAGAATGTTCATTGAAGGCCTGCTTATGTAAAAGAAAACTAAGAAACAACCTTAATGCCCAATAACAGGGGAACTAAACAGCAATTTAAAGTAATGTTTTCAAAGAATATTTAATTACATGGGAAAATGTGTTCAATATGTTCCTAAATGAATAAAAGCAGGCTGCAAAATTGAATATACAATATGATTCCAATTTAGAAAATAAAAAGGAAAAATATGCCAAATGTTAAGAGCAGTTATCTCTGGGTAGTAGAACTGGTTTTAGATTTTTTAGCCATGTGTGTATTTGTGTGTATATTTTGGGGTTTCTATTTCTTCTGCCATGTGCACTTATGTATTTTTAAAGTTAGTAGACAATATGTACCCCCTCAGAGTACCCAGAGCATGTGTGAAAGCAGCTCGGAATCCATTAAACTACCTACCAGAATTAAACTGAAATTGGGGTGTTTCCTATCCTCTTGGCCCATCTGCCTTACCAGTTCCTGAATTTTACTTCTCTTTCATGGTTATGACTTAAGACTCTCTCACAGAGTGACAGAAAGGGTCTTTGTAAGAACACTAGTAAGGAACCAAGATCTTGACCTAGGAAAGGCATCCATTCCTCCCACACTGAACTTGATATTTGGCCATGCCAAGGGCATCCAGCACAGCATTAATAGCTGCTAAATCTCACAGTGAACACACCCTTTTTAGCAATACACAGAGGAACGTGTACTTATCCTAGAATCTGCCCCACCACACAAGAGAATGCTATTACAAGCTTTCCAGCAGGTAAACAGAATTCTTGCCTATTGCTTCTAGTCATAATCCGCACCTGACTTTAAACGTCTAATTTCAAATATGTTTGTCCTAGGTGCTGACTCTCCCTTTGGCCTAGACGCACCACTGTCAATGTCACCAGCAGTGGGCATTGGGAAGCAAACTGGAATATTCAGCTGTCTTGAAAGGAATGCAATGAAGAACCTTGAGAAGTATTTTCTCCTCATTGTGAGCACCTAAAGGGCATCCACATGTGCCCCTCCCAGCATCTAGCACAAACCATTGCAGAGTCAGTACTCAGTAAGCATTTTTAATTAATAGAATGATAAATGATACTTTTTAAAAAATTCTTTTCAGAGTTCATAATGGCCACTTTGGGTGTGTGTATATGTGTGTGTGTGCAGAGCTGTGATGTCTCTTTTATTCTAATGGTCATGCAAGATGGAAAAAAGTAATAATGTCTTCCTTTTACACGGGTTTGCTGGGCCTCAGATAAAAGGGATGGAATAATTCCATTGCATTCTAAGGAAAGTCTTTCAGTTCAAGAGATCAAAGCTGCATTAACTCTTCCAGTTACTGCCATTTGCCATTTACTATCATTTAGTGCTCTGGAAAAGGTAATCTACTAAATAGTACCCAAGTGGCCTGGCAATTTATTAAGTGAGCAATTTATTCTTTTCTCGCTACTAAGATCAAACCATTCACCATTCAAATTCTTCACATTCCGTCGAGATAACAAGGTGGGAAAATACCCTTGTCTTACACTTGGAGAAACTAAGGTTTAATCCTGAATCATATCAGCGGAACAGCAGAAGGGTGGGGGAGGTGGGAGCATTTTCCAGGGCTTACTTTAATTCTCTAGTACACATTGTCCCTTTCTTAAATTTAGAATTGAGCTATTTAGGATTTTCAGAACCCCCCCCCCCCAAGAAAAAGCTATAATCTTCTCTTTGACCAAGTCTGTAAAAAAAGAAGACTCCAGCAACATTGCCAGTCTGCAGCACTCCAAGGAACAGGGTATTGGTAAACATGGGCAAGAAAGTGGACTAATTCAGTCAATAAAGTGATAAACAAGCAATAGTAAGTCCTGAGGTCTCATGAAGCAAAGGGGGATTGAAAAGACTTGAAAATATTCTTTGCAGCAGTTTCAGAAATAAATATTTGACCTGAAATCATGCTGATACTAAAACCAATCCATTTTTACTTTCTCTATGCCTCCCTCTGTTCACATTACAAGAGAGTGATTTTGTCCCATCCTTTCCCTACCTCTGGTCAGATGGAGGTTCAGTGGCCTCATAAATCAACATGTCTCTCACTGCAAACTTGGAAAGAGTTGGCATGCTCAGCACTAGGGTAGTAACAAAGCCCCTGGGCTGCTTTACTGTGCTTTCCAGGACTCCAGCGTCCCTCCTGCTTCATGAGAACAATAGCAGCAAGAACCACCATCTTAGTGTGCTTCATAAACACAGGACGGCATTTCATTTTTGTGAAAAATATGGCAAATTAGGTATTATCATCACTATCGTGTACATGCAAAAAAGGAGGCATAAAGGACTAAACAACATGCCTGAGTCCACACAGTGTGTCAGTGGTAGCATCTGGTTTTAAACCAGATAACATTCCACAACACATCTCTTTCCACATGGGATGGCACCTCCGCATTTGGCTACACTGTGTAGACTCTTCTAGTGAAATGTTGAAGTCACGTCCCAGGACTAAACTACCATGTTATCATACTCTTAAAAAATGTAAGAAAAAGCATGTTACAGAAATTCATGGACTGTTGTCGCCCAGATATGGGCCACAGTGCTCCAACACTGACCAAATCTACATATTTATCAAACCATTTCCAACATATAACTTAGGCCCACAACATAGCACAGCAACATTGATATTTGAGGAATGACAAGATCATAAAATACATGATTATTTTCCTCTATAACATGGGAATTATGTCCCTAATCCCTGGAAGAATTCCTGGTACACAGTCTGTACTCAATGAATAAAATCTTGAGTATATAATTTAAAAAAAATACACAAAAAGCATTATAAATATATCTGCAGTCTGTGATTAAACTCTAAATAACCTGGTAACTTCAATTCCCATCACCAGTAAAATAAGGAATATTAATTATAGCAAATCATGATAGTTATATCTATTGGCTAGATTAGGCCCTGGGTTCCATGAAATGCATAGATACCTGTGTAAAATATACCTTCAGAGGGATATACATGAAAATATTCGCAGAACTTATCCTTGTTGTATCTGGTGCCAGCTATAACTGTTGATTTCCATCTTCTCTTAATTTTTCATTTTAGCAACAAACCTATGTGACTTTTGTAATATAAATATCTAAACTTATAAGCGTTAAGCGTCCAGGAAAATATCTCCCCAAATTTATAGAAAAACTTACTAATAGCAACTAAAATTTATTATGCATTTTTATGTGCCAGGTTTATATTTAATATGCAATTTATTTAATACTCATTAAGTCAATGAGGTGGTTAGTAGTATCCCCACTTTACAAATGAGAAAACTGAGGCATACAATGGAAGAATAACTTACTCAGATCAAACATAATTTGTAATTGGGGAAGTCAGCATTGGGAAAGATATTCTCACTGCGGAATTTGTATTCTTAGTCATTGTACAATACAATGAACAGATTTAGAGTGATATAGAAATTCTTATAATACTCAGAGTACAATTAAAACTATGAAAAATAATTACCAAAATTCCATGAATAAAAATAAATCACAAAGGAAATGGGTATCACAAAGGGAATCACAAATGGGTATCACAAAATAAAGCACAAAAGAAAAGGCATCAGAATATTAGTGGTACTGTTTTTCTGTGTTATAATCAGGAACAATTTCTTTTTATTTCTAGTTTTTTATATTTCTCAATATTTCTTTGATAGTATATCTTTTGTAAATATTTTATTCTTAAAAAAACAAGTACTAGATTCAATAATCAAAAACTTTAATATAGGAAAGCCCTAGATTCAATGCTCCAGAAAACATACAAATATTAGAGACAAATATAATGCAGAATTTCAGATTTAAATTACAGAAATCCAGCATGCCCTCCAGCAGCTGAACAGAGAAAGTTACCAATGCCAACACCAGACTGTGACATTCATGAATTTGGGATTATCCCCCTTACTGGTATCTACTAGCATTAAAAATATTATTGTCTCAATGCTCACTACACACTATAAGTCACATGGTCATCCCGTTGTTAATTGAGTTGATTTGTGGCTAGACTTAAATAGGTAAGAAAAGGAAAAAAGTAACCTAGCAGGCTCAAACAGGTGCCCAGGGAAGACTTGAGTTATTATATGCATCTGGGTCAACAATTTTGAACATGTGCCACTGGTTATCTACAAGATTTAAGGTTAGCTTCCTAAACTCACCTCTGCTTTTCTGAAATCCATTGAATCCAAGAGCCATTCTGTACTACCAAATGAGATCTGGTACCAGTTACCAATGTTGTATCAACTGAAACTGAAAATTTAGAGCTCTTCACTGTAACTTATCCCAAAGTATCATGCTGAAGGTTCCCAAGGTATTTGCAGTCAAAACTCTCATGGGAATAGAAAGAAGCAAAAAAAACAGTTTTCTTGATAGCTAAGATCATCCACAAAAAGTTGCCGGGAAATAAAGCATGAGGCCCACAGAGTTCAGATAAGCTGCTCCAAGTTCACAATTCTTCATGTATTTCACCTTGATATAGTCCACTATTTGTGAAAATGAGGTCATAAGGTTTAAGCATCTTAATACAGATGAGAAAGGGAATTTTAATATTTAGCAGCTTCCTGTGTTCCAAAAAATAATTTTGGAACAACAAAACCACATAATTTTGGAAAAACAAAACCACAAACCATTTTTTGTGGTTGTTGTTGAGGGAACATTGGTTAATAATGTAATTCAGAGTTATAGGATCACACCTCCTTAGATGCGTTATCTCACCACATCACACCCCCCCCCCCAACCAAGGCAGAATATGCTTTTTAACTTTGTTTTCTTAATTTTTTATCTTTTCTATTATTTTAATTCAGGGGCTATATTTTTAGTCCTCTACACAAGCACAAGTTCCATTCACCCTCCACCAAACCACCCTTGTTAATGCCCTATCTATTTCCTCCCCCAAGCCCCTTCTCAGCCCCTACCCCGTTCCCTCTGGTAACCAGTAATTTTTTGTTACTAACTCCAAGATTTGTTTTTTATGTATTTTGCCACTGTATTTTTGATTATATTCCACAGATAAGGGAAACCATCTGATTTCTGCCTTTCACTTTCAGACTTATCCCATATGGCAGCCCTGTTTCATCTTTTTTAATAGCTGACTAGTATTCCATTGAGTATATATTCCATAATGTCTTCATCCATTCATCTGTCAGTGGACACTTAGTTTGGTTCCATGACTTAGCAGTTTTACTGTGCTGATATGTACATAGTTCATAAGTCCTTTCATATTAGATTTTTCATATTTGGGGGATAAACACTTAGCAGAGATATGGCTGGATAATATAGGATTTCCATTTTTATTTTAACAAATGATTTTCTCAGGTCTCACAGAGGTCAGTGATATCTCATTGTGGTTTTGATTTGTAATTTTCTATAATGATGCTGAACAATTTTTCATATGTCTGTAGGATATCTGAATTTTCTTTAGAAAAACGTCTGCTCAGACTTTTCCCTGTCTTTTGATTGGGTTGTCTGTTTTCTTGTTGTTGGATTGTGTAATTTCTCTCTACATTTTGAACTTTTGTCCCTTGTCAGGTATGAGATGTGCAATTATTTTCTCCCATTCCGTAGATTGCTTTTTTGTTTTTGTGATGGTTTCTTTTGAGGTATAAAAGCTTTTTAGTTGGAGCTTTGGAGTTGCATCCCCAAATATATCTTTGAAGTAGGTGTGCTGTAGTGTATCTTCTATATTTTCTCTTAAGTACTTTATGGTTTTGATTCTCAGATCCAAATCTTTAACTCATTTCAAATTATTTTGTGTGTGTGTGGAGGTAAGCATGGATCTAGTTTCACTTTTTTTTTTTTTTTTTTTTGCAGGTGGCTCTCCATGTTTTCCAACACCATTTGTTACAGAGACTTTCCTTTCTCCATTGTATGATTGTGGACTCCTTTGTCAAAGACAAAGGATTAACTTACTGTCCATATTTCTGTGGGTTTATCACTGAACTTTTTATTCTACTCTATTGGTCTGAGTTTCTGTTTTTGTTCTAATGCCATACATACTTTTTTTGATTACTGTTACTATGTAGTGTAGGTTGAAGCCAGGGAATGTGATGACTCCATTTTTCTCCTTTTCTTTGAGGATTGTTTTAGCTAGTTGTGGTTGCATACAAATTTTATAAGTGTTTGTTTAATTTTCTTGGAAAAAGTCATCAGTATTTTGATAAATAGTATGTTCAACCTGTGATTTACTTTAGGTAGGATGGCTATTTTAATGATGTTAATTCTTTCAATCCATGTACACATAATATCTTTCCATTTCTTTGTATCTTCTTTTATTTCCTTTAATAGAGTATAATACTTTTCAGTATACAAGTCTTTTTCCTTCTTCATTAAGTTTATTCTCAGGTATTTCATTCTTTCTGGTGTAATCACAAATGGGATTTTTTTTTTAATTCCCTTTCTTCTGATACACTGATTTTTATGTGTTCATTTTGTATTCTGGCACTTTACTTTTTATATTCATTCATTATTTCTAGTAGTTTTGTAGCAGAGACTTTGAATTATCTGTGTTATCATGGGATTGGCAAATAGTGACAATTTCACTCCTTTTCCAACTTGTATTCTTTTTAGTAATATTTTTGATATTCATAAATGACAAAAGTTACCTCCATGTTACAGCTGATGGTGCTAACATTCAGAATAGTACAATAATACATTATTTTAATCTGCCCTGGTGTTAAATCAGATCTCTGAGTCTAATGCTTGGGTGCTTCCTCCTTATGCCATCTGAGAGATTTAAGATTAATATGATCAGCCCCTTTATGCTATGCTTAACAAATGGAGACATATCAATCTTCAGGAACATTAATTGTTGACAGTTCCCATGCATTTGGCCTTCTCCCGTGGGTGTGGCATCTGGCTAAATTCTTTGAGTCTGCAATCACTTTGAGCTGGGAATGCTAGCAGTAGACAAAATTAGATACTCCAATTACTGAATGGCTGTCTTTCAGACTTCCAGGACTTAACTTATCATGCCTCACATCCCTTGTGCCTTAGTCACCATTTGAGTCTAAGCATACCACACCAGCCATATCACATGCATGCCCATATTTATAAATTTATATTCTCCCTTTAAGCTAGCTTCATCTTTCACCCTTTTCAAATCAAACCTTTCTACTCAGCCTTTTGGAGACCACTGCCTATTATGACCAAACTCCCCTTCTACCCTCTTTGTGTTCTTGAATGATCAAAAATGATTCTCTGAATATACCACTTTTTTTTTAATTTCTCAATAGAAAATGGACTTTCTCCTTTATACTTTATATTCCTTGGGGTCCATCTACCTTGTCTTTTGCCTATTTCATGCTCTCTCCTTCAAAATCTCTGCTGCCTTGGTGAAAAAGGAACTCTCCTACATTGCTGGTGGGAGTGCAAACTGGTCCAACCACTATGGAAAGCTGTCTGGAGGTTCCTCAGTCTTCTAAAAATGGAGCTACCCTAAGACCCAGCAATTCCACTCCTAGGGATCTACCCAAAGGACACAAAAACATTGATTCAAAAGAGCACCTGTACCCCTGTGTTTATTGCAGCACTATTTTCAATAGGCAAAACCTGAAACAACCCAAATGCCCCAAAATAGATGACTAGATCAAGAAGATGTGGCATATATACACAATGGAATATTATTCAGCAATCAAAAAAGATAAACTCATGCCATTCACAGCAACATGGATGGAGCTAGAAGGAATTATGCTCAGTGAAATCAGCCAGAAGGAAAAAGAAAAATATCGGATGGTTTCGCTTATAACGGGAATATAGGGGAACCCAATAAGACATCAGTGTAAAAAAATAATAACAGTACAAAACACAGCAAAGCAAAAACAGACCATTATAAATCAGAGACATCCTGCAGGGGAGGAGGAGGGAGAGGGAGCAGAGGGAGGCAGGGAGGAGCTCAGGGGACTGAGGTGATGGTGCATGAGTGCCTTGGGGAAGAAAATTCTATGGGGACTCAATCTGAGAGGGTGGGGGGAAGCAAATATTGTTTAAAAATAAAAAAAAATTAAAAAAAAATCTCTGCTGCCTTAAAGTTCAAGTCATCAGATTTTTCCATATTTACTCTTTCTATCTTATATTATACTCCGGTGCTTCCTCTCACTAACAACTCTAACATCTGAATCCCTGTCTCCCTCTGAATCCCTGTCTCTTTTCCCCATGATGTTTGGATGACTTCCACTGACACAAAGATGAGACATCAATTAATGCATTCTCTCCTTTACCTCTCATACTCTTCCAACAGTATCTTCTACCACTCAACATTTGCTGAATGGTCATACCAGAGTGCCATGGACTAACGCATTCATCTTTAAAATCTCAATTTTAAAAATAGTGTCCGGCAATCATCTATTATTGTATATCCTTTCAGATCATTTTTAGGCTAATACTTTGTAGTTCTGTGACTGTATTGAGAACTGTCTCTAATATTTATTTCATTCTTTATCTTGCCACTGGTATTCTAAATCCTTTTCTAATACAGTTTAGATTATATGGTGACTATACTCACCCTATTGTAAACATGTTTAATTGCCTTGCCTGCCCCACTTACGTTCCATGCACTCAACTGGAATAACCTGACCCTGATTAAATGATTAAACTCATGTATTCAATGTATATAAAGAGTTGAGCTTAAATAGAGAAAATCATGTACCAACATTTACTGTACTCTCACCAAATTTTGACTACAAAATCTCAATCTCAAAAACATATGATGATGCTGGTTTTCTTGCCTATTAAATTCAATTTTCACTCTATTCAAATCCTCAATTCCCTATTCTAATGTACAAATATTCTGCCTCCCTCTTAGATGATGCTATTGTTACATGTTTCATGAAAAATATAAATGCAATCAGAAGTACTATGCATTTTCATTGTCAGTTCTAGTAATCTCCCGGCATCAGTAACCACTTATTCTATCTTTCCTTCCATAAAAATATAAGCTTTGTGTCCACTCTAAGACTAACTGTTCTACTTGTGATCTTAAACCAAGCTCCCCTCATTTTTAGGTTCACTATATATCCATAGTTTTTCTCTGCTAGATCATCAATTTTTTCTGTCTAATTAATTGTAGATACACAAGTATTCCTGACTATAACCTTTTTTTATTTTGTCTTTAAAATTTTATTAAAAATTAACATTCATTAAAAGTATCAATCATAATCAATCAATGAATTTTCACAAACTGAACACACTTATATAACCAGAACCCAGATCAAGAGATACAGTAGTAGATCAAGAGACAACAGTAGTAGAACCCCAAAAGCTTCCATTTTCTACCCACTTACAGAGATAGCTACTATTCTGACTTCTAGTCCCACAGATTAATGTAGCTTGTTTTGAACTTGTAAATTGTTAATTCAATTAGTTTTGCTTACTTTTGAACTTTGTAGATTGTTCACCCTCACTTATATTATGGGAATATGTCATAATTTATTTACCCATTGTACTGTTGATAGGTATTCAGGTAGTTTCCAGTTTGGGGTAATTTCTAGTAATTCTGCAACAAACATTCAAGTATATGTCTTGCTAGTGAACATGTGGACATATTTCTGCTGTACAATAGAAGAATTGTTCTCACAAGGTAGGTGCATATTCAGCTTTAGAAAATGTTTTCAGTTTTTTTAATGGAGGTAACAATTTACACTCCAACCAAAGTATAAGATTTTAGTTGATTGAATTTTGCAGTTTTCATGTGCCTCCAAAATGTCTTCACAGAGCAATGTACGCAATAGATGCTTGACAAATTCTAAATTGAAGAATGAACGAATAAATGAAGCACCACACTGAAGAAGCCTGAAGAGCCATGGAATTTGCTGAAAGCAAACTTCCCCCTTCCTTGACTACAATGTGAATTTTTTTAATGTTTTTTAATATTTTATTTTATATAATTCTTACATATTTTTCATCTTTGCACAATGTATGCATTTTCATTATGGTTATATTCCCCATACAATTGCACCCTATAACTTTCTTTTAAAAAAAGAAAAAGTATCTTTCTTATGCCCATTCTTCTCTCCAACCCTAGCCCCATTTCTGTGTTCCCTTGCAGCAAACCTAATTTCTAAAAAATTGTCATTGTCACCAGTCCCCAATTCTTAACTTCCCAATTTCTCCACAAGTCTCTGAAATTTTCCTATCACACCACTGAAGGGAACAGATTTTCAATGGCTGACAATCACCTACTCGAAATATTGCCTTATCTGGGATTCACTAATACATACTTGCCTAATTTTTCACAACCTTTACTGATTACTCCTCAATCTGCTTTGTGGTCTTCCCATATTCTGTTAAATATCTCATGATAGAATACCAAAGTTCTATCCTTGATTCTCTCTTTTCTAAATATAATATCTCAAATGATCCTATCAAGTTTCAAATACCATCTACCTGCTAATAAGACTCAATTTATATCCTATGTTGCAACCTCTCCTTAAACCCTAAATTCCTAGATCCAACTGCCTATTTGACATCTCACTTAGCTTTTCTATAAGCATCTCAAATGCCACCAAGTTCAAGCAGAACTATTTTTTTCCCCAAAACTATGCTTTCTATTCTCCCAAGTCTTTTCCACTTCCATAAATGCCACTGCCATCTATTCAGTTGCTCAGGCTCAAAAATATAGAAGTCAGTATTGAATTATTTCCTAAGGTTACAACACATGTGCAGTCTATCAATGAGTCCTTCTAGGTACCCCAAACTTCACAGAAGTCAAGGATACTTTGCATACACTGCTGTAGTTGTCTATCATTTTGTGCCCCTGCCACCCTTCTTGTGTCCTTAAAGACCAGCCTCCACAAAGCTGTGGGTGAAAACTAAAGCACAATTCATATCACGTCAGCCAGTTCCTATGCCCTCACACATACAGATATTCACACATGCCCTAAATATCTGCAAGCCTCTGCTTAAATCCTTCCCATGCTGTCTCATTATATTTAAATAAAATTAAAACTTTTTACTAAAATGGCTGATAAGATGTTACATGTTCTATACAATATGGTGCCTGCCCACTTCCCTGATAACATTTCCTCTTAATCTTTCCGTTAGTTACTACATGAGTCCCACACTAGTATTCTTTCTATATCCTGAAATCAGTGTCCCTGTATTTGTTTTTTCCTTTACCTGGAATGCTTTCCACTAAATCCTATACGGTTGCTTCCTTTACATGATTAGATATTAACTTAGATGTCTCCTCCTCAAAGAAGGAACTAAAGCTACTCCAGTGCATATAGGCCCTCCCCCAACACACATTTCAGTTACCCTTCTGTCCCACCTCAACTAATTTTGCTTCCTTCATAGTACTTATCAGGATTAGAAATTATTTTGTTTGTCTATGATCATAGCCTTTCTTCCCCACTAAACCTAAGTTCCTTGAAGTCAATAATGTTTTTCTTAGGTATTTGTGTTCTCAGATCCTAGAATTGTACACTGATCTAGATGTCACAAAGTAACAATTTTTTGACTAGTTACAGAGGGAAAATTTGTCTCCACATCAAAAAAGAAAATAAATGTTTTATTTCAAAAGGTTGTAAGATTTAAAATTATGGTTATAGTAGATGGTTAACTGAGAGAAATCTGGACAAAAATGATTGGAAAAGAAAAAAGTGTGATTATGGTCATTGAAGATAATTAAACTTGTTTGAATATGGTTGTACATAGAAAATATATTAATACTATGAGATGCACTGAGCCAAATGGAACAACATGTCATATTATTGAATTTAGATTCACATGGGAGACTGGTGAATAAGGAGTTTTATGTTCTTGAACCTGGATTTTTTGTAGAGTACCAAAAAAATGATATAATTAGGAGAATTATACAAGTTACCATTAGGAAAAGATGATAACCACATAAACATCAGAGTCATATTTGGGATATTGTGATCTGAAATAAATTATAATTTTAAGACATGTTGATAGGGATGTTGCTTAGTTTGAACTACTGTTCGTGTAGTTTAAGAAATCTCCAACTCTCTCCTTTCCTAACATATAAGAAATGTGGGCATCACATGGGTGTCTCTGAAAAAGAGAAAGTTAAATTGACTTTAGTATTCAAACTGCAATGTAGTGATCAATTAATTTATTAATAATCAGATAATTGAGCAGGGGGATCTGAATAAAATGAAAAGAAGAAATAACCAGCAGGACAATTTTAAGAACCATCTCTCAGCTTTATAAACTAATCCTCCACTAATGGCCCTTTTTAATGTAATTTATAGTTTCATCATTACCCTTTTTGTATTAGTAATTATTTCTAAAATACCAAAGAACCATCTTTTTTTCAAGGTCCTTCCCTCAGTCTGATTTACAACCCAGCTCAAGTTGGACTCTGTCTTTCTGAGGTTTGACATTTCAAAATATTTATTGCTCTTTTACATTAATGTCTTTCTCATGAATCTGAAGGTGACCGTTATTTCTTTCATCGTGTTGTAATTAAATGGATCAACTATTGCTTTATTATTTCCACTATTTGTCTGCACAGCACATTAAAACTTTCAGATTACAAAGTGATATTGAGCACTGTGTGAACTATAACAAACAAATATTTCCGAAAATATGGGGTCCTCTTGATGCATTGCTAAAGGAGCTGTTCCAAGCGAAAGCACAAAATCTTTAATATTTTATTGATCAGATCTAAACCTTCTGCCCAAAGTGGCAATTAAATTTCAATTAAACTGACTGAAAGCATCATATTAAATTTCAGCACTTTACGAGCTATCAGATAATGCTGCAGGACAAATCTTTAGTATGATCACACTCTTTTCAAATTATATTATCCTGTTCATTCACAATAAAAGTGACAGTTTTAGGTATACTTTCAATATTTCTTGAATATAAACCCTCTAATGAACACATTTTATTGCCTTTAAATCAATTATTATTGGATATTTTAATAAAGTGAATTGAGCACTTTGTTTTACACACTGCTTAGAAGTTATTATATTTTGCAGTCTGCACAGCAAAGAACTGAATCAGAGAGGGAGAAATGACCAAATATCTGACACTATGGGAGAAGCAGAATGAACCATTTAGAAAGAGGTGTGTTTCTGGTGTCTCTCTATAACATTTAATGGTACATGCTAATTAAGATCTGATTAATGTTTTTTTTTTTTCTTTTCAAAATTTACATCCAAGTTCTGGAAGTAGCTCTTAGCAAAAGAGGAAGTTATTGGAATTCACAAAACCATATGGAATACAGTCTTGTGTCTACCTTATTTTGGACATTAGAGACTTTGGAGTTTTGTTTATTGCTATCTCCCTTGCTTTTTGAATTTGTGATTTAAAGTCCAGTATCTGAGTTCTGCAGAACACAATTCTTGTTAAAAGTTGATAAAGATCATACTCATCTGAATGATATAAATTGGGTCCTGAGGCATTAGGTTCTGTATTTTGGCCACACTTGTGAGTAACACACACTCTAGACTTCAGCATTCAGCCAAGGTGAGCAATATGGGTTGCCAGGATGACCAGAATGAATGCTTCAGGTTTGTGCTGTCCCATCACTCATCACATACTTGGAACATCACCTAATATCAGCTTCAAACAAAGCTCAATGCAAAGTCCCTTTGCATGCACATATGTATGCCATTAACACACAAACTGGACAAGCATAGCATATAAGCACACGCACAGAGAAAAGACCAGGCAAGACAGTACTCCTGCTTTGAAAGAATCTAGCCACATATAAGAATTTTGACTGCTTTGTGAATATGGAGATGCCTTTAATGCTGAAGTTGAAAGGATGCTGTAATAACCTCAGTATAATTCATTGGAGTGGATTAAATTAAAATTTAGATGAAAATCATGATTTCCTATTGAAATGATTCAATTAGATTATGGTCCCTGAATTTGAGTAATTGAGTCTCAAGGCGACAAGGAATTTTAACAAGTCATTAAAACTATCCCTCTATGTGAAACTGGATGAAGGGACCAACAGCAAGGCTGTCATGTCCTGGCATCAATCTATTAGGGATGCAAAAACATCATGTGAATAAATGTAAGGCCAATCAGTAGATTCTGGCTTCTATATGCAATTCATATTGAAGCAAAAATTATGGATTGTCAAACTCCTATTGAAGTAGATGACCTCCAAATCACAGTTTTGAAAATATTGCTTCCTATCACTTGAAAATATCCTTCCTGTCACTCCTGAACATGGCCCTTATCAGCTAAAATTAGGTAGACACAGTCAAAACTGGTTGCAGTTTACTTGGAATGAGTGGTAGAGGGCACGTTTCACAACAACAAAATTGTGGTTTAAAAATAAGGTAATACAGTAATTAAAAAGTAGAAAATGTTTGGCTATTTCAAGCAGTTGAAGTGAATTAAGACACTGATCACCACACAATTTTTACTTGGGCTCTGTTTTGAGTTAAACAGAAACCGTTAACAACAGACAATCCTGAAACTTCTTGTTCCTATCTAAGTGCCTTGGTGTTTTACACATTGGTAAAATAGTGGTATACAATGTGTGGCTGTGAAGGAAGGATGGGTCACTTCTATTTGGACATTATTCTTTAAAGTAGGCATAGGATGGGCAGAAGAAATCAAAAGACATTTCTCCAAAAGAGGAAATGCAAATGGCCAACAGGCATATGAAAAAATGTTTAATATCCCTTATCATCAGGGATATGCAATTTAAAACCACGTTGAGATACCACCTTACACCAGTAAGAATGGCACATATCAAAAAAACATGAGACCCAGCAATTCCACTCCTAAGGATCTACCCAAAGGACACAAAAACATTGATTCAAAAGAACAACTGCACCCCTATGTTTATTGTAGCACCATTTACAATAGGCAAAACCTGGAAACAACCCAAATGCCCAAAAATAGATGACTGGATCAAGAAGATGTGGTATATATGCACAATGGACTATTACTCAGCAATCATAAAAGATAAACTCATGCCATTTGCAGCAACGTGGATGGAGCTAGAAGGAATTATGTTCAGTGAAATCAGCCAGAAGGAAAAAGAAAAATATTGGATGGTTTCACTTATAACAAGAATATAGGGGAACCAAGTAAGACATCAGTGTAAAAATAATAACAGTACAAAACACAACAAAGCAAAAACAGACGCTTATAAACCAGAGACATCCTGCAGGGGAGGAGGAGGGAGAGGGGTGAGCGGGAGGGAGGGAGGAGCACAGGGGACTGAGGTGATGGTGCACGGGTGCCTTGGGGAAGGAAATTCTATGGGGACTCAATCTGAGGGGGTTGGGGGAAGCAAATCTTGTCTAATTTTTTTTAAATGATAAATGTTAAAATAAAATTAATTAATTAATTAATTAATTAGGCATAGAAAAAAAGCAATTTCCCAATGAGGGTTGAACACTTCAAAATTGAAAACCTGATATCCTGTCCACCTAGAAGTCCTCAGGTGAAGTTCACCAAATGGAGGGAAGTAAGGATTATGTCCCTAATCATTCTGCTGCCTTCAGCCAGAACCTCCAGGATTCATTCTCTCTCCCAGAGGTCTGCAGTTTTCAGGATGAGCCAGTGATGTGAAAGAACATACTAGAAATTCTACTTATATTTATTTTTATCTAAAAATAAGAAGAAAGTTAATCTTGATTAAAACTCAATATGGAACTGACACCCTCACTCAGATACTATCACCATATGAGAGGTAAATGGAGCATAGTGGCAATGTGACAAGGACAGGGAAGGGTCCACCTGCATTCATTTGCTTCCATCCTATTCCTTCATATAATTGTTCACATCTATTCAGTTAGACAGGCTTCCAGATCATGCTATCTAGTTTCAATTATACTAAATCTCACAAGATGGCCATATGGCTTAAAAGTTTCCTGCAGAATAACTGTAGTAGTACAAGTACATGCAAGTGCTCTTATTCCTAATTGAGTGTTTCATCCTTCGTTCAACAAGTTAAAAGAATGATAGCTTAAATTGATCCAACAATCTCAGGCAAAAAATTAAAATTATCATGAAGACAATTTAAAATATATGATAACATCCACAATGATTAATACCAACCTTCACCCTATTCATGTAACAAATATTTCTTGGGGGTATCCCAGAGGCTCAAGGGGTTAAGAAGTTTCAGCACTATCAAGGTATAAGCAGCCACTGCAGCATGAGTTGCATCCCCCACCAGGGAGCTACCCACATGGCTCAGCAGACTTCTCCTGTCTCCCCTGCTGCTCCCCTCAGCAATGTAGCTCAATAGATCTGCTTGATCTGCTCCCCACTCTGTCTCTGATGAATCCTCTCACCCCCCCCGCCCCCGCACCTCTGGCCTACACCCCAGTTCTTGTATGCATAAATAAATAGATCTTTTAAAAAAACCAAATATTTCTTGAGCACCAACAATGGGTCAAGCAGTATTCTATTTTAGTAGGCCCATGAGATATAAAGAACAAAACAAAACAAAACAAAGTCCCTGAAGTCATGGGAAAGAAGGCAAAGGCATAAAATAAAATAAACAAGTAAATTATGTGGAGTATTAAAAGCTAACTAGAGAAAAATGAAGCAGGAGAGACAGGGAATACCAGGAAGGATTAATAATTTTAAAGAACAAGCCCGTCAGGGAAGGGCTTACTGAGGCAATAATATCAATATATGATAAAAATGATGCAATGATGATCAGCAAGATCAAACCTAAACATCCACTGCATGAAAATAAATTTAAAAGCAGAGCATTGGTGTGATTTAAAAATAAAATACTCGTTTTTTGGGTTTTTTTTTTTGCACTGCAGCACGAGTTCGAGCCCCAGCCAGGGAGAGCTACCCACATGGTAAAGTAGACCTCTCCTGTCTTGCCTGCTGCTCCCCTCAGCAGTGTGTTTCAGTTAATCCGCCTATTCTACTCCCCATTCTGTCTCTGGTGAATCCTCTCACCCCCCACACCTGTACCTGGCCTGTACCCCAGTTCTTGTATGTATAAATAAATCTTTAAAAAAATAAATAAAATACTCTTAAATTGTTTTTAAATATATTTTTAAATCATCACTGTTTTATTTTTATTGTATTTTTTATTAAGGTAATATTAGTTTACAACATTGTATGTTTTATGGGATAGGTTCAAACCTGTTTGGATGTACATTACCACACCACACCCATTACCAATGCATCCATGACCCTCTACATAATCCATCAGGCTCTCTCCTACCTTTTCTCCCTTCTCCCTGTTCTCCCCTCTAGTAGACTCAATTCTACAGTCAGATTTCTAGGGTTTGTTTTGGTTTACTTCTGTGAACCAAAGCATCCGAGTGAAATCTACATATGAGTGAAATCATATGGTATTTGTCCTTCTGATTTTCTCCTTCTGATTTATTTCACTTAACATAATCTCCAATTCCATCCATGTTTTCTCATAGCCAGGCTCCATTTTTTTTTTACAGCTGAATAGTATTCCATTGTGTGCATACACATCACAGCATCTTAATCCACTCATCTGTCTTTGAGTACTTAGGTTGTTTCCGTAGCTTGTTATTACAAATAGCATTGCAGTGAATGTAGGCGTGAATATACCCCTTTAAATTAGTGTCTTTAGGGGGCCTCCCTGGTGGCTCAAGGGGTTAAGATGCAACCTGTGAAGCTGTCTGCAGTGACTGCAGGACAAGTTTGATCCCCTAGCCGGCCAGGGATCAACCCACATGGCACAGCAGACCTCTCATGACTCGCCTGCTGCTCCCCTCAACAGTGTACTTCGGTCAGTCTACCTGTTCTTTTCCCCACTCTGTCTCTGATGAATCCTCTCACCCCCCACACCTCTGGCCTGTACCCCAGCTCATGTATGCATAAATAAATAAATATTTGGAAGGGAGGAAGGAGTGTCTTTACATTCTTTGGATGGATACCTAAGAATACAATGCTGCATCATGTGGGAGATTTATTTTTAATATTTTGGGATGCCTACATATTGTTTTCCACAGTGACTGAGCCAATCTGCATACACACTAACAGTGAACAAATGTTCCTTTTTCTCCACACTCTAAATAGTTGTTTTGGCCTTTTTGCCATGTGCTGTTCTCACAGGAATGAGAAGGTATCTCATTGTGGTTTTGATTTATATTTTCCTGATAAGAAATAATGATAAGCATTTTTTCCATGTGCTTATCATTGGAAATCTGAATGTCTTCTTTGGTTTAGTGTCTATTTAGCTCTTTGGTCCATTTTTTTACTGTGTTATGTGTTTATTTGTCTAAGTTCTTGGGATATCTTGGATATTTGCCCCTTGTCATATGAATGGTGTGCATATATGTTTGCCATTCAGTAACACCTTGATGTAGCCCCATTTGTTTACTTTGGCTTTTATGTCACTGCCATTGTAGTCAAGTTCCAAAGACATCACTGAAGCCGTTTTTAAGGGAAGGTTTTGCCTATTTTCATCTATGGTTTCAGATTGCAAGTCTTTAATCCACTTTGAGTTAATTTTTGTGCATGGTGAGAAATAGTCATCTAATTTCATTCTTTCTGCATATGGCTGTCTGGTTTTCAAAACACTATTTGATATCCTTTTAAAATTTTATCTGTGTATGTTTTAAAATAAACATAATATATTATTAAGTAGTGCTTGTGTAATATTAAAAATAAAGACAAAAATATCCATATACTAGAAATGAGTTTTCAACAAATCTTTACTCACAGAGTAGGTGATAAAAGAATTTGGGATTACTCCTCTTAATTACAACCAAAGTGATTTTTCTAAAGTAAAAATTTCATCAACCCCATGCTTATTTAAATCTCTCACTATTTCTGATTGCCTAAATATTATATCCAGATTTGTAACCTAGCTGTCAATATCCTGTATGAGCTAGTTGCCCTCTCCTCCTCACCTTACCCTACATTTCAGTGAGAATGAACTTCTCTAGGTTTCTAGAGCAAACAGTGCTCTCTCACCTCCTGGCCTTCATACACCCTGTTTCCTCCTTTAGAAACTCTCTTTCAGGGACCACCCTCACTCTCAACATCTTTCTCCACTTTTGACCTGGCCAACTGCTTCTTGACCTTTGTGTTGTAAGTGACTTCAGAAGTCACTTCACTTGCTGTTGGAGGCCTTTTTTGACGCCTCAACCCCACCTAGTTCCCCTCAAGGTTACTATCTCCCCAAATAATTATTTCAGCCTCCCCATGAACCATGGAGGGCATGGAACTAGCCTAACCTCTGCTGTAATCTCAAAGCCCAATCCAGTGATGCATGCAACAGGTATTCCACTTGTATTTGTTATATAAATAAGTGAATAAGCAAATGGATGTAGCTGCAGCGTATTTAAATGTTGTTACCAATTTCACAGCTTCTGAACTTAGAAAATTCAGAGTTGCAGTGATTGTAGGTCCCATACATTTCTTTATAACAGAGCATTTTACCCTGGATTTTAGTAATTTCACTGGTAGGATTTGACAAGTTTATAGTGCTTTGGGTTGTGCCTGATCTATAATGAATATTCCAAAGATATTTATCTTATAAGTTATCTTGATAATGTAAGATATAGTCCTTAATTAGGGTAATTGTGTGTTCATTGATGGCTAATTTTCACAAAATACAATATCTTATAAATAAGCTCTATAAATTTTATTTTGAGTTACTGTGAAGGTTACCCTCATGCAAATTTATAAACTTGAAGTAATTATTATTGAATATTGCAAAATTCATTTTATAATCACACTATAAATATGATTATATGATCATACAGGAATAACAAAAAAATTGCAATGAATATTTTAAGTGTAGTGTGTGTGTCTAGATATATCTTCTCTCTAGAACCAAAAGTCATCCTTGCCTGACTGATACCTAAAGGAGGAATTTAATCTGAAGTTCCACGAGATCACACCTTTTTTTATGATCTGCTCAGCAGGAAGATGCATAAGAAAGTAAATGTGGCTCTAAAGGACTAGAACTTCCTCCTTAAGAAAGACTGATCGCATTCCCCCTTACTGGAAATTACGCAGGTTTCAACTCTTCCCAGTTGCACCAATTCCCTAATCAACTCAAACCTGGAAGCAGGAAAGTGATATGACCAAAAATCCCTTAAGAGTTGACATACCCAGACAGACTCTTGTAGTTGTCAGGCCACATTCTTTTCACAGAATATTCTTGTTTTGTTTTTTTTTCCTTCCTTTTTTCTCAAAACCATCACCAATTCTTGATGGATAGTTAGAGGAATCCCCTAACTTTACCCAGAAAAACAAAATCAAGTCAGTGAATGTAAATATAAAAAGAAATGCTGTTTGTTTATAAGGACACACACTTGGCATTTTAAGCAGACAGTCCACAATCTGAGCTGTGTGTTGTGTTGATAAAGTGAATGGTATTTGAAAGAGCATGTTTTCCCATGATTCAGTATGTTTGGTTTACTCTTAGCTATAAACACCTTTCTCTTATAAATATGCCTTTCCTTCCTCGACATATATAATGTGAGCAATCTTGACAAAGTGATCAAGCCAAGCTGCTAATAAATGTATTCCCTAATTCTTCTTTGCATATCCCGCACCTCCTAAATAGATAAATTCCCAAATGTAATAAAAGACTAATTTTTATTGCATTTTAATGGAATGATTCGGCAATTTTTTATGCCTGTGTTTTATTCAACTACAATGAAAGCCTTCAGAAAAGACTGCATATAAGAGATCTAAGTAGATGAGAAAGACAAGGGAGATAGGAGGTATAGGGACTTACTGTGCTCAGAAAGTGCTTTGCATTTCATTGAGACTTTACAATTCATTCTCAAGTACAGTAGCTTTGTTGTGTGAGCAAATCTCTTTGCCTAGACCATAATAATTGAACTTTTACAGATTTCTCAAGTACATCGAAACTGCTGCTAAATCAGAAAGGGTGAACTGAAACCTGCTCCACTATACCACACTTACTCATCTCCAATGCTATGCTGGATTTATTTTTGACACTAAGAAAGAACCATGAATTTTTGTCAACTGCAGCATGGGAATTTACATTTGTTCTATAAAATGCACTGAAAGGACCAGACTGCTCTAGGAGAATGGGAAATGTAATCTATCCAACTCTCAATAAACTTGAGAATATATATCTGGTTAAACCCATCTAAAATGAGATGCAGTCCTGGCAATATGGTGGCTCAGAAAGACTGGCAATAAAAGTAGATATACAGTATCTGACATCAGATTGTTTCAAGCTTAATTTCAGTAAAGTAATAATGTCAGGAAAAGAAACGCTCGGTGATGCACAGATTGATACCATTAGATAGAAACTATGCAATGCCTTATGAACACAACCATTTTTGACTTGATATTATGAGTAAAGAATAGAGCAATATTCAGTGTGCCAGCCCCAGATTTGCAGTTATAAAAGTTGACCAGGATCGTGGTCAGGGAAAGGGATAAAATATGGCAAATATATTCTTCTGCAGATAAAATCAAATAGGATTTCATTATTCTAAAATAAGTTCTGCGAAATGCCCTCCACAATTTGCCCTGGGTGGCAAGTGATTGCCCACATTCAATGAGAAGGAGCCTTCAAGCACAGCATATTAAACAAAGAATACATATGTATCAAAGTCAAACAAAACAAAAGCACCTCGGTGCCACTTCTAGCCTCAGTGGCAGAGAAGCATGGAATAATTGGTGAAAGGCGATGGATATCTTGAGAAACCCAAGCAATGAAAACCCAGGTCCATTTATTTTTCCCTTAAATTGCTTTTTCCAGTCAATAAATAATCACATAATCACATCCTACTTCCAGGAGAACGTACGTGGCCGCCGCCCTGAGCAGGTTGCATTTGTGGACACACACCTCTCTTCAGGATGCCAGGTGTCGGGTCTACTTTTGGTTTTCATCTTAACAAATGTCAAGCGCACTTTGTCTTCAAAAACAATGGGGTTTCTGTTCTCACGTGTCCTGTGTGAAAGATCACTCTGTACTCTCCTTTCTCATTTGGAGAAGACAGTATAGCAAACTCAGGTACAGATCAAATTGAAAAAAATGATTCGAAACACACTCGTAAAGGTAAAAACACACCGAGAAATATACATGCCTCTCCCCCCTCCTGTAAACACACACACACACACACACACACACACACACACACACATGCTTCCTACCCAAACACGGCTAGATTCCCTAACAAAGAGATGACTTGGACATAGATCCTTTAAAACCAGGGAGATGAGTAAATAACGCCATCGGTTATTATCCTTTGCAATTTTGGAAAATATTATTGCAAACTTAAAGCTCTACCTAATGTCACAATTAAAAAGCTATTTCTAAATCTCTTTTGTTAGGTATTAAGTATACTTCTTATGCGTGGGATAAAGGAAATAAATTAAATGTTTTCCTTTCACCTCCAAAATAATGAAAAGATTACTGACAAACCAATATTGTTGCTATTAATAGTTGCATCCTTAAGCCATTTGAGGGGAAACATTATGCTTTCCTCTATTTGTATACCATGAGTCTGTCCTCTGTCATTGCCTTTCTCTTTAATCTTGTTTGAGTATACAGCTCACTCGTCCTTATTTTATTGACTCAATCACAGGCGCACTGTCACTTTTTATAAAATGGTCACTGCAGAATCACATCAAGCAAATTTTTGATTCTGCAGTCAGTAATTTAGTGCCTTTATGGAATTGCAATTTCAGGGCTCACTGCTTGTTTTTCTAAAATGTACTTTAGGAATTAGTTACTCCAGCCACAAATCAGTTGAATTTATGCACAGTTGTAATACAGTTTATGGCCTCATGGTACATTGCTTCAAAAACAGCAGATGTGAAATTATGATAAATATAATGAGTGTTTTTTTGCCTGATCTAGTGAAGTAGAGAAGGATCTGGAGCGTGTTTACCTATCCCATACAGTACATTTAATGTCTTAGTCAGGAGCCCTGACAATGGCTGATTAATGTCCTCATCTCCTTTATTAAAGATAAGAGTAGCACTGCAGTCAGGAGATAGAAAGCATACCATAAATCTTCGTAAAATGAGCAGTCAAATAATCACTCATCAGAAATAAAATCTACATACATTAACACTAACACTCAGCCTTCCGCCCACTCTTCCATAAAAAGCAAGAAGAGATGGCGGTCCCGAAGTTTTAATTTGAACTAGTTCTTTAAGTTGAATATTACCAACCCTGTAACCTGGATGCAAAAGCTGGCATTTAAAAGCACATGTGAAAGGAGCAGATGCCTCATCATTACATTAAGAGCATGAAGCAGGCAACAATTAAGCGATTCACTGGAAAGACATAATGCTGATCTATGCTAGCAATTAATCACAGAATACATTAGACAGTGATGGGTGACCTACAAATTTTTGACAAAATAATTTTTCATCATGTTGGCGATTTCTTAGCCTAATATGCCTGCAAGGCACAGAGTCAAAACCTGTCATTTATTCCATCGCTCCTTGACAGGCGGCAACCTGTCTTCCAGACAAAATGAACATTATCTGTGCTCACTAGACATTTAGTGCAGGGCTTAGCTTATGACTAATGATAATCGGCAGACAGAAATGTTAGAGTCTGAAATAATGTTCTCTTTGTTAAAGAAATTTCTTGAGGTAGAATTTTTTTTCGCGAAAGATGTATAAAGATAAAAACTGTTTTTTATCTGGGTTTGAATGCAACTCCAAGAACCAACATTTCCCTTCTACCAAAATACACACAAGACTGTAACAATTTTTTTTAAATTAACATCTCATTTGAATACCGACTTTGCCTGAAAATTTCTTATGGGGTGAGACATACAAAAGAAAGCTCAGGAGATAGAGCCTTAAACTAGAAAATATGGGCAAGCTGTTTTGTGTTCCAGGCTTTATTTTGAATTGGGTGGAAATCAGTTTGAGACTGGAGTACATGCGCTGCGGAACATAAATAAATGAAGACTGAGTTGAGAAATGTACTCCCACGACTCCTTGCTTCTCTTGGTTTCCATCCGTCTTCAAAGTCCCTTCTTCAATCTGAGACCTAAAGCAGATTTGAAGAAAGCAATTTCGAATGAGGGAAACACATAAAATTGCACATCTATTAAATGCATCTAAAATTCCACAAGCAAGTGCTTTATCTTGTACTTATAATTAATATAATTGTTTTATGCGCTTTGGATGAAGAGAAATGGATTTTTTTAGTTATTTTTCTCATGAGTTCCATGTGCAAAATGCCATCTTAGAGGTAGATTTTTCTTTGGATTCAGGCACCAAATTCCTATTAGCCTTAATGGGACTTACACATGCACATTGATAGGAGAATATACCCCTTAGGCTGGATATTTAAAAGAACGAATGGCAAGGACATCAAAATAGTAAAGTCTAATTTAGATGATCCATAAGCCTGCACAGTTACTTTCCTGAGAAGGCAAACAAATGTTATGCCTTATGATGTTTCTGATTGTTTTGATAGCCCTGTAAATATATCCTCTAGACTCATTACTTAAGGAGAAAGTCTGTTTTTATCGAGCAGTGCAATTTTTGACCACACATGTTTGGCTTAAATCATATTTTTTTTCAATTTTGCATAATGCGTTCCCGCAAGTTAGTGCAATACAGCTCAATGTATCAGTCACGACGTCCTGCCTTGTACCTATCATGCTTGTGTGTCATTCTTGCTCAAAGATGAAAGGAAAGAGAAAAATCTAAAAGGTTTTTGACCCCAAATCATGGATCTTTTATTAGATTTGCTGCAAATTTCTTCCAGAAAGAATCTGATTGGTGTATACCCCAAAGAGGTCCACATTATTCTGGAGAGATGGTGGGTGACATTCCATAAGTCACATAGATTTTTCTTATCAGTTTACAAGGCCAGATAAATAGTCATCTACCTGGCCAAAGGGGAGTGCAGTCCATTATTGCTCAAAACAATTCAGTAAAGGATGCTGAGAAAATTACTTTTTCCTCTTTAAACATAGCTGGAGCTCTGGAGCTTCCTGCTCAAGGATCTGGGTCTAGTGAGTATGAAAACTAATATTTAAATGTCTGTCTAATCTCAGGATAACAAACAACTTTAACCTTCAGTGATCACAAATCCCTCATGGGGGGGGGGTTCATTTTATCTCTTGCAAGCAAACACAAAAATATTATCACCCTTTCCTCGTCACTGGGCCTAGTTTTCCATCACGCACATATTGAATCAACAGCACTGAGAGGTGCTGGGGGACAAGAACTTGAGTGTTGGAAGGTCTTTTCTAGGAGTTTACAACTATTGCCAGTCACCAACTGGGTTAGAATCACTGCTTCCCAGTCAGGGTAAAGCAAATTCTGTGTCAATTAATCCCACCTCTTTATGGAAACGTCTAGAAAATTTTTTGTTATTCAAAACTGCAAAATTTTCCCTCAATAAAATTATAAATGAGAGATATGGGCCTGGATAGTCAAGTGGTCACTTGCTACTAATCAGCATTAAATGTCATAAAAGTGTAAATTAAATTTAAGAGAAATAAGTTGTATATTAAAATCAACATGGATGGAGCCGGAAGGGCTCATCTCAGCGAAATAAGCCAGAAAGAAAAAGAAAAACACTGGATGGTCTCACTCATAGCAGGAATTTAGAAAACCTAAAGAAGGGACCAGGAAAAAGACTAATTATGATAAAGTAAAAATCAAAATCAACAAGCAACTATAAACCAGAGACACCCTAGGGGGACTGGGGAGGGAGAGGTGAGAGGAGGAGGGATTAGGGTCAAAACAAGGGGGGTGGGAATTGTATGGGGAATATAACCAAGATGAAAATGCATACATTGTGCAAAATGAAAAATGATGTAAAAAATATATTAAAAAAAAGAAAAAAATCAGATGGCAGGCAGCCTAGCTTGGAACTAAAGAATTAGAATTCTGTTCACACTAATTCTGATACTGGAAATGGTTCCTTTGAAGAATAAAAGTATAAGCTGAGCTCTTATTTCACCTGTCCTTTCCTCTCATTCTCCCTTCTCTCCCTCTTAGCCAGCCAAACTAGGCATCATACACTGTTTCACTGGATGTAAATGGAACAAACACTAATTTAGATACTGATGTCTGCATCATAGTCACAGTAGACTTGCCCGGGAAGATAAAGCTGAAAATATTTAGAAGAAAATAACTATTGCGTGAATTGTATAAACATGAGCCTAACACTGCATGGGGTGGGGGGGGGTGGTTCCTGTTTTCAAACTCACACCATATTGAATAATGAAGATTCTGGAATCAAAAAAAAAAAAATGTGTGTTGTCCTGAAGTCCAGGATAGTGGTAAAACACCGACTAGGAGGCTAGTCACACATGACTATACATTTGAATTGAAGGGACTTAGAGACTGTTCACCCCATGCATGAGTTTCCCTCCGCAACATCCATATGTAATGACCATCTGCATCTACCCTCATTCTTCTTAGAGAATAAACAGATAACACACAGATATCATGACTTCTCCACTGCCTATTCTATCCCCTGTCTTCCAAGAGACATTTTTAACCTAATTTAACATTTTTAGTTGCTTGGGCTATTTCTCATGTGACCTGATTTTTGACTTTGACTTTGTCCTCTGTGTTTTTCTCTCTTTCCCCTGGTATTCTCTTAAAACGTGGAACCTAAAACAAAATGTCATGATTTTTATGAGATATTACCACTTTTTCCAGAAACTATACTTTTATTATGTGAACTTCGACAAAGTTCACTTTGACCTTAGGTCACATTTTGGAAACATTAAACTCTGTCACTCAGTTGACACATGAACATTGAGGTTTCATGACATGCACAAGCTGCATTTCATGACTGTGGTTCATTCCTCCCTGGATTTCCATCTGCTCTCATCATCAGAAGTATATGGAACCCTCAGTTTCCTTATTTGTAAAAGAAGCTGGTTGGTTGGTTTCTCTCCGAGACCTATTCTAGCTAAGATATCACTCTCTTCTTTCACATCTACGCTAGTCATTTCTCCACCTATCACTCATTCCTCTTCATCAAGCTTATCAATTTGTGGATGGGGACTAGAAGGGTGAATAGGGCAAACAAAAAGCAGCAAGTTGAAAAAAATTAAAAAGTTATTTTAAGAAGAGGTTTACTTACATTTAGGTCATATTTTATATATAATGTAAGGAAAGTTGCAAACATTTTTTAGAGTTTACCTCCTAAGAGTCTGGTACTTTTTGTCAGGGAATCTTTGACATGTTCCCAGATTCAACAAAAGGAGAAATAATCCCTAACACAGTTTTTGAAAAAAAACTGGAATCATCGTAAGTCAAATTGACAAAGATCCAGGTCTTTGAAAGGGACTATGGTGATGATTCATAGGTACTATATAGTGGGAGAACTACAGAACAGCACCTGAGAAGAGAAATCAAATACTGTATAAAAATGAACAAAGATGTAAGAAAAAACAAGTAAATAAATTTAAGAAAATAACAAAAAAAGATCAAGGTCTTTAAGCCTAAACCATATGTGATAGTTCTTCCAGGCATTACTCTGAATGAAACTTAATTTTTGGCAAATAGAATAACAACAACTTATTCACTTTAATCCAATAGTAAATATAAAGATGAATGTGGAGATTTTTTTAGCCACTTTTTGATGTTTTTAATAATGATAGTTATTCCTCTTTTTTTTATTTTTGTGTAGATCTGGGGTGTAAGCCAGATGTGTAGGGGAAGGGGGTATGAGAGGATTCACCAAAGACAGAGTGGGGAGCAGAACAGGTGTATCTACTGAAATACACTGCTGAGGGGAGCAGCATGTCAGACAGGAGAGGTCTGCTGTGCCATGGGGATTAGCTAACTGGCCAGGGATCAAACTCAGGCCTTAGTGGTGATAGTGCTGAAACTTAGCCCCTAGGCCACCAGGGAGGACCCTTTATTTCATTTTTGAAGAGAAGGTAAACCAGAGTAAGATAGAGAAAATGTTGCTCATGAGATAACTCTCTTCTTAAGACTCTAGTGATGCTTGCAGATTTCCAGAAAGCAATAGTACCATGTGTGCTGTCTGATGGTCTAAAAGATACCTGTCTTGTTTCTGAGAGCTCCAGAAGTAGGTGCTTTGGGGAGAACTATTCTTCTTAGGTCTAAGAGGGATAATAGAATCCTTGAATCATATATTCATGTTTTTAAAAATCTCATTAATTATTTAATATATGATAATATCCTAAAGGAGATTTCTACCACCTTTATTTTTGCTTCAGTTTTTCCTGTCTTTAAAGGAGGTGTGGTCCTTTTGATTCTTTTTTTACTTTGAAGAAAATGTATGCCATATTTGGAGAGTATGTAAGTAAAACCTTATTGATAAAAGATATCAAAGACATGCTACTATAAAATCTGACTGATTCACTGTTCCACTGGTGGGGGAGGGTGCTTTAATATGCAGATGAAGTGGAAGGTCTCAAATGTCAAGACACAGATATCTGGGTTTTTGTGGGTGAAAGAGAAAAATCACAGTTGTTTAAACACTTTCCATCTGGAGCTTTTAACAACCTCGCAATGATTTTCATGTTGCCCAAGCCATTGATGACTTTACTGAGCTTATGTTATCTAGTTTCGCAGTGACATTAGTCATAGTAGCAATTTTAATCTTCTTGAAGCATTTTGTTCTGGCTTCCATAATAACATGATTTCCTAGTTTTCCCAATGTGATATTAATTCTCCTGTTCAGACTCCTTTATTATCTCTTCTTCCTTGACTCTACCAAGACCCTAATTTCTTCTCTATATAGTCATGTGCTTTATCTTTTCCAAATTCACTCATGTGGCTTTAAGTACCATTCAGGAGCCAGATTCTTAACATCCAGCTGCCTATTTGACATTTCCACACATGAATATCTAACAGTCATACCAAGCACATTTCCCCCAAGAGACAAAGGTTCTCCCAAACCTGCTCTTCCTTTAATCATCTCCAATTCGATAAAGAGCAACTGTCTTCCCTGTAACTCAACCTGTGCCTCCTATGTACTTATGGGAGTCATCCTTGATTCCTACATTTTGCTCACTGTCATCTTCCAATCTTTCATCTGGCTTTCATAATTATGATCCAAAATATTTAATTCTGTTTTTGCTATTACCAGCAAGGTCCAAATGACCATCTACCTCCTAAGCAGTCACCTTTCTTCCATTCTTTTCTCCTTTGATCCGTTCTCCACACAGCAGTCATTGCATCCTCTCACTATATAATCATTCCATGGGAATCTCCTGCTTAAAACCTCCCCTGGCTTTCTATAAGAAAAAATACATCTAAATTTCCTAACCTGGTTTATAAAACTAAGATCATCTGTCCCTGACTGTCTCCCTCAGCTCATCTTCATTCATGGTTCTCTATTCTCCATGGTCAAACCACAGTGAACCTTTTTTTTTTCTGTTTATCAATCATTCATGGTTTATTCATACCTACAACCCTTCACTAATTGGCACCTCTGCCTAAAATGTTCTTCTATTTTTGCCAACTGGCTCCTTCTTATTATTCATCTATCAACTTAAATACCATCTCTTCAAAGAAGTCTTTCCCAGGCAACCATAAAAACTCAATAGAGAATGTTCCTTAGCTCCATCACTAATACCTGGAAAGTAAGTAGTACATAGGAAGCACTCTAAATATTTGTTAAGTTAATGAATGAATTAGCTTCTTTTTTAATCGTAAGTTGACAGAATTGGATTGGGTAACAGATAAGCCCTCTTTAGTCAATCATATTAAATATAAGAGTTAATCACCAGTAATACTGAATCTACTATACTCCAAATTTATTTGTCCATTTGGGAGCATTTTCTTTGCTAACAATAAAAAATGCTAATAACTGATATTACTGAGAAAAATGATGCCATATCTTCTTGAGCTACATTGTCAAATATCTGCTGTTAATGTTTGATGTATTATACTATCACAAAAAGTCCACATGATAACATAAATAAGAATGAGAGAGGGATACACAATGAGCTTCTACATTCAAAATTTTGGCAGAAAAGGTAAGGAAATGCCTCTATTATTAAGTCTAATACATAATAAAATATATGTTTATCTCACTTTATTTTTGCTACAAACACACTTCTTTTACTTTACAGCCTCCACATGACACATGCCTTCTTCAAGATAGTATTATTTAACTCATCTAATGCAAGCTCTTAAGAGTACTTTTCTGTTCAGTTTTATGATTATTATTACCTCTCACTTCTTACCATTTGGATGAAATCCTTGAAGACTGAGGAATACAATATATATATCATATTCTACTGGGTCTATCACATGAGGATTTTGTAGTATTCTCAGTTATAAACAGTATAAAAGCCATCCATATATTTCAAATATTTAAGTAGCTAAAGTTTCTTATTTTATGTTTTTCTCTTATTGCTTCATTTGCCATTCTCACCTTATAGGTCTTCTTAAAAGAAATGACTGTCTTGTATACTGCTTTATTATTTTGAGTCTTAAATAGAAACTGAAATGCACATGAAGAGTTAAATGTTCAAAAGCTAAGTGGCATCTTTTAGTTTGGTTTTATTAAAACACTTTCATTTGATGTTCCAGATTATTTTTGTTTTATCTACAAACAAATTATCAGTGACATCATAGAATGGCTTCTTATAATTCATTACATAGTGGCTATGATTATAGACACAGCCCAATGTATTTTACACCTGCTTCCCTTTTTTTGCATAGATACCCGTGCAAATTCCAAAGTTAAGAAAAGGACTTGTATTTTTTTTCTTCTGGTTACCTTCCAATGGGCCATTTCTGCACTATTTTCCTGGAATGAGAGTAGTCAGTCTCAACACACAGAGCCTGTGAGTTCATCCTATGATGAATTCATGTTAGTTACATGAAGGCAATTCTTTCAACAAATATCCTGTGATCCTATATATGGGAAACATGAACACCTTGTCATTATCGTTTGATAGCTGATAGTTATGGGGAAAACAAACAACCCTTCTTTAGGGGGGGAAATACAATTTTTAAACCACATTCCATTTATCTATATCAATATTTGTAGAAGTATCTTACAGTACCACCCACATAGTTATTTGTTGATCCATTCCTGTAGTCTATCAATCTTTTTTCAATTCTGGGTTCACGACTAGAGTGGTGTAGCAGCGTATATTGCATCTCTATGATAATTTAATTTAACTGTAGTGTGCTAGGGTCTAGATTGCTCCTCTTAGCAGCCAGAGGTGACCGCAAATAGCATCAGGACCTAGATTGTTGTCAGCAATAATTACTGGCTAAAGAGAGCTTTGAAAGAATATGACATTCTACAGAAATATCCATCAGTAAGAGTCAGAGTGTATATAAGGATACATATAAGGGTATTTTAACAAAACCATAAATTTCTTTGTCAAAACAGTTTGCAATTGATTACCTGACAAAGACTCTAAACTGAATTTGCATCTTTGTATAAGTCTGTATGGTATCTATTTGCTCCAGGCATGTTTCCTTAATGGGTTTATATATACTGATAATCTGAAAATGAAGAGAAAGGCTTGGCTAAATGTGAGAGTACAAATGGAAAGAAGGGAAAAAAGCAATTTTGCTCATATATTTTCTCTTTATTCTACTCACACAAAAATAAATTCAACTTTAAAAATCAAAGGAAAGAAATAAATGGTTCTTCCCTGTTTAATTACCACATTTAAGCAGAACTGTAAGTACACACACCATTTCAGCAAATGGTGTTGGAGCTGAGAGATACCACATGATGCAGAACTAAAATGCTTGTCTTAGAAAGTGCTCTTCAGTCATGTGTTAGCTTCCTCAGCCCCTGTTTCTGTGAAATAAGAGTAAAAAGAAATGATAGGAATCCCAATGCCCTGACTGCAATTATATTTTTCCCCCTTCTTTTTCAGGCTAGCCTTGTCAGAAAGTAATTATCTGCAAACCATGATATTTGGTCAAGTTAGTAAAATTAGTAAAATATATAGGTGGTTATAGAAAAAAGACATTTTTTTTCCAGATGGTTTTGTACTGGCAAAAAAATAATAACCGAAAGTGCCCCATCCTAGTGATGCAGCTTAGCACTGGCACACCGAAGGTTGTGGGATTTTTGATTCACAATTTAGTTGTAATGGTAAGAAGTACTGAAATGTTTATACAAGCCATTTGAGAAGAGAAGGAGCAAAATTAATCCCAGGCTACTCTGGATATTAAGAAGAAAAGATTATGTTTAGAAAGCTTTATCTTAGTCTGAAAACTATTTAACATCTAACACTACTGTCTCAAATGGGAGAGGAAGTCAGAAACTTATCTACTAGCTTGCCCTCTAGAAACCTAAGTTTTGATGACTAAACCATATTCCAGATCAGGGCACTATCATGTTCTCCTCTGCCTCTTCCAGAAGAAATGCTCACCATCCACCCCAGTGAGATCAATGCCTCACAGTCGTGAGAACCATCCAGTTCTAAGGGACTTCAACTTTCATCTTGTTAATTAACCAAGTTTTTGGTTTTTTTTTTTTTGCAGAATTCTTTCATGCCAAAGATCTCTTGTTTCCTTTTTATTCCATAGAAAGCTTTAATAATAAGAAGGGCTTCAAAGACTTGTTTCAAACCACATATCGAATATTCCTCTTTTGAGGTATTTACTCACTAGTAACAGAGTCTATGCTCATCAGGATATATCACATACCACCAAGCATGTTTCCTACTGCTTTCATGAGTATTTATCATGTTACTCCAATGATATTGTAATTCATCAATGATAAAGTCTGTGTCTCATATATATATATAAGCCATTGCAACCCAATAATCAAGTATGAGTTTCTGGCAATTGGAAAGTGCCCATAAGTACTTGGGGTTTGATGTAATTGAGACTATTTTTTATGCAGAAGGACAGAATACAATGTCAGTAAGTATAGTTTTTATTTATTCATTTACCTATTCCACAATTTCTACTGGGAAGTATGTTCGGTTCCATCCACAATGAGCTAACATTTTTAAATAAGAGACAGGCTTCAGATAAGTAATTATAATTCCATAGGATGCATACTACTGCCAAAGTTTGTATAAGGTTCAGAGAAAGGAATATTCACAAAAGTTGAAACTTGAGTTTGTTGTTAACAGAATATGTTCAAAAGGTGAAAGGCAATAGGAAAAACTTTCAAAACAGAGGAAAAATAATAAGTGGTGTAACTGGGATAGAGTGAACATTTGAACTGTGGGAATAGAGTTGAAGAATTACACTCTACCCATTATCTGTTTCATTCTTTAGAAATTTCATTAGGTGTTGCCTACAGCACCACCCTCCTCATTTTACCTTGTCTCCATGGCAGATGTTTCCCCTCACATTCACTTTCTAAAGTCCTCCAACTATGCCTGAGCACCTTTATCGAGGACTTAAACATTAGATCCCCTTTGTTCTTTTTGCCCATCATTGGGTAAAAAGCCTCATGCATCCACTTATGCCCACAGAAACCCAGATGTCTGGGTCTCCCCTGATGGCGCAGAGGTTGAGCGCTGGGCTGTGAGGCGGCCCGCAGCCTCTGCAACGCCGGTTCATTCCCTGGCCGCTGGCGAGGGTCCCACAAAAAAAAAAAAAAAAAGAAAGAAACCCAGATGTCTGAACTTAGCCAGCAACATTTTGTGTGCCTTCTAAAAAGTCATGCCATTTTTATAACTTGTTCATAAAATCCTAGCAAAAAGATGAACATTTAATAGGATATCAGTAGTGTGGCATTAAATCTAGATAACTAAGTCATAACCTTGATTCCCATTATGGTCTTCTGCGAAATAATGGAATGATTAACTTAAACCATTAATCCAGGTAAACATTTGATCACTGTTGTTTAGATTTTGAAAGAGTACATGAATCAGTCCTGGAAATATGCCAATATTCTACTCTGCAGATTTTAGCAGTACCCAGAGAATCATTTTTCTGATATCTATATGTCATTACACATGGATGATTTATTAATCACCAAATGTATTTTAAAATACTGCACATATGCAGGTTATAATGTGCCCAATAATCATGCATTGCAGTGCATGATTTATGTTACAGTCTTCTCAAACATCGGGGGTTTGTTTTTTCTGGAGGCAATCTCTTCAGAAAAGATTGGCTTCATGCCTCTGTTGTTTTTCAGTGGATAAAGGAGCTTTACATTTACAATACTAAGAGAAGGAGCATTTTTCTTACCCCAGCTAACAATCATTTTCAATCATTGGTGAAGCACTGTCTCCTATTGAACTTCAAATTCACTGTCAAGTTTCAGCAGTCAGAGTCAAACCATAAAGATGGTATTCCTTCAGTGAAAGTTTATAGCAATGATTAGGGCAGCAATGTTTAAGTAAAGTTAAAGACTCTTTGTGCCTCTTACATATAGTATTGTAGGCTGGGCACTGACCAGCTCCAGGGAAAACCATTCCTAACAGTTGTAGATTTCTTTATTGAGTAGGACTGTTGTTACGAATAGGAAAATGTCTTGAGGAAAATGAGGCTTCTTCTAATGTACACAAACGTGCCATATTGGATATGAGTACATAATTGTTTAAGGTGAAATTTTACCAAATTTTAGTTAATGCTATTTCTTGTTTATTCCCAAACCCATGAACAATGTTTTAAGAATATGCTTAAAAGGAAACCAAACCAAAAGTGCTTGGAAAGTTGGAGGGATGTTTTGTATAACTTACCCTTGAAGAAGACCGAATTTGAAAGTGATTTAAATAACATTAACACTTAAGAATCAAAATGAATAAACAAAAATATAAAATGAAACACAAGTCCAGAAGAAAAGAAAATCACTCTAGTAATAGAAGAGTTAAGAATCATAATGAACTTCAAGGCAGAAAGATCAGTCACTGATCTTCACTAGCCATAACTTTACTAACAAAATCGAGCTAAGAATGATCAGAGACACAGACAATACTATTATTATTGATTTAATAGAGTTTCCAGAAAAATTTTTCAAGTCTATATGATGTCTTACGATCCAGTCACACTGGAAGAACGCACAACGTTTGAGAGGCACCATTTTCCCTCTGTGCACAGTAGGGGAAACACTAGCTTAGAGCAAAGCACCTTGGAAGTTGGAGATAAAATGCAGCTCTCTGAATAGTAATATTAAAAACAACAGTTGTCTTGACTGTCATGTTAAGATATGTCTACAGAAATCTTCATATTTTTATTCTTTCTATGCATGTTTTTATTTATTTTTTTTAAGAGCAAGCAAATGGGAGGGGAGGAAAATTATATTGGCAGAGGGCTGACCTCTATTTTATATAATTTGTAGCTAAAAAGCTTACAGGCTAAAACATGTAAATATATGCAGATCTGAGAGCAGGACCTCAGAAGGGAAATCGCCAAGTAAGATTGAAGAGAATGTGGGCCATACACAGGAAACCACTGGGGCTCTTAGCAATCTGGAAACCTGAAATGAATGATTATCTGGGTCTTATGGTGACCTACTTAGTATCCCAGCAGCATGTTGGCATAAGGAGAAATTTAGGGCTAGAGGAATCACTAATTTACTTGACCTTGAAGATACACGAACCAGTAGGATAACTGCTGATTCGCCCCAGTGAGCAGACACTGCTATGGTTATAGCTTGAGTGCTTTCAGCTGAGATGACACACTGTGCGCTTGGACAAAGGCAGCCTGAACTACGTCCTCTACTGAGTTTCTTTTATTGGACTATGCTATATCATACTTGTAACCATTTCTGATAATAGCAGTAGGAAAAAAGCAAAATTATACCAACAGTGGCCTTACTTTTTGCAAGTCTTTTTTTTGAATTGTGTCATAATGAGAAGAGAAACAGAGCATGAATATCAAATTAAAGTTAAAATGAGAAATGGGTTGCTTTGAATAAAAGAACAATCCATTCTTTCAAAAGGAAGAGGGTGGCCTCCTAGTGGTGGAGAGGTTAAGTCTCAGTGCTATCACTGCTAAGGCCTGAGTTCGATCCCTGGCAAGGGAGCTGACCCACATGGTACAGAAGACAGATCTCCTGTCTCACCCACTGCTGCTCCTCTCAGCAGTGTATTTCAGTAAATCTGCCTGTTCTGCTCCCCACTCTGTTTCTGGTGAATCCTCTCAACCTCAGCACTATGACCTACACACCAGTTCTTCTGAGAAAAAAAAAATGTCAAAAGAGAAAGTCTAAGTAAATGAAAACAGGGAAAATATTTGCAAAAAGGTAGAGAAAATAAACGTGACACTTCCTCCAAGCTCAAGAATTCTCAGGCCTCCCTGGTGGCGCAAAGGGGTTAAGCACCGCACTATGAAGCAATCTGCAGCCTCTGCAGCACAAGTTTGATCCCAGGCCAGCCAGGGAGCAACCCACATGGCAAGCAGACCTCTCCTGTCTTGCCCACTGTTCCCCTCAGCAGTGTATTTCAGTCAGTCTACCTGGTCTTCTCCCCACTCTGTCTCTGATGAATTCTCTCACCCCCATACATCTCTGGCCTGTACCCCAGCTCTTGTATGCATAAATAAATAAATATTAAAAAAAAAAGAATTCTCACCAACAGACAAATCACATTAGAGAATTAGAATGATCCAAAGGGAACATCAGTTTTAATTGTGGGGCTTTACAGATGAAGAACACATGGAACAAAATCAAAACGCTACTTAAAGCACCAGAATAGAATCAGTTCTCCAAACACTCATAGCTTTCCATGCTTTTGCCCCACCTCGTTCCCTTTAGTGAACGTTCTTTCAAAGCCTCCTGCAATGTAAATCTTTTCTCATGACACTATGAATCAGTGGGGTTCTGAGTGAGGTGAGCTGACGTTAAGATAATGTCTCTTAGCTTGATTTTCTTCTTTTGAGGAAGAAAGTGTTATACCAAGCTGTGCCCTCACTTCAGTCAAAGCAGACATGAGTCATAGATGAAATAGGATCCTACACTTAATTTTGCTTGTGTGCATCCAGTGTATAATATATGTCTTATAATGGATTCTTCCAGATGAGTCAAAACTTGAGATGCCATGATTGATGGAAAATTCCAGGTAACCCAATTAACACAAATGAGGAAGTTATCAAATGTGAAACCTTAGGTGAATTAACTGCCATTGTAGGTTATGATGTGATGAATAATGGACATCTGGAGTTTTATTAATAAGCATCTAATGGAAAAGATGGAACTGGTACCAACAAGTTTAATCCCCAATAATGTGTAAAACAAGCATAAAGTCAAAACCAGGAGATCTGTGGATGCCAGATCCTATAACATACGATAGCATTTTAACTTAAAGGTCTGTCCCAGAAGGGAACATGCCGGTCAACCCACAGTGTTTTCAAGAATAGGAACCTCAGCCTTAAAACAGTCCAGCTACCACTCTGTTGACTTGACAGTCACAGGTACATCTCAGGATATGTACTGACCAGAGACTTACCCAAGTCCCTGCTAGTTACCTGTACTTAGCCAAATCATCAGACAGAGTGTAATGTTCAAACTGAGTTCCTGAAATTCTATCAGTAGAGTTTTGTTCCAGTAAGTGCTACCCCACTCTTGGGATACGGTTACCCCAAGAAGGATAACCTGTGCATTTTCCCAAAAGTCTATGACAGATATTCACACAGACCCTTCAATGTCCTTTCAACAAATAACTGCAGTGAAAAGAATTTTTGTAAAAAGGAAGAAGAAAACAGAAATGTCTTATCCTTGTCCACTGATTGGTGTTCCGGGGCTGACATAGCCTGGAGTTCACAGATTCAATGAAAGGGATAAAAGAGCTCCAAATGCATTCTTGAAATTCCTCAAAAGAGTTATATTCTTTCTTACGTTTGCTTTTTGCACAAACAGTTCTTTCTTCTGGGAAAACTCAGACCCATACCAATTTTAACTCTTATTTTTCCTGACTGGGGAGTTTTTTAAGATTATGAAAATTATCTTATTCTTTACTCCTATCATGTTGACTAGAATATTGAGTATGCTCAACAATTTTTCAAATGACAACTGGGAAAGTTGGAATTAGAGGGATACCTGTGATCATTCCTACTTATTTCACAATTTTGCCTTGGGCAGCCCTAATTAAATGAACTTCCCCTAATGTGTCTATGCCATTAATTAAGTTGAAAGTGCATTTGGCTAGAAAAAAAAAATATTGCCAATCAATATTATTTTATGTTAGAATACTGTACATAAAAATCTGTAAATCCACACTTAAAAGAAAATTATCATTTTACTACGAAGCATCAATGCTGAAAACAAAGCCATCATTGTCACTGCTGTGGCTGTCATGGCCCTATCATGATATAACTCAAACAAATAAAAACGAACAGGATCTTTCTTTCTTTCTTTCTAGTAAACCAAATTTATTTCAAACATCCAGACACATAAAAGATTTTAATTTACTAATCCTCTTACGGAAAAACTGCATGATCACCACAGATAAAGGCACTGTAGAATCTTGATTTCGGTTGTCCAACCTCCAGCTCACTTTTCCCAGCACCAGTATTGGCCCTTGCAGTCTCCTGACTTTCTTCATTCTGTACTTGTGCTGCTTTTGCTGTTTACTTGAGGTCTTTTTCTTCTCACACAAGTCATGTCTTGCAAGTCTATGTTTACATTCATTTTCTTCACATAATCCAAGTAATCATAAATCATGCCAAAGACAGTTGTCTTGTCACCTCCAACATGGCTTCTGAATCCAAATACAAAGATGAAATCAGGGTGATTGTGTACATTTTAGCTAGTTTTTCATGAATTTCTGTCTTAGGTTCTGTTTCCTTGACCATTTGTTTCCACTGAAGCAGTCTTGAGCTTCCTGCTCTGGATAGTTTCTGTGTCCTTCATGATGGCAATGGTGCTTTAGATAGCCAGGGAGGGAAAGAGGAAAAACAGGAACTTTTTGATGTGATGATTCCAGCTCATATAAAGTAGCCACATTAGACAAAAGATCTGAGAATTTCTAATTTTTTTATTAGCTTACAATTCCTCACACTCCTGTTTTCCATAAGAAAATTATATTTGCCTGAATGTTTGGCATACTTTCAAATCTATAATTCAGATTTTTTAAAATTTTAATATCCTTGCCAAGAGGAGGTAAAATACATTACTTACTTTAACAATTAGTAACCTGCTTAGAAATTTAGTAATCAGAAACTCGGTTAAAGATTTACAGTATATTCATTTTCTTTTAAAGGAAATGAAATAACATTTAACTCTACACATTAATTTTCTTTAGGCAAATGTTCTTAATGGTCACTAACAGGAAGAATATGGCAGGCACTGGAATGACAACATGGGATCCTAAAATCCTAAAGGTAAGTGGTCCTTTTTCTTGAAGGGAATTAATAAAAAGGTTATAAACTATTAAATTCATTATTTAATCAAGTAAATTTAGGTTAAGTGAATGACGGTTTTGAATTTAAGAAAATTAAAGAGGTGTTTAGTTCTTCTTCATATGTCTAAAGAAATGGAAGGACAGAGAAAATAGACGAAAGGAAAAAAGGGATCAACATATAATAGGAGGTTATTTAGATTTGTGGTTAGGAAGTGTGAAAACTAAGAAAACTGGGAGAAAGGGTAGATTCTGTTACAAACTTATTAGAAGGTAACTTTACAATATGAACCAAGTCTTCAAAAATCTGCATCCATTTTGATTCAATAATTCCACTTCTAGGAATTTATCCCAACAAAATCATCAAATAAATATATTTAGATTTATATATATGGACACTCTTAAATGTTTTTTTTTAATTTTAATAAAACAAGTTTATGATGATATGTTTGATTAAATAAATATATTCCATGATGATGTACTCACATATTTACTCATATAGTAAATTGTTTGGTATCTTTTGTTGTATATTAAAAAAAGATACAATGTGACATATATAATGCAATCCCATTTTGTAATATGTTTTTGTGCATTTTATTTATTTTTCTAAAAATATTTCATAGGGTCTCCCTGGTGGTGCAACGGGTTAAGCATCACACTATGAAGCAATCCATAGCCTCTGCAGCAGGAGTTTTATCCCCTGCCAGCCAGGGAACTACCCACATGGCTCAGCAGACCTCTCCTGTCTTGCCCACTGCTCCCCTCAGCAGTGTACTTCGGTCAATCTGCTTGTTCTGTTCCCCACTCTGTCTCTGGTGAATCCTGTCACCCCCCTCACATCTCTGGCCTGTACCCCAGCTCTTTTATGCATAAATAAATAAATCTTTAAAAAGTAAAAAGAAAAAAGAAAAATATTTCATGAATATATATATAATATATAATCTATGCCTAAGACTAAAGCAAAAGGAAAATAATTAAATACTAAAAGTGATGATAGATAAAGGTTGAAATTAGTTTTTTATATTAGCATTTTGTATAGTAAAGCTTTTAACAGTAAGAATGATACAGATAAGCTTAAGAAAAATAATAAAAGGAACTATTTTGAATCTATTATAGATCTTAAACTCAATAAAAGTTATGATGATGATATTTGCCTTTTGTGCCTACAATACTATTTTTACTTCAATTTTATTCAAAACTAGAAAAAAGGCAATAATGATTTCACTCAGAAAGTTTTCCTCCATCTAAGGACTTCTCTCAGACTTACTATTTACTTACCACATCTTCTGGGACATGACTACAAATTGGTTTCCAACTTGGGAATACACAAACCCCCCAAACTAATATGTAAAACAAATTGTTCCATCATCCCATGGTTAACAATTGTGAAGAATTATTGGTGTTATAAATAATATTCAATTGAAATTTTACAACAGATATGGTTCTGCCTGAGTAGTTTATTGGAAAATCATTTGTTTCACATCAGTTTTGGCATCCAGTATTCAATGTGAATTATGTAGTTATAGCCCAGTTTATTATATTTCTGTTTGTTCCACTGTGTATATATGTGTCTTAGACTCTAAAAAGGTAATTTGTGCCCTCAAAATATATTATGTAACAAATTGTGATTCATGCAAATCACTTTGATTTGTTTTCCAAAAATGTAGCCAGCTTCAATTAATCAGTTGCTATTCATTTCATATGTTTCAATTGCACTCACAACAAAAGCCCCAGTGGGTTATCACTTACATGGGGGGCTGGCCTCCAGAGGGTATGAAAGACACAACAATCAGATATTATACCAACCATACAATTATAGCATGTGTCCCCACAAACTCCAATAAATCACACATCACATTATGTTGGACTCCCACCTCTCTGAAGTTCTCCACTACCCTAGCCACCTACCTGCTGTAATCATAGTGTTCTGCAGTGCGTGGGTGCACAGCTCTCAACCTGCTGAGACCTATTCCGTGACGCCCAATGTATAGCAGGAATCAGCCAGGCAGATTACTATATCTGTGTTCTGCAACCTGCCCATCATGATAAATGAGTGTCTACAAGTGCTGTGCTCCTGTGGGTGGACTTTGTTTAGGAAAAGGGGGAAGTAAAAACAGCATGTCAATTTCAATTGTGCTTAGACATTGATGATACACAACATTTTCACGTAGCCTTTTTTCACTCAAAATGTAAAAATGGACAGAGCAAAAACTTGCAAGAGATGTTATAAACTATAGAAAGTGTTCTTTTTAATAAAGGTTTATTTTAATTACAGGACATCTTAAAGTATAATTACCACTCATGCTTTTACTTAAGTGTCACGTTGTCTCAACCCTACCCTGTAGGATGAACTAATAATAATGGACTGAGATTAGCATTTTATAAGAGGTATATTATTATTTATTTCCCTAGCAATAATAGGGTACTTAGTGTCATCTAAAATAGAGGGCATTATTACACCAAAATCACTTTCCTATGCAAGCTATTTATAAAGCACATATGAATAGTTCTAAAATATAGGGTAGTGAAGTGACTAATTGTGCTGAGTAGGTACTCATTAGGGGTAAAACTGCCCAGAAAGGGAAGATTTGTATATGGAGTTCTGATATCACTCTGTCAGCCACTGGCAAGTTACTCTGATGACAATAACACAAGGTCTTATTTGGGGATGTTTCTTCTGGGGCCAATTACTATGAAAATAACTGAAGGTCAAGAGTATAGCTTTAGATGTTTTTCCACCATCTCAGAACATTAGGTTTGAACTGAGTTACAGGAGATCTCAGGAGAATAGACAAAACAAAAGGATGCCATTAATGTGGAATATAACTCTGAACTGTTACATTGTTTACTACCACCTTTGGGGGCCCAATGGATTATGGTGGAGGTTGCTGATGCCTTGGGTATCGTGTAATAACATACAGTTGAGGAGATAACATACATTGTGAATCTGTACTCCTGAAACATAGTATTGTAAGTCAATATTCCCTCAATAAAAGTAAATTATTTTTTAAAAAAGACAAACCTCAATTACATCAAAGTAAAGGCCACCAGCAATACTTGGTAAGTGATTTTAAGGGATACTCTCAACTTTGACATTGATGCTATTGCATGTTTTACTTTCTAATTTTCTATTCTCTTTCTTCTCATTTGATAAAATAAAGAAGAGAAAGTGAAAGTTAATATACATTTACTTTTTGTTTGTACATTTGTGTATTTATGTTATTCATAATCAGAACTTTACCTAACATGTTGAGTGATAACAACAAATCAGTGAAGGATCACAATCCCCATTGGAATAAACAGAAAGCCAAAGACGACAAGTAACAAGATGTCCATATCCTAATCTCCGCAAGTTGTGACTGCGTTTGTTACCTACCTTCTGGGGTGAAGGGACATTGCATATGTGGTTAAGTTAAGGATGTTGAAATGGGGGAGATTATCCTGTATTATCTCAGTAGAACGCAAAGTAATCACAAGGATCCTTATAAGGAGGGAAAAGTATTGAAGCAAGAGAGTAGAGAATGCAGAAGAAGTGTTTGGAATGACACTCTTTGAAGCTGGTAGGAGAAGGATCCAGCAGCTAAGGAAGATGAGTGGCTTCTAGTAGTTGGGAAAGTCAAAGAAATAAATTTTCTCCTTGAGCTTCCAGAAGGAATGCATCACTACTAACACCTTGACTTAAAAACCCCATAAAACTCATTTCAGACTTCTGAGCTCCAGAATTATAAAATAACAAATTTATATTGGTTAAGACACTAAATCTGTGGTAATTTTTTACAAAAGTAATAAACTAATAAAAAAAAAACCTACCATTCATACTCTAAAAATCAAAACAAAACACATAAAAGTACAAAGTGGAATTTTTAAAAAATCAGAGTTAATAATTTTTCAAAATCCTAAGGGAATTAAATTTTAAAATGAACAAAGAGAAAATTCCTGAGAGAGAATCATGTGGCTGCTTTTATTGCTGGGAAAACAATAGTAGAACGTGACGGATAAACTAATCTTTCATAGATGGGGCTAAGGATAAACCAGCTCATCTTCTAACAAACTATGATAGCTGCATGTCATTTAAGAGATTATAGTCACAAGTCACAGAATGGCCCTGCACCTACCCAGAAAATCTCTTCCACAATGCCATCACTAAGTGTATGTGCACAACATGCTAAAGGCTGGGAATAAAAAATGAGAATGAGAGAAGCCTCCCTTCAGGAACACAGGGCCTTTACCAAAACACAAGGTAGAAGATACCCACAGCTTGCCAGGGGGTGGGGAGGGCAGAGAGTCCCTCTGAGCTGCACAGGATATTCACTATTAAATTCAAGGCAGTAGCCCACTGATGACCGGAAGCAGAGCAGAACTGAAAGAAATCCCCTAAGGTTAAGAAGAAAGAGATGTCCTTAGATACAGAGACCCAGGACAGGTCTGGAAAGCAAAAGAATTTCCCATAATTCCAAAAGCTGGGAATTGAGTTTTATTTTTTTTTCCTTTTTTATTTTTTATTTTATTTTTTTTAATTAATAAATTTTATTTTTATATTCCCCATACAATTGCAATCCCCCCATTCTGACCCCAATCCCTCCCCTCCCGCCCCCCACCCCCCAAAAAGTGTCTCTGGCTCATAGTTTTTGTTGATTTTGATTTTCACTTTCTTATAGTTACTCATTTTCCTGGTCCCTTATTTAAGTTTTCTAGATCCCTGCTATGAGTGAGACCATCCGGTATTTTTCTTTTTCTTTTTGGCTTATTTCACTGAGCATGATCCCTTCCAGCGTCATCCATGTTGCTGCAAATTGCATGTGTTTATCTTTTTTGAATGCTGAGTAATATTCCATGGTATATATGTACCACATGGGAATTGAGTTTTAAAACATAGAGTGTCTGCGGAGAATTGTGAGAATCATTCATGCTCACATCAAAAACCCTTCTGAAAAGAAAGTGCTGAACCTGACCTCAAAGTGCTTGAAAACAGTGGCAAACTGAATCTAACTAAATCTATCATATAGCCTATAATTAGTATATCTACAAGGTAGACTGACTCAGCAGCAGCATCCTGAGAGGGGAAGAGAGAAAAAGCCCTTTACTAGAAGTTTCTACTACTCTTGACACAAAGTGACTGACATAAAATAAAAATTATAAAGTGTGAAGAAGTATAAAAATGGGACCAATAAGGAAAATATAGAAACAGGCTGACAGATGACCCAAATATTGAATTTAGCTAACAAGAACTTCAAAATAACTCTGATAAATGTATTACAGGATCTAGTGAAATGGGATGCATGAAGATATTGAAAATTTCAGAAGATATATAAAAAGAACTCAAAAGAAATACTAGAACAATAAAAGAAGTCACTCCATGAACAGAAGCACACACTGGAAACAACAGAAGAAAAGGTCAACAAACTGGAAAACAGCAATAGAAATCACCCAAACAGAAAAAAAACATGAGAAAAGTAAATATTTAGACAGGGAATTCAAGCTTTAGCGAATGATGGCATACCAAATAATAAATGTATAATTGAAGCTGCAAAGAGTTAAATAACCCATGAGACAAAAAATAAGCCATTAGGAACATTAAAAAATATTTCAAACTGGGTAACAATGGAAATGTAATGTGTATGTATTTGTGAGATGCGGCTAAAAGCAGTGCTTGCAGTAAATTTATTGATTTTAACTCTTACAGAACTGCTTTAAAGAAATTATCTCAATTTTTATTTTAAGAAGTCAGGCAAGGCAGAGAAAATTAATCTGAAAAAATAGAGGGAAAAATAAAGATAAAATCTGAAATCAGTGAACTAGAAAACAAAAAGCAGCACAGCAATCAAACAACTTAAATTTTAGTTCTTTTAAAAGAGTAACACATTTTTAAAATCCTAGCATGATTTGCCAAAGAAAGAAAGAAAGAGAGAGAGAGAGAGAAGAATTAAAATAGCTAGTGCCCAGAATGCAACTTGTACTACAGGGCCAGTAATCATTAAAATGAAAATAAGGGACATTTTGTTTGTTTGCTTGTTTCTGTATTTTTTTTTTTAATGAAGTGCCATTTAATGAAGTACCACACTTGGAAAAGAGTGTGGAGGTCCCTGTTAATGGACTATTTTAAATAATTGCATGCCAATAATTGAACAACATAGAAGAAATATAAATTTCTTGAGAAAATAAACTTACCAAAACTGACACAGAAGTAGAAAAACTTGATAGCTCTATATACAATAGGAGAAATAATTTGAATTAAAATTATACACACACAAACTCAGATGGTTAGGCTAGAGAATTCTAAATATTTCAGAAGAAATAAAACCAAGATGACACATTTTTTTTTTTTTTACAAAATTGAGAACAAGGAAGGAAACATTTCCCAATTTATTGGGCTCCAACTCCAACAACACCAGTTACAAACATCACTACAATATTACAAAAAAAAAATGCTTAAAGGAAACAAAATTATAGGTAAAATGATTCATAAATACATGGAAAAATGTTCAATGAAATACTAATAAATCAAACCCAGCAACACATAAATTGGATGATATATTTCACAATACCAAGAATGCAAAGTTAGTTTAGCAATTTAAAAAATCAGTATAATTAATCATAATAGCATAAAAAAAGCAAAATCATAATACTAAATGCAGAAAATACATTCGATAGAATTCCCAGAAAAAGTAGAAATAAAATATAATTTTTTCAGTCTAATAAAGGGCATCTACTAGAAACTATCACCAAAGCAATAAGACATCCTACTGAATGAGAGAAGATATTTGCAAATCATATATTCAACAAGGGGTTAATATCCAAAATATATAAAAAGGAAACTCATGCAACACAACAACAAAAAAACAAATAACCCAATTAAAAAATGTGCAGGGTCTTTGAATAGACACTTTTCCAAAGAAGACATACAGATGGTCAATAGGAACATGAAATGAATTCATCTCTTATTAAAATGAAAATCAAAACGACAATAAGATAATGTGAAGAGAAGGGGGTCCTTTTACACTATTGATAGGAATGTAAATTGGTGCAAGCATTAAGGAAAGCAGTGTGGAGACACTGGCAGAAAATTAAAAACAAAAAATGAAAATAAATCCAGCTATCCCACACTTGGTTACTAACTTGAAAAATATAAAAATAGTAATTGGATTAAATATATGCACCCCATGTTCATTGCAGCACTATTTACAACAGCCAAGAGTTGAAAACAATCTAAGTGGTCATCTGTAGATGATTAGATATAGTATATATACAAGATGAAATACTACTCAGCTATGAAAAAGATGAAATATTGCCATTTACAGCAACATGGATGGCCCTAGACGGCATATTGCTCACTGAAATTAGTGAAATAAGGATTGACAAACATCATATAACTTCACATGTGGTGTTATAGAGAAACAAAAGATAAACTAAACTATAACACCAAATCAGTGGTTACCAGCAGGGAAGAGGGAAGGAAGAAAATCTGGTGAAAAAGTAGCCAATTGTATGATGAAGAATAAAACTGGACTTTTAGTGGTGGACTTAATGACACTGATTTTTGATAATACAGACCTAAAACTTAAATGTTATAATGCAATGTTCCTTAAAAATATTTTAAAAGAACAGCTAACGTCAAACAGTGATAAAATATTGACCATTTTTGCTTTAAGAGGTGTAAGAACGTCTGTTTTCACCCCTTTAATTATAAAATTGTGCTTATTGGGCTTCTAGTCACTGCAGTGTGGCAAGAAAGTAGACAGAAGGGGTATGTTTTAGAAAGGTAATAAAAACAAAACTGTTCTTTTTGTCCCAGATGATATGATTGTATACATAGAAAATCTTAAGAAATAAAAATGATAAATGTTAAAATTAAAAAATAAAAATAAAAAAAGAAATCTGTATATGAGGGAAAAAAATCTCACTAGAACTAATGATTAAATTTAATCCATTTACAAAATGTAAAGTTGAGATTAAAAAGTAGGTTTACCCATCTGAGTGAGATGAGGCTATACCTCTAAAACACCACACCATAAACCTAAATTACCTCAATCAAGAAAAAAATATAAAGAGAGTTCATTGTAAAGACACCCTAAAGAATGGGAGAAAGTATTTGCAAAATATGGGTCTCCCCGGTGGCGCAGTGGTTGAGCGCTGGGTTGCGAAGCTGCCCGCAGCCTCTGCAGCACCGGTTCGATCCCCGGCTGCTCCCCGGCCACCGGAGGAGGGTCCCACATGGCACGCAGACCTCTCCTGCCGCCCGCTGCTCCCCTCAGCAGTGTACTTTGGTCCTTCTGCCTGCTCTGCTCCCCGCTCTGGCTCTGGTGAATTCTCTCACCCTCCCACGCTTCTGACTGTACCCAGTGCTTGTATAAACAAATAAATAAATCTTAAAAAAAAAAGTATTTGCAAAATAGATCTGCATGTAAATAGGTAATTTTTAACAAATGTATAAAATACTTTGGGAAAAACCAAGTCTTTTAGCAGATGATCCTGGAAAGACCAAACACCTTGGAATGAAAAACACCTTGTTTCCTATTTCATACCATACCACAAAAGCAATTCAAAATGGATTATAGACCAAAACATAGAAAGCTGAAACTATAAACCTTCCAGGAGAAAATACAGGCCATCTTTGCAAACTTAGAGTAGGCAAAATTTTCTTATATTCCAGAAGGATATTTCACAGTACACACCTTGGTTTTTCCCAAGAGAGATGAAATTATATGCCCACAAAAAGAATGTTTACTGTTTTGTATAATAAAAATTCTGTGAAAGAGTAGAATTTTACTGTTCTTTCAGAAAGAAAAGGTAAATATATCAGATGATCGATGTGATAATTAACTCAATGGTGGTAATCCTTTCCCAATGTAGACATATATCAAATCATCACATTGTGAACTTTAAATATATGACAATTTTATTTGCTAATTATACCACAATAAAGCTGCAAATAGAATGTTTAAGAAGCTATATTCATAGTAGCCAAAGCCTGGAAACAATCCAGATGTTCCTCTACAGAATCAATAAACAAATTGAGGCATACTCATATAATAGAATGTTACTCAGCGAGAAAAAGATAAGAACTGCTAATTTATGCAACAGTATGAATGAATCTCAAAAGTGTTTTGTTGAGAAGAAACCACTTATAGAAAACTCAAGAAGTGTGAAATCTAATTTGTGATGAATGAAATAAGAAAATGGTTATCTCTAGAAGAACAGATTGACTGGATCGAGGTCTAAAGGAACTTTCTGGGGTGGTAAAAATGTGTTATCCCTTGTTATGGGTTGGGGGGAAATGTGAGGAATTGTCAAAACTCATGAAATAGAATACTTGAGATCTGTCCATTTTATTAGATGTAAAACATTCCTCACTTTCATTGTTTGTAAAAATAACAGGGTTCATTTACCTGAGATATTAAATATTTCTATATCATACTGACTAGATTTTGCAAGCATTTCTAAAACTTTTAGCGAGTCATCCTAAATATAAGCAAACTTCTACATTTAACCACTATTTATAGAAAACAGGGAATAAAGAGACAAGTTATTTGGTAAGTCAAAGAAATAATCAGCCAAATCCAAAATATGAAAATATTCCATTAAAAAAGAAGAGAATCTATAGAGGATTAAATAAGAGATATAAACAAACTAAAGTATAATTGCTTAGACCTTGTTTGTATCTCTTATTGAACTAACCAACTATTAAAAAAAAAAGATATTCTTGAAACAACTCAAGAATTTTAAGTATGGACTATATATTAGCTGATAATTAAAGGTTATTGATTTTGTGAGATGTGATAAAGGTATTGTGGCTACATTTTTAAAAATCTCTCATATGTTAGCAATATATAGTTAAGTATTTAGTGTGAAATAACTTGATGTCTGAGACTTCCCTTAAAGGATTTTAAGAAAAATAAAATTTTAGAGAGGGAGATAATTGGAAAAAGGTTAGAAACCAGTTGAAATTATTGACTCTGCATATGGGAACATGGAGTCATTATATTGTTTTATTTCATTTTATTTAGTCTGGAAATGCTGGAAATACACAATAATAAAAATTTTAATGAATTATTATATATGAAATACAGGCTATTCTTATCTTCCAATGAAAGATATAACTGGCTATCACTCAAATTTTTATTATTTATAAGTCTCCAAATTTCATATAAATCATTTCCTTTAAACTTTTATGTTGCACTAATCTTTTTAATTCATTAAACACTAATGATTGATTAAAACAAATACCATAATTAATAAAACTAACCTCATTCCTTTGTAGAATTCAACATTAAATAAATTTTATATATGTTAAATATGCATCCTATAACTGCATATATATTTTTCATTTCCCAAAATCAAAGCTATAAATCCCCCAAGCTCTATGAAGCCGTCCTGATTTTTTCTCAATTTTTTTTTTATTTTTCAAATATATAAAGTGAATGAAATTGGTTTTCTAATACCGACTTCTGAACTCCAGTGTGCATTCTGAAACATTATTGAACATGCAGAGAGAGCTAAAAGAAGAGGTAGACTGTCTTTTCCCATTACAACAGCAATCTAAACTTGACACATCACTAATATCTTAACCTTTTATTCACCAAGGTAAAGACTCCCACTCTCTTCAGATCTTTTATTATTACCTCAAAGGATCTCTTTTCGATGTCTTTTTTTTAACTTTTCTAAACATTCTGAATTAGTTCTCATATTGAATAGTTGATGGCTAATAGTTCCTTTGACAACCATTAGTCACACACTGATCTTGTGCTTCTAATTTTTAAGGAAGGTTAGTTACAGGTCAAGTAATTTCCCTAATATGTGCTTATTTTAGGATAAGAAACCAATGCTGTCCCAATAGTGGGTCAACTGTCCATATTGAGGTGACTAAGGCCCAAGAAAGATATAAAATAAATGTAAGCTATGCGATCTTTGAGAAACCATCTTTCCTCTCTCTCTCTCTCTCTCTCTCTCTCTCTCTCTCTCTCTCTCTCTCTCTCTCTCTCTTTCTCTCTTGACTTCAGTTGTCTCAGAACTCAGATAAAGTTGCTACAGATTCCTTCAAAGAAAAGACCAACTTTCTCAGGAATAGAAGCCTGGTTTGTTGGTGCCTTATAGATTCATAGACTCAGCGTGTCTGTCTGTCCCTCTCTCTTTCTTGATCTCTCTTGCTCTCTCCCTTCCACCCTAATGTCATTCAAGTCTCAGTTTAATTACCACCTACTCCACAAACCCATCCCTGTTCCCACATCCCACAATCCCCACCTACTCAGACCCCTTCTCTGCATTCCCAGGAGATTTGATATGCATCACTGCTAGGATACCTATTATCTTCTATCAACATTTCTGCCTTTGGGGAGATTATGAGTCAGAGTGCAGAAATTCTTGTGTTTTAAACATATTTAGAGCCAGAAAACATATTTCTTTTAACCTAGGTCAAGGATCTGAAGTCTCTGGTCTTATTTTTTCCCTCTCTTATGATGAAAGCAATATTAACTTACTCTATAGTGTTATTCTGAAAATTAAATAAGATTACCTATGATCACAGTGCAGTATCCAGCACAGAGTAAGAGCTCCGTGAACACCAGCAATTAGTATTTTTGTATAATTACTTTCACGCCTCTGTTTTCCATACCCCTTTGGTGAGTTCCTCAAGGATAAAAGATGTCTACTTTGTTCTTTGCATATAGGAACTTCTTAAAAATAGTTGAGGAAGGGAGGCAGGAAGAAATAAAGTAGGAAATAAGGAAAGGAAAAAAGACATTTTAAATGGAAAAGAAACATTAAGTAGCATTTCAAGTGAAATGTGTTCACTTAGCTCAGAACTCAGGGGAATATATCAAGATGGGTGATTAGATTCCCTTCACAGAGAATTATAGGTCAAGTGTAGATCTTTACCACCCTACATAAGATTCTAGAAGAAAGACATGCATTTTAGCAGTAATTTTAAGTATATGAGTAGTGTTTATTAGGAAAGGTAGGGGAAATTTTTCTGAACTTTTACTATATTTCATGTTCTAAACCATATCTAATAAATTGGTACTAAACAGAATAAAATCCCATCTCCTAGACTGAAGGCTTCATTCTTCAGCAGTTGGTGCTTCCCATTGTTGAAGGATTCCCTTCAGCACCAAAGAAGCAGAGCCTGAATCTAAACTGAAAAGATGAGAAGGAAAAACCAAGTAGAGGAATTTGATAGGTCAGAGGTCTTGGTGACTTTGAAGATAAGAAGCTTAAAAATACCTGACTGGCAATGAAATATTTGTTTCAATTCCTCCAGAAAATCTGGTATCTATTTCTGCATTTATAACAGAATTTGTTATGAACTATAGTTATACCTACAAGTAGAACAAGAACAAAGTAAACCCTATTTCAACGGGAAAACACTAACATTTGATTCCTTTCCAGAACTCCAAGATGCCATATGGATGAAAAGTTTCCAAGTGCTGTGAACTACAGAATTATCTGAAATGGCAAAAGCAACAAATGCAAATGTGTAAAGGTAGGTACAGTCTGCTTGGGTCCCTACCTCAAATAGGATTCAATTTTCCAAGTCCATATCCAAGAACATGATCATTGTCATGTAAAATAAATGTGGGAAAAGATCTAGACTGATATATAGTAATGTATATATTCAATTAAAGAAAAGACATAAAACCAATTAAGGCACAGTTTGGTCAAAGTGCTCCACATTGACACATTGTGGCCTTGTATTATCCAATCCAGTCACATTTTTATGATTTCATTACAAAAATAAAACCCTTTTCATTCTAAGTAGTAGTCTTATAAGTATTTAAATTTCATATTTCTTAAATCATTTTCCCTATTGTTCACTATTATAAATGATCCTTTCTCAGTTGTGTCTAAAAAAGACTTTGTAGCCTGCCCTAATCCACTTTTGTGGGAGTTTATATTTATGACCTAAATCTTGACAGGTAGATGCCAAATAATGAATTTATCTTTAAAAAATATAACCTTCCAGCAAGAGATTCCAATAGGATATTGGAACTCAGGTGTCACTGATTGAATCTGATGTTTATGAATAGTGTGGCTTTACTCAGTTTATTTAGGCACGCTGCACTGATTGTAGGACAAAATTATAATGAAATATATTTGCATTTATAACCTAAGGCTACTGCAGGTAGCCTAGAATTTCTGGAGCATATCCAATTCAATATAATTTAATTCTTTTTAACAAATTAAATGTCACTTAATTTGTATACCTTTGTAAAAGTTTTCATACAATAAGTTTACAATCCAGGAAAAAAAAATCGCAAGGATGAGCTCTTATTTTTTTCCTTAGAAAAAATGCTGTTATTACCATACCTCAGATGTATTTTTTCCAGTTTTACTATCTTTTAATTTCTTCCCCACCACCACCACCACTTTTGACCCTTTGTCCTTCCCAGCCCTCCCCAATGTCAGAAATCTCACTTCATTTATTTGTACCTGCTAGTTTTTATAAGTATTTTCCTTCGTCAAATCATCCACTGTGAAAATATCCAGTATTTGTCTTTGTCATTCTGGCTTGCTTTACCCTTGCACTCCTTCCATCTTGCTGTAAATGCTACCATTTCATCTGTCCTAATGGCTGAATAGTACTCCGCTGTGTGGATGTACCACATCTTCTTGATTTTCAATCTAGATCTCTTTCTGCACCAGCTGTAGTCCCAAAAAGTAACCTCCAGAGATTCCTTGACCTACTAAACATAGAGCTTCCATATGCTCCAGCAATTCCACTCCTAGGTATTTACCCAGAGGACACAGAAACATCAATTCCAAAGAGCACCTGCACCCCTATGTTTATAGCAGCACTGTTTACAATAGCTAAACTTTGGAAACAACCCAGAAGCCCCAAAATAGATGACTGGATCAAGAAGATGTGGTACATGTACACCATGGAATATTACTCAGCATTCAAAAAAGATAAACACATGCAGTTTGCAGCAACATGAATGGAGCTGGAAGGGATCGTGCTCAGCGAAATAAGCCAGAAAGAAAAAGAAAAATACTGGATGGTCTCACTCATAGCAGGAATCTAGAAAACTTAAATAAGGGACCAGGAAAAAGAATAACTATAGGAAAGAAAATATTAAAATCAACAAATAACTATGAACAAGAGACACTCTGTGGGGGGTGGGGGGCGGGAAAAGGAGGGCTTGGGGTAAAAATAAGGGGGTTGTAATTGTATAGGGAATATAAATATAAAATTTAAATTAAAAAAAAGTAACCTCCAGAAAACAACAGCCCTTTGAGACTTCTTGGGAGAAGGCATAGTCTGGGGTTTGCATGGAATCGTTCAAATTAATGACTGTTTACATTATGCTTAATTCTAAGCAAATCACAATGAGTTAAGGCCTTCCAATTACTCCTTCAGGCTTTGAAAGGACAATTTTGAATTTTAATTCTGTCAAGTTCTCCAGTAAATGAGAAGATATGGAGCTGCACTGGCTTCCTCTAAGGTGTCATTGGCAAGATCCCTTAAATAAAGCTGTCCTAAGGAACCCAGGAGGGTTCAGCTTTCACTCATATATAACACAAAGTAAATAGAGAAAAGTTATCAGTTTAAGGACATTTTCTTGAGTGATGTAATGGACATTTTCTTCAACCATTTTGATTTCACTTTCTTGGAACTCTTGAAGAGGTCATATTTTCTTACCATTTCATTCATATTGTTTTTCTTCTTGCATTTTAGGTCTATTTTCTTGAAGATTTCTTCATATTGGCTTCTAATTTTTTTAACCTCTGTTGAATTTTTTTACTTTTCCTTAACTCTTTTTGTCTCTGATGTTCCATTTTATGGCAACCTGTTCTTATTTATTTGAAGGTTGCAGTGTTTTACTTTTGTGCGGATACTCCTGCCTCATTCTCTTTCTCCCAGTTTGCATTTTTTAGTTTATTTGAGTCTGCATTTCACATTCAAGACTTTCCTCAAATGTCTAGTGATCCTTGCTTTCCCACTCATAGCAAAGCACAAGGCCAAATAAATTCTGAACTCAGAAATGGACTTGTAAAAGTATAAGTGGGTTTTGCTATACAGTCACTTGGTTGAGTTGTTTTATCAATTACCTCTGAAGTCCTTATCTTAGTTATTCTTGGTTTTGGGGAGTCTCTGAGACAATCTTAAAAGTCCCTATTCAGTGGGTACAATATTGACTGCCAGAATTCTAGAAACCAAGTGGAAGTCAAGGATTAGAAATGGAAGTGTCTCTTTCAGGTGGAAATATTTTGTTTCCCAGTCAGCATCTCCAGACTGAACTTGAAACAGATGCCCATGAAATCTTGCTTTTGGCCCTACCTTCACCTCCACTTTTAGAGATACATGTGGTCGAAAATTCTTATGCCTTTTCAAGTTTATGTGGTGAAAGCCAGGTTATTTATCACTTTTCCTGACAGTGGACTTATAGTCAGCTTTCTAAGTCCTGCTAAGTCAGCCACCTATGATACATGTACTTTCTAAATTTGAAACCGTGAGGCTGTTTTTCCTCACCAGTTCTTTGTCCTTAGTTAAGCCTGTGGATCTCAGTGAAATATTGCTGCTCCCAAGGGTATATTGAAAATTTGTGAAACTGGTTTTTATTTGTTTGTTTTGGTCATTGTAATGATCTGGAAAGACTGCTGGCATGTGAGAGGCAAGAGAAAACTTCATTTTAGTCATTTTATAAATACTTTGTTTTCAGAATCATTTTACAGTCCACTCCCAGGCTAACAACTCTGCCATTAAATACATTATTAAGATACAGTTTAAATTCTGCAGAAATGCCTAATGTGAAAATTATTTTTTTTACATTTATAAAGACAATTTTGCTTTATTTCACTCTGCTCTGATCACAAATAATTTTTTTCTTTTTCCAATGTCTAGTTATCCACTCAGAAATGAAAATTAGTTATGTGGATTTTATTAATAGTACTTTGAAAAATTAAGCAAGCTGAGTTTGCAGAAGTGCTAGCTGTTGTTTTTGTTTCATTTCACATTTTTAATTGCATCCTCCATGAGAATGCATAATTAGACCTTCAGTCTAATTTATGATAAATATAATTAATTCAAATATTTAAAAATAATGACAGCCTCAAAAGGATCAAGATTAATGAAATCTACAAAACATTTAAACACACTTCAATGTATTGTCTTATTTGGCTTGACCAACACTAAAATATGAGTCTTCACCAACATATTCGAGAACTGGAAAAGGGAAAGAAAGAAAAAGAATGTTAATTTTTCCCAGAAAAAGAAAAACACTATGAGAGTTCAGTGGCTATTCCTTGAAGGGACTTGGTGTACTTTTCAATTGTTGTTTTATTTATTTATTTTTTTTGCAAAGTTTAAAAGCCACAATATGGATGCCGATTACAATTCTCTTTCATTACTTGGAAATTAATTTCCATCACACGTATATTTATATTAATACACATCTTATTTCCCCTGTGGTTTGTATTGTCTTGCATTATTCTAAGTCAGGGATAGACTTTCAAAAAAGGATTAAAATAATGTAATACTTAGTACTTCATCTTCCAAACTTCACATGAGAATTAGAGACACTGTTAAAGCTAAATTAATCCATTATTTTTCTGCAAAGGTGGGGTAAATGTACACTGGCCATATTGTACTAACGGTCTGTAAGGAATCTTAATAAATAATTTAAACATATCCTATTTACCTCCTATAATTAAAAATAATAACATTTCTTATATAACTTAACAAAGTTGCTGATACTTTTGAGAGAACTTTTTCCAAATGTGACACCATCAGTGGACAAACTAAGCAAATTTAAACTGTTCAGTGTAATCTTATTCACTAAAGTACTTTGAAAGAGTACACAAACTCCAGGGCTACTCCTGAGAGAAAATTGTTTATTTTAATCATTTTGTTTCTTCCACTAATTGCATAATTTCACCTCATTGGAGTCATTAGCAAATATCTTTATTTGTTAGCTTAATGTATATACACCTAACATTGCTATTTCATTCCCAATGACATGATTTATATTACATTTTGAAATAGGATTTCAATACCCAGGCTTTTGTAGGCAAGAAATATTAGTATACCCAAAAGCCTATTGTTTCTATGCCCTTAAATCACTCTTCTGATATTTTCCCAGATGCTTCCAGCTTGCCACAACCAATGACTACAGATTAGTAAAATACTTCTCATTCCCACCACCCCCAAATTATTCATACAATAAATGTTATAGAAAATCCTGGGCTTCTTTTCCAAAAAGGAGCGTCAGAGCAGTGCAGGGACTAGAACCACTGGGCTATCCACACCAAATACCTTATCTCTAAAGAAAAAGGAAAAATATCTTCCATATGTCCCAAATGCAAAATATTTTACTAATGCTTTAAAAACATACCTATCCAGGGCCTCCCTGGTGGCACAAGGAGTTAAGATGCAACCTATGAGGCTGTCCATGGCCACTGTAGCATGAGTTGGATCCCTGGCCTGGGAGCTACCCACATGGTGAGGCAGACCTCTCCTGTCTCGCCTGCTGCTCCCCTCAGCAATGTATTTTGGTCAGTCTGCCTGTTCTGCTCCCCACTCTGTCTCTGGTAAATCCTTTTACCCCCTACATCTCTGGCCTGTACCCCAGTTCTTGTATGCCTAAATAAATAAATCTTTTTTTTTTAAAGATTTATTAGCACTAGGTATAGTCAGAAGCGTAGGAGGGTGAGAGAATTCACCAGAGCCAGAGCAGGGAGCACAGAAGGACCAAAGTACACTGCTGAGGGGGACAGCGAGCGGCAGGAGAGGTCTGCGCGCCATGTGGGACCCTCCCCCGGCGGCCAGGGATCGAACCGGCGCTGCAGAGGCTGCAGGCAGTTTCACAACCCAGCACTCAACCACTGTGCCACCGGGGAGGCCCATAAGTAAATAAATCTTAAAAAAAAAACCTATCCACAGGAAAAATGATGTATTAAAAATGACAGTTTTGAAAGAGCATCACTCCCACACTAACAATAATAAAAGACTGTATAAACCACAAAGTAATCACCTTTCTTATACTACACAAAGTAACCAAGTGGCCTGATATCTAAGGAAATTTAGTCTCCTTCAAAGGGAAAGGCAGTAAGCAGGGCTCAGAATATGCAGGGATGAGATGGTGCGTGTCATGTAAGTGAACAAGATTTCAACTAAAGCATTTAACAAATTGCTAAAGACTTAGTATAAGCCAGAATGAAAGTATAAAATCCCTGGAAAGTGTAGACACAACAGGAATACACTTTCAGGTTCTTTTCCACTGCATCCACAGCTCAGTGGCCCGAAGAATGTAGACAGGGCAGGAGACCAGAAAAATCCTCTCTTTATAGTATAAACCTGGAAAGGAGAGCAACCAGTACTATGGAAACATTCCAAAACTCCACTAGATCCTTCCCCATATGGATTAAAACTTTTATCAGTGGATAAAGGGCAGCGAACCTGTCACTTCCAGGGCTTATGGGGAGACCCATTGAGTCTAGAGAAATGATAAAAGAAAAAGTTCCTATATGACTACAGAAGGGAAATTTCTTTTTTTATTTAATTTATTTTATCTATTTTTCACATCATTTTTCATATTTGCACAATGTATGCATTTTCATCTTGCTTATATTCCCCATACAATTCCCACCCCCCTGATTTTGACCCTAATCCCTCTTCCCCACCCCCACCAGTGTGTCTCTGCTTTATAGTTGCTTGTTGATTTTGATTTTTACTTTATTATAATTGGTCTTTTTCCTGGTCCCTTATTTAGGTTTTTTAAATTCTTGCTATGAGTGAGACCACCTGGTATTTTTCTTTTTCTTTCTGGCTTATTTCACTGAGCATGATCCAGAGGGGAAATTTCTTTTAATGTATTTTTTTACATCATTGTTCCTCTCAGGTTTAATCCCCACAGATTTCCCACCACCAAGTCACCTGTGACCTTCACCACAGTCCCTTGAGCTCTTCCCTTCCCTGTTCTGATCCCTTCCCTTCCCCTCTTCTGCTGAATGTCTCCCATTTATGTTTTGCCTGCTAAGTTTTGTTTTTCCTGATGCCTTGTTTGGTCCCCCTATATTCCTCCTATAAGTGAAACCATCTGATGTTTTTCTTTCCCCTTCTGACTTATTTCAGTGAGCATAGTCGGTAGAAGGGAAATTTTTAGGCTTGGACCCAAGGCGGAAGGGACTGGACACTCATAGACAAGACCCACAACGTAAAAATTCAGTGCCACATGGAGGGGAAGCAGGATCACCAGGAAAATCCCCCTCCTCAAGACCCCAGGACAGTTGCAAGCGTGACACTGAGACAGGGCTAGTACAGAGAATCACCCTGCCCCCAACTCCAGGCCAGAGAGCACTGAGTACCTAACAACATCAGTATTCCCTTAGATAGTGGGTAGCACATGGAGGGAAAAAAAACACCTGAAGATGAGAATTACAGCAGAATTCTAGTCTAGAATAAGTAAGCCAGAAGGAATCATATGACACCATTGAAATATTGAATGGATGAAAGTCAGACAAGAATGCTACACCCACTGAAAATAATTAAAATTGAAGGAGAAAGAAAATATTTTTTTTCAGACAAACAAAAATGGAGAGAATTGAGTTCTAAAAGATCTACATTACAGGAAATGTTTAAGGAGATTCTTTAAGCAGTAGAAATATGGTACCAGACAAACGTGGATCTACACAAACAGAAGAATATATCTGGAAATGGTTAAAATGCAGGTAAGTCTTTATTCATTTTAGTCATCCTAAAATGCAATTGTTTACAGAAAATAAAGGCAATATATTGTCATATAGGATAGATAAAATCAGTATCTCTTTTTAAATAGCACAGAAAATGAGAATGGAATTTAGAGTAAGTTCCTTGAAGGCAGAATGTCATAATTAAAAATGTATATTGCAAATTCACTGAAAATTTAAGAGGAATTGTTACAGGGCAGGGAGAGGGGCAGACCCCACAATCCTGCCTGCTCTATATAGGTTCTGCCATCCGCCCCATCAACACAAAACATATGAGACTTTAATGGGAAGGAACTTTAATACAATTAGGAAACAACACAGGAGAAGCAAAGAATCTAGTTTCTAAATCAAACACCCAAAGTTACCCGTCCCCTTGGGGGTAAAAGTCCACCCAAGCGGGATTGGCCCAGAGCAAGTCCCCAAAGCCTGCCCCAAGTCTAAAGCACCTTCCAGTGGAGACCCACAGAAAAGGATCAGAAACAACCAGACAAGTCTGGAAGGAAAAGAGCAAAATCAAAATAAAGACAAAAACGGCCATTGTTACCTCTCCACGGGTCTCACCCACATCTGTGTCACCCAGTCCACGGACCAAAAGGCAAGCGCAGTTTTTTCATGCTTCTCTCAGCTCCATGTGCCTCCTCCAGGTTTCCTTCTGGCTCCATCCTGCTCCTTCCTTCCTCAGTCTCCTCTGCAGCTTCTTCTCTCCCTGCTCAGCTCCACCCTCCCTTAGGTGGAGCAGGAAACCTGGAACTTCCCCCTTTCCTGGGGACCCTCTGTTACAGTATGAGTAAAATATATTTGACTTTTTAAACAAAAAAAAATAATGCATTGTGGAATTTATTATCTGCCATGCATGTGTGGTAATAGTGAGGTCTATTTGGAGAGATGTTGGCTTCTGAGGACCTGGTCTTTGGGTTGCCTCTGAGAAGAGGTCCACCAGACCTCCCCTTTCAGCTATGTAAAAAACACTCTAGCAGTTATATCCAAAAGGGCAAGTTTATTATAGAACAACAAGGCCAGGCCAGGCCAAGCCAGGCCACTTGCACAAACACACTGGGCAGAAAGAGCTGCCCTAAAAGGGACAGGTTTGTGAAGAGGAAGCACCTGCATAGTCGCAAGAGGGCTGTCTTGGGAGAGAGTCGCCTTTTGCCAGTGCAGAAATTGCACTGATACAGTGTTTTCTCTTTGGCAGGGGTTCATTGCTTTGTGGAGTTGTTAACTGTTGTTGGATAAATTACTTCTAGGGTGTGACTAGGTTGATTTGTAAGGACCAATGATTCTCTACAACAGTCCCCCGTCTCCATGTCCCCACCTCTGGTCTGTGCCTGGATTCTTTCTATGGCGGTCTAATACTTACTATAGCAGTTGGCACCTAAGGATTTTCATTTCTACAACTGATTTAATGACTATGTTAATTATTTCTACCCATACCTCCAGTTTCTGGTCTATGAAGCCTGCATCCTAAAAGTTTCTGGTCTATGCAGCCTGCATCCTAAATTCCCTACTCTTAGCCTCCATCGATGGCATAAAGTCCTGAAAGGAAAAAATGAATGTGCATTTATAAATCTGTAATATTATATAACTATGTATAAAATAATCTATAGTAAAACCTGAAGGTAGGCTAGGAAAAATTGAAGGTGTATGTTATAAGCTAAAGCAGCCGCTAAACAGAATCAGACACCTTTGTGAAGGAAGGAGGGCCTGGTACGCAGGCAAAGAAACCTGAGGTGATGTGGGTCATGCAGATGTTGACTGTCTTAATGGTGGTGATAGTTTCATGTGTACAGAGATTTCAAAACTTGCTCATTGCCTACTTAAATATGTGTGGTTATTTACATCAATTATACTTCAATTAAGCTATGTAACGAACAGTCTAGCAAGCAAACAGCTAATTTTTAAAAGTGAGTGAAAGATTTGAAGAAAAGTTGGAAGATGAGAATAATAAAGGCATTAGAGCAATCTGCTTCCCCCAGAAACAACAAAATAAAATATATATGTAGACAACTGTCCTGAAAAAGACTGGGCAACTAACGCATCAGCATTTTCACAAGTAAGAGCAGCAACATCAGAGAGCAGGAAAAACTAAAGTAATTTCACTGGGTCATAGCGACCCAGGAGATGGAGGGCCAGCTACAATAAGGAGCATTGTGTGTGTGTGATTGAAGGGTGTGTGCTCACTCTGGGGACTCTTAATACTTGGGGACTGCATTAGAGAGAGAGTCATACAACCAGGAATAGAAAAAGGAGGGGCTTTCCTCTGGAGAACAATAGATTAACTGGGAGCAGAGATGTGCAGTCAAACAGTGGGGAACAAAGAGAAGGCAGCAAGGATGAATGCCAAAGGCTAGAAATCAACTAGAGGGTGGAACACTTCACACTCCTGCTATTAGGGGTACCTGAGGCCCTTCAAGAGAGTCCCTACGACTTTTGGCACAGTGCTTGTCCAAAAGTAGTAGCTATGAGCTTGAGCCTATAATTCTTGATTGTAGGCAGCTGGATTTCAAGTCTCTGGGGGAAGACCCTGTTAGTGGCATTGTTGGCAGCAGCAATCTCCTACCTGTGGCCCATTCACTTGAGAGGCTTTTCTCCCCCCTGGTTTCTGTTATGTAAAACACCAGTCCCACCCCTGCCGGATGCCATTGCTGGAATTATATTTATATATAATGCTTATTGCCTCTAATCAGGGTTTGAAGCACCCAGGTAAAGAAAACCCCAATGGCAACTTCCTCCTGACCACTGCTCCCTCCTGGAGACACAACATTCCAGAGAGGATTGAGAGAGGTCTGCAAGAGAAGTAGTCTTTTACAGATGGCATTCACAGACTCAGAAACAGCAGCCCCTCCTCTGCCTGTCACCACAAGTATGAACCCATGGCTCACAGATTCTCTGCTCCTACCAATAACTCTGAGGAAAATGCAAGCTGTGGAATCTGCATTCTAGAGCTGGACCAGCTGAGAGATCAGTGTCAGTCTGAGGCTATTGGAAAAGTTCTCGCAGAGGAATTAACTTAAAGGAAAGGATGGTTGAGCTCTCCTCAGCTCAGGCAGCCACAACTCCTAGGGATGCTTGACTCTTTGTAGTCTCTAGCAGCAACCCCTTTGCTTCCCGTTGCCATTGTAACAGGGGGTCCCCAGGAGAGGGGGAGGTTCCAGGTTTCCTGCCCCACCCAAGGGAGGGTGGCGCTGAGCAGGGAGAGAAGAAGCTGCAGAGGAGACTGAGGAAGGAAGGAAGCAGGATGGAGCCAGAAGGAAACCTGGAGGAGGCACATGGAGCCGAGAGACACACAAGGAAACTGCGCTTGCCTTTTGGACCTGGACTGGGTGAAGCAGATGTGGGTGAGACCTGAGAGGAGGTGACAATAGTGGTTTTTGTCTTGATTTTGATTTTGCTCTTTTCCTTCCAGACTTGCCTGTTATTTCTGATCCTTTTCTGTGGGTCCCCACTGGAAGATGCTTTAGACTTGGGGCAGGCTTTGGGGCCTTGCTCTGGGCCAACCCCATTTGGATGGACTTATACCCACGAGGGGATGGGTAACTGTGGGTACTTGATTTGGAAACTAGATTCTTTGCCTTTCCTGTATTGTTTCCTAATTGTATTAAAGTTCCTTCCCATTAAAGTCTCATATGTTTTGTGTTGATGGGGCGGATGGCAGAACGTATTTAGAGCAGGCAGGTTTGCGGGGGCTGGGCTGCCCCTCTCCCTGCCCAGTAACACCCTGGCTCTAGCCTACCAGCACTAGAGCTCTATTTTATCCAAACAGGTGCATAGGCATCAGTCTATAAAATAATAGTGTAGTGCCAGCAAGGCACAGAGCAGGTTATGTATGGATCTGGGCAGATGAATATAGGAGTACTGGAACCTTCAGTGGCTTTTCAGTCTTTCTATGATCTTGCTACACCATTTGGAGTGAGATAACCAGGTACAGGGCAGGCAGGGGGCCAGGCAGCCAGGAGGCTGGCAGGCCTCCTAGCCCCCAGAGAATCTTTACTCTTTCTGGACTCTCAGGAGTTCTCTTGTGGTCTCTGCACTGGTCACTACTGCACTCCGCTGCTTGGTCCTCTGTCCCCGCGCCGTCCTCTGCCGCTGCCCTGATATGCTCAGTCTCTTGGCCCAGGTGCGCCCACTATGCACACCCACCCCCTGCTCCAGGTGCCACCATCAGGCACGTGTGTGAGACCACAGGTGTTGATCAGAGATGCTAATGGCGGTACACGGAGAAATGGAAGCTTGTGTTCATACAAAAATTTATACATGAATGTTTCTGAAACAATTTCAGTATCTTTCAAAGAGTGAAAGGAAAAAGGAATAGTATTGATAAAGCACCCAAACTATGGATCACTACTTAGAACACAAGGCAACAAAGCGATCCACACATATTTATTTTGATAAACAAATATCAAAAATATTTTACTAGGGGAGGGGAGGGATTGGGGTCAAAATAAGGGGGTTGCAATTGTATGGGGAATATGAAAATAAAATTTATTTAAAAAAATATTTTACTGAGCAAAAGAACTAAAATACAATGGAACACTTCTTATGAGGTTCCATTTATATAAAATTCTAGAACAGGCAAAACGAATTAATAGAATCTGCATAGATTGGCGGTTGCCTAGGGCTGTGTGGAAGAGAATGACTAACAAGCAGCACAAGGGATCTTTTTGGACTTATAGAATTATTCTATATTTTGATAGTAATAGTGATTAGGTGAAAGTAGAGAATTTTCAAAATTTCTATAAAATGTCAGCCTGTATATAAAAAATGGGCACATTTTTATTTTATGTGAAATACATCTTGATAATCTATAACTCAAATGTGAATTGTGGTAGGTATGGTGTGGTGACTGGCATCTGAGTGGGTGAGATCCTGTGCCTCTAAATCACATACAGAGTTGTAAACCAATGTTATCTCAATTAAAAAGTTTAAAAATAAATAAGTAAAAAGACTTAATAAAAAATCATTAGGGATTCTAAAATGTTAATATTAAATAACGAAAAAAATTATTAAGGCCTTATGATAGTCCACATGGGGGGACAATTATCCCTGTTCCTTTTTTTTTTAATCCCAAACCCTGGATTTTATTTTATTGACTGTTATTTTACAGGTGAATTTCTACACCAATGCAGATACTTAACAAGAAAAAAAGGGGGGGTCTCCCTGGTGGCGCAAGGGGTTAAGATGCAACCTATGAAGCTATCCTCAGTCTCTGCAGCACGGGTTCCATCCCCGGCCAGGGAACAACCCACATGGTGAGGCAGACCTCTCCTGACTTGCCCGCTGCTCCCCTCAGCAGTGTATTTCTGTTAATCTGCCTGTTCTGTTCCCCACTCTGTCTCTGGTGAATATCCTTACCCCCCACACCTCTGACCTATACCCCAGCTCTTGTATGCATAAAAGTAAATACATCTTTAAAAAAAAAAAGAACAGGAAAAAAAACCTCACCTCTTCAAAATACAATCTCTCTTTAAAGCTCTACTAGCTGTGCAGACAAATACAATAAAGGCTTTATGCCACATTTACAATTTCTTAACACTAAAGAAAAAGCTGTTTCCTAAGGATGTATTCTACTTAGTAGAACTATGCATTTATTTTAATCCTCTTAACCTTCCAAGGGTGAAATGCTTGATAATTTCAACATAAGAAACAACCCAAGAAGACTTCATCTGTTAAAAATTGATATAATGTTAACTTCCAAAAGCATGGTTCAGACTAATATGGGTATTCGCAACTAGGTCAAAGAGTAAAATGTGCATAGAAAAGAGATTGGAAAAACACACATTAAAATGTTAACTGAGTTTTGGAACTATGAGTGATTACTTTCTCTTCTACTTATTGGTGCTTTCCAAAGTTCCTTTAGTGATAATGTATTGCTTTGCAATAAAAATGAGTAAAAATTATTTCTTTTGTTCAAACACAAAAGATAAATACGTTCCTCATTGCCCTGCATACCTCTTTATCAGAAAGATTTATTCATGTGACACTAACAATGTTTTAAGATGAAGTGAACATACAGGCTTTAGCTAACTTTAAATTTTTGTTTTTATAAAGCAGATTAATAAGACCTGAATATCTTTTTTTCTTTCCTAAGTTTGAAAGAGTTTTTCTGCCTAGAGCTTCTGTTTTCCAGCACAAAGCACTTGTGACTTAGGCAGCTGTATAAACACATGTTGAAAATTCATATATTGGCAATAGAAAATTAAGTGGAGGCAGGGAACATATCCTACAAGCATCTGGCCTTAGATCCTCTGTCCCTAAGGACACTGACCTCTGAATAGCGTTGACAAGGCAGGTCATTCATCTCTCATAAGATGGCCCTACAACCAGCATTTTCTTTGACTTGAGACTAGAGCGGTTGCTCCACTCTCTTAATGTACTGAGACACTGCCATGTTACTCACACGCAGAGCTAGGAGAGATTTTCCTTCTTTCGGTATTCAAGTTTCTACACATTTTAATTCTAACTACAGACATCAAACTATCCCGCCTTGGTATCCCAGTGCTCAGTCTCTTGGTACTAAATGCGTCTTGTGATATTCTTTTTTTTTTTTTTAAGATTTATTTTATTTTCATGCATACAAGAGCTGGGGTATAGGCCAGACGTATGAGAGGGTGGGGGTGGCAATAAGAGGATTCCCCAGAGACAAGAGTGGGGAACAGAACAGGCAGACAGACTGAAATACACTGCTGAGGGGAGCACCGGCTGAGTCAGGAGAGGTCTGCTGCGCCATGTGGGTAGCTCCCTGGCCAGGGATCCAACTCATGCGGCAGTGGCTGCGGCTAGCTTCATAGGTTGCGTCTTAATCCCTTGCACCACCAGGGAGGCCCCCGTCTTGTGATATTCTTTACAGTCTCAGGCTCACAGTGTGACTCAGACTATTATACTGGGTAATTACAAGCCAGAAACAAACTTACTGAGGGGCAACATAGGCAAAAACCTAAAGAGGAGAGCACGGCTCTGCACTTTTATTTATGCAGACAATATATGACTTGGAATTTTATGAATATAAAGGAAGACAATGCATGCTCTCTCAGGTGGAGAGATATTTGCTTCAAAGCAATTCCAGATAATCGTAACCTGTGTCACCAACAGTTTAATATTGATATGAGATTCCAAAGCATATCCCAAAGAATGCCAATGGGCACTGTATCTTCGAGATTTTCTTTGTCCTCCCTAATTTATTTTGCCTTAATTAAGTCCTTGTTTCCCTCTTCATCCTGTTTTTTTGAATTGATATTCTTGGTTCTTTGGTGGTTACTTTTGTACCTGACCAGGACAAATTAAATTATGCAAAAACTCAATAAATGGATATATTTTTTGTTGTGGTTTTCATCAGTATCATCATCTACCTGTATTCTTCTCCCAAACTTTGTGTTTCCCATCATATCAAACTTGAAATCTTTTTATGCATTCTAGATCTTTGCTACTCATAGTTTATCTACGGACCAGCCAACATTGGTGTCACCTGGGAGCTTGTTGAAATGCAGATTCTCAGGCCCAACTCACACTTGCTGAATCACAATCTACCTTTAACAAGATGGTTCATAAGCGTGTTATACTAGAAAACTCTGTGCTAGAGTACTTGTCATTGGCACCATATCGCTTATTCCAGTCTTCCTCCAATCTCACATACTGCCCAACATTGCTTGGTGTTAGATCTTTGCCCCTTTTTCTCTGACTATCCAGACTCTATTGAATCTTCAAGGTCCATCTCTAGGCAGGCTTTTTCTTTGAATAAAAAATCTCGCTGCCATTGTTCTCTGGCTTGGCCTCAGCACTCATAACCTTTGCCAGACACACTGGCACTAAATTTTATTCAATATACAGTATTATTACAGATGATTTAATCTTGTGATTTTATATCCAAATTAGTTTCTTGTAGAAGTATTCCAGCAAAAAGACTTCAGGGACAGTATCATACAGCCTCTGTTCAGGATCATTCTCATATTCAGTGCTTAAAAAATTGATTGATTTAAGCTAAGTTTTCCAGACATCAGACTATAATCAAATTGTGAGATCTTGGAAAATTACAATATGTTTAGAAACACTTTTTATACTGTAAGTCATTCTTATAACTGGAAATTTAATAAGCAGAGTATAAATATAAATCCAATATGCAATGGAACTACAGTATTCAGGTTGAATAAAGAAATCATCTAATTTTATGTTAATTCAGTAAATATTTATTGAGTATTGCCACAAACAAGGCAAATTTCTAGGAATTTGGCATAGAGCAGTGAAATAAATTATGAAATACCTGTCCTTGTAGATCTTATGTTCCAGTCCTCTATATTTAAAAGTAGTTCTTATAGTCTAACTCTACATTTAATAGCAATATAGTTCGAGAATAATTGTACACACTCAAGTGTAGTATCACCTGAGACCTATTACTATTGAATATTTTTCTTTGACTGTAAGATTTGAATGTAAAATGAAAGTCATTATAAATTATTTATATGTTATCTTACTTTTGTGCCTAATATGACTTCTACATGAAGGTAAAAAATCATCTTCAATTTTTAGTGCAGAATTAATTAAAATTACTTAAGCTGAAGACATGTATACTAGCACTCAAAATATTTTTGTTTTGTTTCATTTTAATTTCTGATTTAATTTCTGTGATTGTGCATGTCTGTGTTTGCGTGTGTATACTCATCTCGCAAATACTCTCAGTAAATGGATCCCACAATTACTTTTATGTAGATATTTTCTCAAACTGTAATATATAAAGTGCACAAATCTTATTTATACAGCTGAAAGAGCTTTTATAAGGTAAACATTCACATAACCATAATCCAGATCATAATATAGAATATTATAAGCACCAGAGAACATTTTTTAATGCTCTTTTCCCGATCTAGAATACCCGGAGATAACCACTAATTTGACTTCTGTGCCCCCAAAACAATTTGCCTATTGTTGTAATTTATGGAATGTAAAATATAAGATACATTCTGATGTTTGGCTCTTATTGCTCAAAATTATACCTGTGAGATCCATTTATGTTGATGTGCCTGGCAGTGGTTTCTTCTTATTTTCTGTATAGTATTTCCTTAAACAACTATTACCACAGTTGATATATCCAGCCTGGATATATGAATATTTGGATTGTTTCCAATTGAAGCTATTACAAATAATGCTACTTCTACTAATCTTATAAATATCTTTTGTTACATACTTATTATTACTCACTTCTCTTGGATATTTTCCCAGGGATAAAATTGTGGGGATCAAAGAACTATGTGTGTGTCTGTAGTGTGTATAGATGCTACCAAGTTGTTTCTGAAAATGATTTACAAATTTTCTAGGCAGCCAGTATCTTATGTTAATTAGGGGTTGTTCCACATCCTCATCAGCATTTAATGTTCTCAGTTGTTTTTTTCTTTCATTTTGGCCATTTTGGTAGGCATGCAATAATACCTGTTTTTTAGTTTTAATTTAAAATTAAGTTTTGAGCAACTTGCTTATTGGTTTTTTTGGATATTCTGCTTACATGTATTTTAATTGAGTTTTTGTTTTTGTTGTTGATTTGTAAGGTTTTTTTCTAGATATATGTATCCTTTGTCTATGTATTAGATTTCCTGAGGTTTTATCTCTTGAACAATCTTGAAATATCAGTTACTTAAAACAGTGAATACATATTTTATTCTCACTTTACATGTTGGTGACAGGTCAGTCTGAGCTGTTCTTGGGATTTGCCAGACTAAGCTGAGCTCAGTGTTTCAAGGCTCACCTTGGCTTCTCATGTCTTCTCACTCTAGAAAAAGAAATGAAGATGGAGCCATTTTCTGAAATATCCTGTACTTACGCCTATAGTTTAGAGAAAGAGATGAGGCCAGCAGAAAGTAGCATGCCTCTAAAAGCATTTATTAAGTCAGAGAAAATATCATGTACATTTACATATTATTAGCCAATACAGTTCACAAGCTCAAGCCCAGAGTCCCTGAGGCAGGGAACTACCGTCTCCCTTGAAAGGAAGATTAAGGAGACAAGGGGATGCAGGAATAAAAGACAGTAAACAATCCAGTGTTGTGTTGCACACATCTCCCTCTTTCTTTAATAATGTCTGTCGTGAACAGAAATCCTTAATAATAATGAAATTTTAGAATTTTTTCATTTGTGATTTCTACTTTTTATTCAATTTCAGAAATCTTTGCTTCTATGTAAAGGATTGTCAAACTTTATTTTGTAAACGGCCAAATAGTAAATACTCCGAGCTACAGGCTAACCACTTGTCAACCATTCAACTCTGGTGTTGAAGAACAAATGTAGCCAGACAGAAACAAAACATAAATGAGTGGGTGTGGTTGTGTTAAAGACAGAAAAAACAACTTACAAAAATAGGTGGCAGGCTGGATTTGTCCTTTTGGTCATATTTTGCTGATCTCATGCTATATACTATGTTCTGGAAATTTTATTGCTTAAGCCTTTACACTTATATCCATAGTCGGTTTGTCTGGAATTTATATTTTGTGCTTGGTATAAAGTAAGGGAACTGTCTTTTGTTTTAGATAAGTACATCTAATAGATATATCAATAGTATTAATTGAAAAGACTCTGTGGGTAAGTCCATCAATACAGATCATATTTTTCGAATTTTTATTTGCTGCCTTGAAACTTTGCACTTCTATCCAAATTTCTGCTTTGGTCTTTTAATTTACAAACATACAGACACATTTGCTGCAATTTTTTTATTGAGATTTCATCTTTTAAAATGCACACACACATTGGAGAGGATTAACATCTTTACAGTATTACGTTTTCCAATCCATAAAGACGATGAATCTATTTATTTAAAGTTTTCTTTTTATTTCCCAGTATAATAATTTATAATTTTCTCTGTAAAAAGCGTGTGCATATACTAGAAATAGAGGAGCATTTCATCTGAAAAAATGCTCAATTCAACCAGAAGATGTAATCGATCTAAATTTAGATACATCTAAGAATATAATTTCAAAATATCTAAAGCAAAATGGAATAGAACTGAAAGGAGAAATAGAATATCCATAATTATAGCTGGAATTTTTAATAGATTTCTCTGTAAAGAAAAGAATTGAACAGCATGATTATCACAAGCAATACACATTTACCATACATTAGATCATAAGACAAATCCCAAGAAATTTCAAAGGATTGAATCAGATAGACTATGTTTTCTGACAGGAGTGTAATAAATCTAGAAATTAATACCATAAATTTAATTTATGTCTACTTTATCTAATATACCAACTTTGTTTTGTTAGTGCCAATATAGTAAAAACCTTTCCAGTTTTTACTTTTTTTTTAATCTTTTTGTAGTCTTAAGTTTAAGATATGCCTTTTATAGTGCATTATACTTACTTGCTTTTTTTTTTTTGTCTAATCTAGTCTGGCAAGCATAGTCTTTTTATTTTTTTTAAGGTTTATTTTATTTATTTGTTCATATAAAAGCTGGGGTACAGACCAGAGGTGGGGGGTGGGTGAGAGGTTTCACCAGAGACAGTGGGGAGCAGAATGGGCAGATTGACTGAGATACACTGCTGAGGGGAGCAGCGGGAGAGGCAGGAGAGGTCTGCTGCACATGTGGGTAGCTCCCTGGCCGGGTATAAAACTCATGCTGCAGTGGCTGCGGATAGCTTCATAGGTTGCATCTTAACCCCTTGCACCACCAGGGAGACCCCTGTTTATTACTTTTTTGTCAGAACTTTGAACTCTTCTGACTTTCTTGATTTCTGTTGGAGGGTCAACTGTTGCTCCTTTGAAATTATGTCTTTGCAGGGAGGGGCCAACTATTAAAATTGCACTTTTGTCTCTAGTTTTCAAAATCTTTGCTATTACATAGTTAGATAAAACTATCTTCATATTATTCTATTTGTGGTTTGCAGAATTTCTTGAATCTTCACTGTTCAAAAGTATGAAGGAATTTATCTATTTTTTCTATTCTCATTTTGAGACACCAAAGTATTAGACTGGAGTGTCAGATGTCTCTCTTTCTTCCCCACTATATCATCCTTGTTGCAGTTCATGTTTCAACTGAAGTATTTTCCATTTGATTTTTCCTTTTCTCTCCCTTTACTAGTCCATTAAATCCATTCATTGAACTTCTGATTTCAATTCTTATATTTTCCAATTCTAGAATTTCTTCTTCACTCTTTTTTTTTAATTCCATTTCTCTGGTAAATTTTCCATCTTTTCATTTACTTTCTTGAGTACTTTAATTATAGTCACTTTAATGCCAATCAGATAATGCCAATTTTCTTACATTCTTATTACTCTGGTGCCATTGTAGGTTTTAACTATTGGTCATTTTATCCTACCTTTAGAGTGCCTGCTAATTTTACTAATTTTGATTGAATATCAGGCATTGTGTAAGAGAAGTTGTAAAGGATGTAATCTTCTGTGAGAAATTTTATTTTCTTCAAGCAGGTAGAGTTTGGGATGTTTACTTTGACCCACTCAAGACTGTATTTTTCTGTTTGTTCTCACTCACTTGAAATCCTGGAGTTTCTTAGCCCCACCTCCTAAATGGGCCCCAAATTCCAGATTGGGTGCCTCTGGTACCCTGATACTGTCAAATCTCTGCTTGACTCTTAAATCTTAGTTGCATTCTGCTTAATTTCTTGGCCCGTTGGCACTCAAATTGAGTTGAGGAGTTAAGAATGTCTCAAGGAGAAAATCTATGTAGAGAGTTTGAGCTTAATTCTTCGCAGTTTCCTATTCTGTAGGACCTTGTCCCCCTAAGTGCTGACTGTCCTGGTAACCCTAACTTCCTAATTTTTGTTTCCCTAGTCCCCTAATAGTGCTACACTAAATTAATGCTTTCCATTTAGCCTTTGTGCTCTATGTTTGGAATCAGCAGATTCTCTAAGCCTAAACACAATTCTAACACTAATTCTAAGGAAACAGAACAAAAGCAGATAGAATCTGGCTCCTCTAAATTGCATTTCCCTTTTTTTTTTTTTTTGATGTTTTGGTTGCCCCAATGCCCTCAGATGGTTTTCCATTTTTGGTGGCATTTTTTTTATTGTTGTTATTGTGACTTATAAAAAGTTTACCTTTTATATTTCTTTTGTGAGAGGGCTAGCCTGTCATGACCAAGGCAATATCCCTGCTATCCCCCTTCATTTTATTCCTGACCAAACACATACATTTACGCATTATCCCTGTGTCCTATTGCATGTAGGTTCTTGATCCCTGGTCTTGTTAAGCCATGCAGTGAATGAGTGGCTGAATTGGAATTAAGTGTCTTTCTGTGAGTGCTTAACACTACACTCTTTCCTTTGAGTTCTACAACACTCCTCAATATAGCTTTGCACACCCACCAAAATGCATATCCTAATATCTGTCAAAGTACCTTTTCTAATATTATTTTAATTCTATTAACTCAAATGTCCTCACTAGAACAACGAGCCTTTGAGTCCAATTAGGAATTTTTTTTTAATTATTACAGCCTGAAACACAGAAAACAAAAAACAGAACTAGCAACATTAATTATTGCTTACACATGGAACTAAAAGCCAAAATATCTGGGTTTTATGGCACTTAACTCTCTTCCCCTTACATGTCCAGTCAAGATTCATCTTTATCCCTGGACTAATATGACCCAATTCCTCATGAGTCTCCTCCTCCTATGCTCGATGGCAGCTTTCTCCATCCCTTGTCGGCTTAACACGCGTGAGGACTGTAAAAAGAAGTTAAGTTGTTCTGGCACAGTAAGGAAGCATGGAGGCGGTGCTGGACAGCCAGAGGACATGAGAGCGCTGCCGTATTATACTGTTTGTCACTCTGATGTGAACAATGGCTACAAGGTTATTGAACAGATTGTCCCAGGTTTTTCCTCTCATTAGGATTTTAGCATTCTCTCCCCATGCCATTGTCCCAGGTTTCTTTCCATTGTAACCTCCTAATTAAAATGTAGGCTTGAGGAGAAGGATGCACCCACTGAAAACCATGCAGCGGTTCAATTGTTCAAAGTCACTTGAGTATTCATTTGTTTATTTGTTCTTCGGTTTATAATTCAGCTGTGTTAACTCATGGAAACTGCTCTGGGACAGATTTAAATCAAAACAGACAGTTTCCATTTTTGCTCTGAAAATCAAATGGGAAGATTTGTTTTAAATGGGTAGTTAGTGGCTTGCCCCAACACACTTGGAATGTGTGTTTACTTTTTCAGATGCAGCATAATATATATATGTATGTGTATATATATATATATATTTTTTTTTTAACAAATCCAATGCCTCTGAAAAAATAGGCAAAAACACTTAGCGTGTTGCATGGGCTATTGGAGGCATCCAAAGAGCTCTGCCTTGTTGCTGACACACAAGTTTCTAGTTGGATGACTAATGTTTTCTTAAATATTTATGAGGAACAAAACTTTTATATGGAATCTTTTTCTTCAAAGAAATCCTATTCCTTCAGTATATCATTTTACTCACTGATATCAATATTTCAATATGTAAATATAATTTCAATTTAAAATTGGATTTGGATTTTAGTTTTAACTCTATTGACTGTGTTTCCAAGGGATGCTTTAATTTTTAGCATTCTATTCATTACACATTTACTGACTCATCGTGATATATCAGATACTGTCTAGGCACTGAGGAGGAAAAACTGAGTAGTAACATAACGTTCTTGCGGTTTATCAAGAAATACTAGGCATCTCTTTCATTTTTATTTCATTTTTGGGTTAAGGAGTACCAGACTCGACATTAAAATATTTAACTATTCAAAATATTTGGAACAAACAGTCATCACAACTATAGAACAAAGTTTAACTCTATCCTTATGCAGTGAACTATTTTCACCTTATTGACAAACATCTAAAAATACTTATACACATACACCACTTTTTGAAGTCTTTATTTATCTTGTTCAGGTACGCAGAACAGATTTATTATCTGTATTTTATAATTGGAGAAGCACCTGAGGTTCAGAGAGGCAAGCAACTTGTCCTGAACACATTTAGGTTGGATCTCAAATCCAGTTCTCCATTATCCCAGAAATGCCTACCAAACTCTACAGCCACTTATTCAAGCTTTCCCGATACTTTAATACTTGAGTGCTTTCAGAGGCAAAGAAATAAATTAAAATAATTTTCAAAAGCTTTATGCTATTTCTGAGCAAAGTGATTATTTCTGATTATCTTCTCAAATTAGAGAACTGGTAGCTTATGATTTTGCAAGGCATCAGATGTTTTACATGAATCTACTTAGAAGTTTCTATGAATTAGAGGCTGAATTTTACTTTAAAAAGCATAGCGGGAAGAAAAAAATTTTTACAAGAGTATGTTTTAAAAATAGATCTTCATTATTGAGATGAAAACACTTTTAAGTTTTTCTAGTATTTCATAGAAATTAAATAAAGCTTATGGCAGTGTTCAACCTCAGAAGCCGAGAAGTCTATACAAGCTTTGTCTGCATATGATTCCAAGGCACCTGGTTACAGTCAAAAGTGGATTTCTCTCCTGACTTTTCTCTATGCAATCCCACCTTCTCTAGGGCTCTCCTCTGCTAAAGTCAGAAATGAGGCTTTTCGTTCGTCAAGTCTTCCCTTCATGGAAATTAGTGCTTTCTAAAGCAGATATCACTTGGTTATTGATGTCATTTGCTATCAGACTGTTTCATCAAGTGGTTGAAGTTTGCAGGCCAGTGATGCAAAGGTGGTTGTTGGAACTTGATTAAATATAGAATTTAAAAGTAAGTACCTGTACATAAAGTAAGTACCTGTACATAGGAAACTATGAAATGAATGTATGCCTGGTGGTTAGCACTGTTTTTTGAAGTCTGAACTGTTATTTTTGCCTAACTCTGAATCCCTGGCTAACATTGGATGTCCTGTGGGTTGCCGTGATTAGGCTGGAAGCCTTTGCCCTTGTGGCTACTCCCAGTGGAAACAGGTCTCACGTCCAGCTGTGGGGCTGCTGTTGATCTGCTTTGACCCTCTGAAGGACATGCTCTCCTTCCTCTGGCCTGAGAAGAAAGGATCTATCTTTCTGAGGATCTGTGGGTTGACAGCTCCCTTTCTCCACTCTACCTCTGTCGTGATGGGGAGATGGCCATCTTCCTCTGATCAGGATCCCCATATGTCTTTCTTACAGAGTCTTGGAGTATATTACAGTCGTCCATACCTATGGCAGTGGGGAGCGAGAGAGAGGAGAGAGAAAATGAATCAACTATAACTCAACTCTGAACCTAAAATATTAGATTTTAGTTAGACTAATAGAAAGGACAAACAAAACAAAGACATCCTCTTTACTCCAAGAGTGTATTACTATTGCAGTGGCTGCAACTCAATTCCTTGGAACCTGACTCTAAGGAAATAGTTCTACTAGAGGAAGTCCACATTTTGACCAACAGGTGAAAAATCGAAGTTTGGATGGTACCAGCATGGTGAAATCACACTGCATGAGGTCATCTTTGTACCTCTGAATAAAGTTCCTCTTCTGTAAAATAGGATGGAAAAAAATAATCCAGTGTGAGAATCATTATCAATCTAAGAGGAATAATATATGTTCATTAGTGAGAACCTATCACGAATGCCATTATTCTGGTTTTCCCTATGCTCTTTTGTTTATTTTATTTATTTTTTTAAAGATTTATTTATTTATGCATACAAAAGTTGGGGTACGGGACAGAGGTGTGTGGGGGTGAGAGGACTCACCAGAGACAGAGTGGGGAACAGAACAGGCAGATTGACCGAAGTACACTGCTGAAAGGAGCAGCGGGCGAGACAGGAGAGGTTTCCTGCTCCATGTGGGTTGCTCCCTGGCTGCGGATCGAACTCATGCTGCAGTGGATGTGGACAGCTTCATGAGTTACATCTTAACTTGTTGTGCCACCTGGGAGGCCCTCTGTTGTTGTTGTTGTTGTTGTTTTTTCTGTGGGACCCTCACCGGCGGCCAGGGAACGAACCGGCGCTGCAGAGACTGCGGGCAGCCTCGCAGCCCAGCGCTCAATCGCTACCCCACCGGGGGAGGCCCCTCTCTGTTGTTTATTTTAAAGCTAGTTCATAAATGTGGATTCCTGTAAGAGAAAGATTCTCCTCTTTTTTTCTTAGGAGCATTTAGAGCCGCTCTTTTTATAGTCCGAGTTTCAGCTGGTAGGTGATTTCTTCTAATTTCCATGACCATTCTAAGTTCTCAGCTAAGTAAGAGCACTTGAAGGCCACTTGTCACTTAGCTTTATTCAGAGGCACAAAGATGCAGTGTGATTCCATCAAAGTCCCAGGGGTGTGGCTGCCTCTTGATATCACTAGGTTTATTTCATTCCTTCCAACTTGCCCCACATGTGAATTAATTAATACTTTTCTATGCATTTTATGCATATATGTGCAATATACTGTACTCTTTTCTTATTAAGCACTTAGATCAAAGGTTTGCATTTTCCTCTCTTTTTTTTTAAAGATTTATTTATTTATGCATACAAGAGCTGGGGTACAGGCCAGAGAGGCAGGGGGTGAGAGGATCCGCCAGAGACAGAGTGGGGAACAGAACAGGCAGACTGACTGAAGTACACTGCTGAGGGGAGCAGCGGGCAAGACAAGAGAGGTCTGCTGCGCCCTGTGGGTTGCTCCCTAGCTGGCCGGGGATCGAACTCGTGCTGCAGAGGCTGCGGATTGCTTCATAGGTTGTGTGTTAACCCCTTGTACCACCAGGGAGGCCCACTCCTGACAATTTTTGATGAGGAAATTATGCATTTTCATTGCGGTATGCCCCACAAATTATGTAGCTTTAGTGATGGTTCCCCTAGTGCCATACAAATAGGGTGATAATATGCTCCCCTTTGCTCTAGAGTATCATGACTTAGGACTGTTGTCCATGGTAGCTATTTCAAGGCACCCATTCCTCACTCTTGGAAATGTTCTAGTAGGGATGATAAAATATATGATCACATACTCTGCCAGGATCACATCTGTGTGTGAATTTGAAACTCCTATGTACACATCATTCCAAGGCTTTATTATTCAAATATTGAAATGATCAAATCAATACAAAATGTGAGTCAAACAAAACTACACATAGCAATCTCCTGAAAACACACCCCAGGTTAAGTAAGGCACTCAGTTACTTGGAGATTGGTATTTCAAATGGAGTTTACAATTAAGGAAGACCTTACAACACCCTGTAAGTGCCTCTCTATAGAATTGGAAAAAATGTGTCCTTGTTTGCAAAGCTGCTTGGTCCCTTGATATAAGCTCTATAAGAAAAAGACTCTTCAGATCTAGAAATTAGCAAGCTGTGTTGCAGAGGGGACAAAAAGAGAATGCTTGTATAAGGCAAACAAAATGAAAAAGCAGATTATATATATATTCAAAAGATTTATTTATTTATGCATACAAGAGCTGGGGTACAGGCCAGAGATACAGGAGGGCGAGAGGATTCACCAGAGACAGAGTGGGGAACAGAACAGGCAGACTGACTGAAATACACTGCTGAGGGGCGCAGCGGACGAGACAGGAGAGGTCTGCTGTGCCATGTGAGTTTCTCTCTGGCCGGCCAGGCATGGAACTCATGATGCAGAGGCTGCGGATTTCTTCATAGTACAGTGCTTAACCCCTTGTGCCACCAGGAAGGCCCAGTTTTTATATTTTTAATCACTACAGAAAGAGCTTTATTTTTCTGCTCCTTTGTCTCCCTGCATTTCTTCCATCCTATTGAAGAGCTAGTCCAAACAGACACCTTCTGTCATTGCCTATTATCTTCTTTCCCCCATTCCCTTACGTTAACTTCATTAGAAATAAAATAATTTTTGATTGCTTAGAATGAGTAGTTTGTAGAAATCTTTGAGAATTTTGTGACCAAATTAGGCTCTTGTAAGACTCAATTTGTATTACTCATTTAATTCTTTTTAATAGATTGTATTTCACAATTTGAAATATGAAACGTTGCCTTCTTAAACTGGTACAAAGTATATGTGGTATATTTTGGGTTGTCAGAGAAGTCATGATGCATTCTTGCTTGAAAAACATAGACAAAATATGTCATGACTTTTCCAACAACCCTATAGTATAAAACTGAGACAGAGTTCTATGGATAAAGAGAAAGGAAATTTTGAAAAAGGACATCAAAGAGATGTTTGCATTCCCATGCTTATTGCAGCGTTATTCACAATAGCCAAGGCATGGAAACAGCCTCAGTGTTCACAGTGAATGGATAAATAAGATATGATAAATAACATGTGTGTGTATGTATATAGATATATGTGTGTGTATATGTGTGTGTACATACAGTATTGTGTTGCTTGACAAGAATAGTTCTCAGAAATTCATAATCATTAAGTAATTTTCACATTGTACAAATGTCATAGGATATAATTACACAAACCTGATGGTATAACCTAATACACACCTAAGCTGTATAGTATTGCCTTTTGGAACCTCTGTGGTCTGCAGTCAGGCATTGACCAAAAGATTAAGTGACAGATGACTGAATAACAACAGGACGTTATTCGGCTACGAAAAAGAAGGAAATCCAGCCATTTCTAGCAACAGGGATGGACCTCAAGGGCATTACGCTAAGTGAGATAAGTCAGAAAAAGACAAATACTGTATGATATCACTTATATTTGGGATCAAAAGAAGCCAAACTTGCAAAACAGCAGAACAAATACAAGGGGCTTGCGGTGAGGGGGGGGGGCAGTGGTGAGGAAATTGGGGAGATGCTTTTAAGTACAAAAACTTGGAACTAATAGATAAATAAATCCTGAAGATCTAATGTGCAGCACAGTGATTGTAGTCAACAATACTGTATTATAAACTTCAAAGTTGCTTCAAAGAGACTAGATCTTAATTGCTCTCACCACAAAGAAGAAATATAATTATGTGACGTGATAGAGGTGTTAGCTAACACTAAGGTGATAATCATATTGCAATATATAAATGTATCAAATCAACACTGGTTGTACACATCAAACTTACACAATATTACGTGTCAATTATACCTCAATTTTAAAAAGAGAAAGATTAAAAATTGTAGGGTGAAGTTTGAGGATGTATTTGTTTTGACTTTTGTTCAATATAATTTTTTGATTAAGAACTCTCTTGCATATGTTTCCTACATGCAAAACTTGAATCAATAACAAGTAATAAAGCAAGATTCAAATATATTTTATCCTTCAAGTTCTTAGTCCCACCATATAAAATTAAATCAATACTTTCAAACATTGCTGGAAACAATGTATGAAACGGTGATTGTCAAAACGCTAAAACATTAAAGCGCCCATATCTCTCACCCAGTTGTTAACTATGCACTTCAAACATAATCCAAAGTGCGGGGAAATGTTATGCACAGAACGTTCATCATAGTAGCATTTTAATTAGTGAATAATTAGAAAGCACATATGTGTTTTATAGCAGGGAAGTGGTCAGTAATGGTCAATAAATTTCAATATATGCTGTACGGATATATAATATATACAATTTTCTGTCTACTTTTGTCCAATTAAGAATGTAGCACAAGCATTTTCCAACATCATTCAGAGATCATAAAATGCATATAGTGACTGCATTGTATTTTCCTGATGTGTACACATGGACACAATATATAATTTTTATAGTTGGAAATAAAACCTCTTTTAAAAAGATGAAATATCCTGTATATGATTTTGTATTCAATTAAAAAAAGTTGGCCTTGCTCTATGATGTAAAGAAAATGAACATTTACTTTTTCATAGTTGCCCAAGATGTTTGGTTCCAACTACAAGAACCTTTCAAATGTTTTTAGCACTATTTAGAAGAGTGAATCACTTCATTTCATTCTTTGCTAAGGAATTAGAATGGTATAGAGCCATTTTTCTGACTAAAGGTTGACTGAATCTGAGTGAAATTTTCTGTATTTATAAGGTCTTCTATATTCTCTGTGTCACATTTGAGAATCAGGTCAAAAGGGTGGTGATGCAACCCAGTTATCAGCAGAGCGATGTTTTTGTGATGTTTTTAAGCCTCGTTTCCTCTTTTTTCCAGGCATCGCCAACATCTAACTAAAATTTCATATGAGAATCTTATATGGAAAGAAAGCTCAAGGAGTAAAGTCTGACTTACACATATTTCCATGGAGGAAATCCGTGAACTCCATCCTCTGGTCCTGGCCCTCACAAGCATATGAACTTCACTGGGAATTCTGCCAAGAGCAAGATGGTGAAGCTGGGCTCAGTGGTGTCAAATCAGATTAGTTCTGTCTGCCTTCGCCTTGGTAAGTGTTACACAGGATTCCGCTCTTTTATTCTATTTAACCACTTGTAGTTCAATATATTTTTATTGTCATGGACAGCTAGATATGCAAAATGTGATACAATTGCCTTTTATGGAGGTGGTAAATTTAATTTACAGCATATACATAATATGCATGTTGGTAGAAAACATATTGATCAAGCCAGCTTCCTTTACTACATTTAATATGCAGAGCAAATGCAACATTTCTTAGCATTAACATATGTTGTCTCACTCAAACACAATGAAAGAAAACCATTTAATAATAGTCTCAGGCTCAAAATATCTTTCGTATCTTACAACAATATTCTCACAGAGGAATTTATGCTCAGGATATGTCCTTGAGGTCCCAGAACAGTAGCCATTCCAATGATAGCGGAGAAACAAATGGTTAGGCAATTTGTTTTCATGAACAGTTCAGTTCATTATAACAAAAAATTTCACCCAAGGAGTCCCACAGTATTTATTTGTTTGGTTGGTTGTTTTTTTAGGGTTTTTTTTATTGGGACAGCATTGTTTTACAACTCTGTATGTGATTCAGAGGTATAGGATCACACCTTCTCCTTGTCTGTCCCCACACAACACCCACCAAGGCACCCATAGTCCTCCAGCTTAGTCCATTGGGCCCCCTCTACACTTTGTCTCAACCCTCCCTCTCCCCTTCTGGTGGCCTTAATTCTACAGACAGATTTCGAGGGCTTCTTATTGACTTGGTTTGATCTGACCCTTTGTCTGTTTTCCCTATATAAGTGAAACCACCCAGTGTTTATTTTCTCCTTCTGACTTATGAGTCCTTCTGTATTCACACCTAGACACTCTTCTCTTTCCATATGAAGTGAGCGACCAGGTACACCATCTAAACTGCTGGCCATTGGGAGAATTTCCTTTTATTATGGGTTTTTATCAACAATGCCTGAGTGGGACTCTGCTGCCATAGCTGTCTATTTTTAGCCATGTATTCACATATTAAGCTATGAAGCATATGTCTAATCAACTCATCAAAAGGGTGACTCACATGTCAGGTGACTCACTGTGACACAGACATCACAGTGAGGGATCCATGAAAATATGGCTTACCTGCCCTAAGAGCTTGAGCATGCGCTTCGGTTATGCCAGTTCCTGACCAAACTTTTGAATACTTCCACCTTAGAGTGAATTGTTTTTGGTTTTTATTTATTTATTTTTAATTTTTTACATCATTGTTCATTTTTAAACAATATTTGCTTCTGCCTACCCTCTTTGGTGTAGTCCCCATAGAATTTCCTTCCCCAATGCACCCGTGCACCATCACCTCAGTCCCCTGTGCTCCTCCCTGCCTCCCTCTGATCCCTCTCCCTCCTCCTCCCCTGCAGGATGTCTCTGATTTATAATTGTCTATTTTTGCTTTGTTGTGTTTTGTGCTGTTATTATTTTTTTTATATTGATGCCTTATTTGGTTCCCCTGTATCCCTGCTATAAGTAAAACCATCTGATATTTTTCTTCTTCCTTCTGACTTATTTCTACAGTGAATTGTTTTTGTATTCAGATCATAATGGGCCCATCTGGCACTCAGTGACATGTTATCTTATAAGCAGATATCGGGCCCAGTAGAATCCCTAGAACAATTTTGAAATGGTGTATAATTTTTTGCTGCAAAGCATATGATCTTTCTTCATGGGTTCAATGTTGTGAGTCTCCTATTTGGTTTGTCATGAACTTCACATGGCATCTTTTCCCACTGCTGATATTCCAGTATCAGAAAGTCTGCCAGGTCATATATCCCTAACAGAAGGACCAGTTGCTATGGAGTCCTTTCCCTTGTTCCAGACACTACTCACATCTAAACTTCTTCTGTCTAAATTGATAAATGAGTTGGAACAGTATTCAGAAGTATAGAATATGCTACCTCCTGAAACCAAAGGACCAACAGATACAGCAAAATATGCAAGATACAGTAATTTTCCATTTACTTTGAATCCTCCAGAACACTGGACTCCTGGAATCTTTTCTGACATGGTGGTTCCCTAAATCTTCATAGAGTGTTTGTTCCCCACTTTCTGAAGTCTTCAAGGTTTCCCACATACTTGCCAGTTCTATCTGGTTTAGTTAGCATAATGTCATTGATGCAGAGCACCAATGTGATATTCATGCTCTAATCTCTCGGCTCAGCTCTTTCTGGATCCAGTTTCCATCCTCCCAGGCCTCATGGGTACATATTGACTAGATCTTACACCTCCTTGGACCCCACAGAATGTGCTGTGAATTAATCTTCAGAATTGTTCTGGTAACCAGGAGGAGAGTTGAGTGGAATCTGAGAGATAGGGCACTAGTCAGAAGCCTCTGTATTTAAGGGAGAAACATGTAAGGGAAGCCCATGAGCTTTGAACATGGCAAAATCAGTCATTCTGCAGGCTTAGAGGATTCTGGGTAATCCAAGAATTTAAGAGTTAGAAGTGTGTTGACCCAGTTCCCACTCCTTCCCAATCATGGCCCAAACCCTGACAAAGACAATTTGAAGTTAAAAACTCCAACCTTCTCTAGAGCATATCTACTTGCACTGTTAAGTCATGAGTCATATCCTCAACTTCTTCACAGGAGATGGGAGTCTCTTTATTTGCTGCATGGTGGGGACTCTCAATTTTATAATATACCTTAATTTAGTGATTAATCACCCTCAGCCTTTCATGTGTTCTATAATGCAGGGATTGTTTGCAGCAAAAGCCTCCCAGTTCTATAGTTCTTTAATTATCTACTCCTAGACTCTCTAGCACCTGAGATATTACACCTTACAATGCCTTCTCTTCTGCTATTACCCCACCACGACTCATATCAATGAAAATTTGATATTGCACCACTACCACATCCCAGGGCTATTGATACCCTGCCTGCCATCAACCATGGATTCTGAATTATCAGCCAATCAGCTAGCAGATAATTCAACTCCATAAACCTAATTTAGAGCCTGCATCCTCAAACCATCCACAGTATCAACTGTCATAGATTGAATTCCCTGTAAAACAGACTCTGAACCTGAGAATTGTACACAGGTGATTTATTAGTGAGTGCTCTCAGATGTGATATGAGTAAGGAAGTGAAATAATCGGGACTTTCACAGAGAAAGATATTGAACTGGGATGCAGTCACAACAGAGGCCTCCATCAAGCCCCACAGGAAACTCAGAAACTGGGATGGTCCATCAAAAATATCTCTCATTGAGGCAAGTGTTAGTGATTGCATTGCAATTAGACCTGGGAAACATCTCATCCTTTACCAAGACCAATTCAAGTGCTAAGGAAACACTTGTCTATAAATCAATAAAAAGGAACACTCTGGCCACTCAGGAAGAATCCCTCCATTCTAGTGGGAATCTTGTAGTACACCACCATATGTAGGTGTATATACACACAAGATGATGTAGGCAATAGAGTATTAGACAATCAATTCTTGTTTGTTTGGTTGTTAGAGAATGTAAGCTCGGATAAATACAAAGCAACAAATGATTCCAAACCTGATTCACCTCCAACTTCAAAAAACGATGCAAGAGCCATCATCAAAGAAAGCAAATACTCATCCGAACATGCTCTCGCCCTTCCTTGGTGCAGCATCCTGTCCTTCTCATGCTTCCCTCCTGGGGAAAGGACCAGGAGAACTGATGCCAGACAAGTGGCATCACAAAAAATGGGTTTTCACTTACAGATGATCTGACTGGCTATTTTATACACATCTACATATCTGCCTTTTGACACCTTCATTCATCCTAGCAAACTTCACTCAGCACTGCAAGCAGAATTTTAAAAACAGACCTTATTTAAAACAAGCCATGAAGCTCTAAAATGTTAAGAGGAGAAGACCCAAAAATCCTTCGCACAGCGCATGCGCTATATGAAATACACAGTCACACACCTCTTACTAATAGGAAGCTCTTACTAATCAGTTCTGAGTTTTATAAAACAATAGGAGTGGAATGACAATACTGTCATTTGTATATTTTCCCTCAGTTCTCTAATGGAAAGCTTTTTTTCTCTGCCAAGTCATTCCTGACATTGTTAATGATTCACTATAAAGCAGTTTCTGGGCTATGATTTGTGACATTCAGACTGGTTAGATGGGAGGGCTCGGCAGGTTTCTGGGGAGTGTTTTGGATGCAGAAATGCCTTGAAGATAGCACTTTATTATATTTAGGACAAGTATGACATCCCACTTCAAGGAAGAGGCCCCTATACATATTGAGAAGGGATTTCTATGGTTTAAGTGGGGAGGAGAAGGTTGGTTTAAAAGAATGCTTCTGTGTGTTTTTTGAGGCGACATAAAGATAGGAAGCAGAGAAATGGAGGCAGAAGGATTATGGATAATGGAAGAATTTTGCCTGAGGGTATATGCCTGCTTTGCCTATTCCTGTATAACTAGAATATTTATAATTCAAATACTTATCTTTAATAATTAAAAACCAAGGGATATTAAAGACAAAAGGTAGAGAATATTATGTACACATGTGTAGGCATCATGCATTAAATCCCCACCCTTGCAAAATACAGCAAGAGGTAGCTTTAAAAGGAGGTTAAAAAGTGAATATTTTAAAATGTCTTGAAAACAGAATTTCTAATTCACTCCAGTTCTGCCAGGAGTGATATCCTTACTTGTGATTTCTACACACACCATCAGTCATGAGACTAGGTACTAAAAATATCCAGCATGGTGGCTTGACATCAGCACATCAACAATTAAAAAGTGGATACAAATATTTCAGGTTTCCAAAACCATAGGTTTTCCTCTAGATTTATAAAAACATTGCATTTGTACAGCAAAGGGCAAAGTCATTTTCAGTTGTTTTTCAAGAATATTTAGTTGCACAGTCTATGTAAACTATTAGTTACAATGGAATGTGATATCCTAACACAGCCAGGAACTCTCTCTGATCTTCTGCTTCTTCTCAGACAGCAAAGAAACAAAGAAAAACAGTCCTTGCTGTGGATGGAGAAGAGTGTTTGAAAAGAGAAAGCGATCGCAACTCTGCCCCTGCTATTATAAAGCTGTCAATTATAACATGATTACAATGAATCTACTGAAATAAAAAAAAATCATCTATTTAAAGGAGGAAGAAAAAAAAAGGCCAAGTGCATTTAAAAAGAAAAAAAAGGGAGAAAATAGCCCAAAAATATATTGTTCAATTTCAGCTGAACAAGTCTAAAGTCAATGAAAAAGAATACAAATTAATAGAGACCAACTGTTTATATTACAGCAGCAAAAAGGTGGAATGCTTAGCAGCCAAAATATGAACAAATTAAGATATTGGGTAAAATGGTCAGGTGTATTGTTTTTGAAGAATGTGGCCTCCCTGGCAACGAGTTTATGATGACAGTTTCAACTCATGTCTAGATCAGAAGTGTTAATATTTACACCTTCGCTAATTATGGCAAGGAAGATATTAATGAAGAATTAAATGTTCCTATCTTTGTACCTCTCCATCACGCCAGATAATTTCTAGTTGAGCATTAACTCGACCTGACAATAACGTGCTGGTTGTACAGAAATAAGGAGCAGGACCCGCATATTGTTTGTTTTTTTTTTCACCTATGAGTAGAAAGAATGGTGATGATCAATAGCTAAGCATTGATTACAGTTGGCAACAAAACTAAAAGTCACATTTAAGACTCATTTTGTAAATTGACTCATTTTTAGACCTGGAAGTAGGGCTTGCTTGGCTGCCGCAGCACTTACTATTCTAATAATCTTACGGAGAATCTTACGTGGAGAATCTTTTTGTCCACCTAAGATGGACCAACAATATCATCAGCCAGCTCAGCATTTGCCAGAAGATATTGCTTAAATGGTGTCCCAGCTGAGATGAGCCGATCACTAGGAAATAAACATTTACTAAATATTGAATTTGAGGCGAGTGGGAGAATAGAAAAGATCTCTTCAAAAAGGTAATGTAAATGGAAAGGAATTCTCATTTCCTGAGAATTATTGTATGTTGTCTTGCCTGAAGATGAGAAATTTGAATGAAAACTCCCCAGCATTCAGACCGCTCACACATCTGCAAGATTGTGAAAGTCGACACTTGTCAGCATTACCTAATACTTTTCCCTGTGTTCACTGTGTCGTGGAGGCTCACAGAGAGGGGCCCTCACCTACTTGCACTCTTGCTGTTTGTCTTACATCCTTATTAGCTTTCCACAAAGTGCAGTAAAAATTAAATTCTAAAGCAAAGGATGAAGTCACCCGAATCATCATCCAAGTAACTGCAAATGATGGTGGTGAGAATGACAATGTTCCCGCGCACTTCTCTTATTCTGGTTCGGCAGCATTTAACTCCCTGACCTCCTGCAGTTGTCAGTGCCACAGGCTGCTTAAATGCTGTGCAAAAGCATTTCTGTTTTATTTGTTCTAAATTTACTGGTTATTAATTTCACAGTGTGACCTCCTATTCTGCTGTTACTTGGCAGATTTCACTATAGCCTTCAAAAAGCTAAAGATTTCCATCAAGCTACTTTCTTTCTCTGTCTTTTCTGGCCATCTTCCCTAATATGTAAAATTTCTTCTTTTTCTAACCATCCCTGTTAACCCTTTTCCAAGAGCCATGTTATTGAAGGATCCATAATACTTAGAAATTTATTTCATTTTTTACTTTGGTAAAGATTTGCATTTCTTCCACCCCTTTCTTATTTCTCACAAATCTCAAGAGAACTTGCTTTTGCTTTTTATGTTGCAAAGATTGCATAGTGAATTATGTTCATGCTGGTGAGTAATTTCAAGCTTTACTTGGTATTTTTTGCATTTACAGAAACAGGGGGGTAGACAGTGACCTCTGTCACACTAAGACCAGAAAGACAGTGGCAGGTGCATTCATGTGGCCTAGGAGTCATGGCATGTCCTGCTTTCCCTTAAAGTCATGAACCTTCCACTATTGGACCAGATCTTAGTACTTAGAGGGAAAACAGTTCATTGCTGCTCCAATTGATATCAGATTTTGGTGGAATTTTTGGCTTTGGGTCAGGAAATACATCTTAACTTAAGGTCTTAACAATTTTCCATACATGCATGCATGTATCTATAAACTGGGCTTGCTTTGAGGCACTCCAGAATCCAGAGATTTTGTGGCATTCTGGGTTCTTTATGAGCAGTTGTACCTGACTATCTTTCAAAAAGACACGCTGTGCTCTAGCTGGAAGCATTGAGGCAGCAACCGCCAATACTGTTAGCCCAGCCTTAAAATGCATCCATTCCAGGTGACTTCAAAAGCTCAACTTCATCATGCTTACCTCCCCACATCCCAGCCACAAGGCTGTAGGAGATTTGTGCATGAACTATTTCACAACAGTGGTTAAAAACTAGAAACCAGACTGCAGAAAAGAATGAGTAACCATGGTTCTAGATCAGAGCTTCAATTTTTTAATCTTACAAATAAGAGGGTCAAGGTAACACTTTTTCAAAATAGAGAAAGCCCTTATTTGTTGAAATATCATGGGAACTGACACAGAGAAAAGACTGAAGGAATTACAGGACCAGAAATTAAGAGAAGGAGCAAGTACCCACAGAGCATGAAGCGTCTTTAAAGACGAATCTGCTTTTGCTTCTATTAACCCCAATAAGACTTCTTGGAACGCTGTGCTCTGAAACTTCTTATATAACATGGATAGTAATGAATTTTATATCAAAATATCTCATTAAGATAACTATTCTTTTATTTTACAAATGAAACAAATAGGCTCATGTCTGGGTAAATCCATGCCATTAATACTGCAGAGAGCAAGCAAGCAATGTCAAAGGGTCAGTGCACCCAACAATTCAAGTCCTTCAAAGACCAGATCAGCAAAGGCCATCTTCGTGTGAAAGGGTTACATGTTAGAGGTCTCAATTTTCTAAACTCCTTTTTATCTTGTATTTTCCTCACTACAACATACAAAAGGCTTGCTATTTTACTCCCAGTGTATTCAAAGTTGGATAGAGGAAAGGTGGGCTAGAGATTACTAAGGCAAGAGGAGTTTGTGACACATCGAAGATAAGAAAGATGTCACCACATCTACCACATCACTAAAATGTGCTGCCCTAGTCATACCCTCTTCTGTCTACTAGACGATGCCTTCTCTTGAGGTTTTTATTCCAAGTAGCATAATTTTACATTAAGCAAATAAAAATGACACAAATATGCCATCTTCTTTCCAAAACACACCATGAAGACTATTTAATAAATATTCCTATAAGCAGCTTCCTCAAGTTCCCCTCTTTCTGTTGGAAACAAATAAAAATGAATACAGACATCAGTAAGAGTCTGTCACATTAGGATTATTATCAAATTGACTGATGACTATAAATAATAAGCAACAATTAGTAATGCATCATTAAATTGGGGCAGTGGGGTTCTGTAGGGGTAGGGTTGGGACCAATGCTAAATGAAATGTTCAAATTAATGCCCTAATAGAAAAAGTAAATAGCTGTTAGCATACCAAAATAGAAAGAACTGCAAACACAATGGAAGATCTTAGGTGGAAAAATTTAAATGGAATGAGATTTAATTTAGATAAATCTAAAATAATTTGCTCATGGGAAAGTCATTCCTATCTAAGTAATAAGAAGCAAAATTCTTCTAAGAGAACAGTAAAGGAGGGGGAAAAAAAACAACTGAGAGTAATGGTTAACTTTTTCTAATCATTGGCAATGAATAGATCATTACGGAGACATTTGAAGTTAACCAAGTCTTCAGGATGCTACCATTTTATTTGCTTTTTTAAAAAAGATTTATTTATTTATGCAAACAAGAACTGGGGTACAGGTCAGATGTGTGGGGAGTGAGAGGATTCACCAGAGACAGAGTGGGGAGCAGAACAGGCAGACTGTCTGAAATACACTGCTGAGGGGAGCAGCGGGCGAGACAGGAGAGGTCTGCTGTGCCATGTGGGTAGCTCCCTGGCCGGGGATGGAACTCATGCTTCAGTGGCTGCACATAGCTTCACAGTGCTGTGCTTAACCCCTTGTGCCACCGGGGAAGCCCAGGCTGCTACCATTTTAGTCCCAAACAATTATTTTATGCTTACCAGTTTGTTAAAATAAATTACTGCCTAGGAGTCCCCATCTCTGACTTCAAATCCACTGATCAATAGCATTGCCTTTATTTGATATCTGAAGTTCAGGAACAAAGGATCCCCATGGTTGATAAGATAAATTCTTTCAAAAAGCCTAAATAAACATATTGCTCTTAAATCCTTCCACCCCAAAGAAAGAAAAGCAAGAGCAGTGAGCTGGTTCCCAGGGAGAAGAGTCTAGTTTCAGCTTGGGTAGCATCAATCACAAATTAATGGCAGGTGCAAGACTAAATTTGGAAGCAGTTGGTATTGCTTTGTTGTTTTTTTAATATTATAATACATACAATTCACAAAAAAATGTTCAATAATTGTTAGTCAAATCAAAGTTAATAAAATTGGATCTGATTATTTGGCAATTTTGACAAGAAATGAAAATGCAACTTGAGCAGTAAGTCCTTGAAGATATGTGCCAAGTAAACCCTTTTATTTCCTTCTTGCACATAGGGCCAGTCATTATGCCAGCATGACCCCAGGTCCTGCCCAGAATGTAGACTCAAACATGAAACTGAACAGGAGCTCAGACTGTAAGCATACTAATAAATTAAATTAGCATACTCTTAAAAAATTACCCACTTTTCAATTTCATGTTATTTTAGTATGTGGCAAGTATGTTCATATATACCAGCAGGTTTTTTTTTTTTTAGAATATCTCTTCATTTCTATTCAGTGAACAAAATTCTGTTAAGTTCTACAACTGTTTGACTAAGTTTAAAACTCCTAGTAACAGGAAACCCTGTCTCTAAGGCAGGGTTGAACTGAGCAGTGCTGAAACATGCCAAAGGGTGATCAGGCACTTCAGGGCAGAGTTTTAATCCTTGAGTAATCCATATAGCGAGGTGTCACAAAACAAGGTGTAACATTCTCTAGCTACACTTGTTTAAAGTTTAAAAGTTTTATTCTTGGCACAAAATTTACATAATATAAAATTCAAAATATTTACATTTATAAATAATGCCCAATTCTTCATATGCCAATAATTTTATAATAAGCAGAAGAGAAAGATGTATCATTTGTTCATATAACTTGGTTATCAAAATTGTTTTTGTTATTTTTTAAATAAATATATGGAGAGAAACATCATTTTTTTTTAAACTTCAATTTTTTTGCCTCACAATAGCCATTTTGAGGGTTGCTTCATCTGGAACCACCAGATACCATCAGAATGGGCTAAAATAGAATTCTGTGAGTCAAGATGTCTAAACAGACAACTCCACAGGGTCACACTCAAGCATTGTTATATGCTTGTGTCTACAAACAGGAATTCTTAAATTCTATTTTGCTTGATTTATATTACAAAAGGCAATCGATAGACCCTATTTTATAATCATATGAACTGCTTCATCAACTATATTCCATTTTAACTATATTTCAATGAGAATTATATTATCCACTTATCATTTTACACATCTGAGAATTGGAAGGAAATTCTTTGCATTTAAAGTTTTTCGTTTTGGGCCTCCCTGGTGGTGCAGGCGGTTGAGCACCTCACTGTGAAGCTGTCCACAGCCTCTGTAGCATGGATTCGATCCCCGCTGGCTGACAAGAATCCCACATGGCACAGCAGACCTCTCCTGTATTGTCTGCTGCTCCCCTCAGAGGTGTATTTCTTCAGTCTGCCTGTTCTGCTCCGTGCTCTGTCTCTGGTGAATCTTCTCACCCTCCCGCGCATCTGACCTGTACAGTGGTTCTTGTATAAAAATAAATAAATCTTTTTTTTAAATCTTAAAAAAATAAATAAAATAAAGTTTTTCATTTTTTCCCTTCCATAACCTCTATCCTTCTGGCACCATAGGATGAGTTAATATTACAGCTTGATCACTGGTTCGGCATATTTGGTCAAGACCCCTGGTAAGTTGGTAGAATGGGGAGGTAGTCAGGGCAGCCGTTCCTACCCTGGGAGTGCTAGGAAAAGCTCAACTATGTGTAAAATCAATTGCAAAACACACAAATAAGCCACTTAAGTGTGCAGCCAAATGAATTTTCCTCTAGCCAGATCCCCCAAAAATGCTGATTCAACACGGACATGCAGGAAGTTGTAATTGGGGTGAAGTCAGAATGGAAACAGAATAGTCAAAACTGATTGTGGCTAATGTATTCTATTTCGCCAACTTTCCAAAAGCTGGGCCCACAGGAACACATTGCTTGAGTGCATCCAATGGTGTATTCATTCACACGCGAGATCTGAAAGTGTAAAATTTCATTAAATTCATGGTGACTCTGCCTCAGTATAGTGGTTAAAAGCATAACATTTGCTGTCATCACATCAATTTCAATCCCTTCCTACTTGTAGAACATTCACTAAGTCCCTAAGTCAATCTAAGCCTCAGTGTCCTCATCTGGATAAAGATATGATACAACTTGCCTTATAACATTGTTGTGATGTATTAATGAAAAGTTATATGAATGAATTACATTCTAAGCACACAATTAGTATCTATAGTGATTAACAGATTAAATGCTTAGAATTAGTCACCACTTATAAGCTAATTTCTCTGCACTCTTACCTAAAATAAGCTTTTGGTTTCCAACACCTGCTATCCTACATCTACTTGTTTACTTTTTATTCTCTTATTCAAGAACACACTAACACTTATCGTTCATTTTCTAATTCAAAAACTAGATGTTCCTTCAGACTCAGCTGAGATCAGACCTGGTCTTTCTAGTTTTTCAGATTTTCCAGCACTTGTTGCTGAGCCCATTCTCTGAAGTTTGAAAGCAGTGCTGTACAATAGAAATATAATATGGATCACATCTGTAACTCTAAAGTTTATATAAAACTAAAAAGCTTAAAAAACTAAAAAGAGTCAAAACAAAGTGTAGTTGATTTTAATTTTTATTTAACCTAATATATTAAAAATCTTTTTCAACATTTAATCAATATTTAAAATTTACTAATGAGATATCTTACATCCCCTTTGTCATACTGTGAAATCCAGAGTATATCTTACTGGGACTTTCAATTCACAACAACCACACTTCAGGTGCCCCACAGCACATGAATCTTGTGGCTGGCATGCTGGCCAGCACAAGTCTGTGACATGCATAGTGTCCCAGACTATTAAAATGCAATCATAGAGAGCCATTACATTGGCTACCTTTTCCTGTAAGTCAGTCCTGTCCCAATTAGTCTCTAAGTTCTTTGTAGACGAGAATGCCTCACAGAGTTGTGTGTATGTGAGATGCAATGCCCAAATGCGGTGGTCATTTAGTAAAGGTTTGCTGATCAACAGTTGAATAAATTTAGAAATCCTAGAAGGAAAAGTGCAACAGAAAATATAATTCCCTTCTATTTGTGCTACTTTTATCGCTCTGTAAGTGTTGTTTATCCTAGGATGTAAATTCTCAGAGTATGTGGAATAATGCCATTTGTAGGCCAGTATTAATAAATCTGCTGTGGCATTAGTGTGAATAATGCAAGAGACAAAAACAAGGGGGGAGTATTACCCACCTAATGCTTTGCTTACAGAGTAAATAATCAGATTAAGGTGCTCCCAGGTATGAATGAAGAGCAATACAATCTCACCACTATACCTAAATATGAGAATCTGGCTTTTTGGTGATGAAAAAATAGTAGTTCACATTTGATTTGTAACTCTACTGTGACCATGGAGGTTGCTTTCAACATATAACCAGAGAAGTTATGCCCAGTGGCATCCCACACTTCATGTACTACATGATGCCTAGGTCTTTCCACAAACCTTTGAAACTAGGATATGGTAAAGAATTTTTTTATATCTCTGGCTTAGACACTGGAAAATTTCAGACACAATCAAGTCATACAGCACAAATATAAAACATTTCAGACCATATAAACTTGCATTGTAAATAATACTATAGATTCATGTGGAGGCTGAATTTCCATAATCTTTGTTTCTTACAGGTATTTAAGAAAACACAGTTTATAATATGGAAAACTTCCAAGGTATGATGAAAGGAACAGATACTTTAAAAGGTATGAGTCATTCTGTAAATCACTAAATATCCTGGTAAAGGGTATTCTGGCGTTTTATTGTTACGTTGGCTTTACAAAACCAAATTTTAAAATGTACCCTGATTATCTTGACAATGGTCAATGCTTTCCAAGTTATTTTGCATTATTTGAGTAAAAACATGTTTTGTCTTACTTCTGTATACCATGAAGGTAAAGCAAAATGTTCCAAAAAACTTTTTGACATCTGCTCCCATGTTGAAAAGTTGTCCCCCAAACATATCCCACAAAATGTTTTTACAGACACAACAATTAAAGACGACTTTCGTTATTTCTCAGTGTTAGAGCATTTCTTTTGTTTTCTAATTTTCAGTTTTCCTATCATAAGAACTAACAAAGGGCTTGAGCAGATTCCATTTTGTCCATTAAGTCCTCTTGAACCAGAGATCCCTCTTCTTTGTCTGAATTCCTGCGCAACTTCTGTGTGTACACAAACTTGGTTTTCATCATAATCTTTTACTATTTACAGTTCTTTTCCATATGCCTATGTCTAAGTTCTACAATACAATGGTAAGCTTCTTGAAGGCATAGGTCACGTCTTTCTCATCTCCCTGGCTTTCAGCAGAGACTTGGATAGAACAAACATTCAATAAACATGCCAGAAATCAGGATGATTTTGATCATGATTTACAGAAACATCATTTAGCACACCAATGACATGTGAGCAATGTCAGCTTTTATGAATGCTCAGTAACATTTTTATAATTCTATCCATTCCAATTCCATCCCTGGACTATCTTTTAAAATAAAAGTGCTTAGTGCTTCATCAGCATTTTCATTCCAAAAACTCAAGTTCAATTTATTGTTTAAAAGTCAAATAAAAATCTAAAAGTTCTAACTTAATTCTAGCTTCAAACAAAGCTTTCTCTCCCTTACAGATATATTTTAAATGTATTTCGTGGCTAACCATAGTTAAGATTCCAGTTTACAAATACAGATCTACTGTGGGCTTTTTCCAAATTTAATAATATCCTAAAACCTAATTTTGTGTATTGGATTCATTTAAAATGTGGTTGCTACTCAACAATTTCAGAGGAAAGTATATTGCATCAGACGTAGCATTTAAACTAAACCCAGAAATTAAAACTCTCTATAAATAAGAAAAACAGAAAGATTCCAAATAAGAAGCATAAAAGCCAAAGGAAGTTAATGTGCAGCACAAAATCATTTGTCCTTATGAACACTCTGCCCAGTGGATTCAGCTGTAAGAAAATGAAGCATGAGAAATGCAGAGGGAAATGTGAGTGTGGGGGCTTCCTGGTGCAGACTACAGAAGTGACTCAACAGTAAGAGGCCATTGATGAGGAGACGGTTTGGATTAACTGTGGCCTTGAAGTTACCCCTGGAAAGTGAGTAACACTCAGTTGTGAGAGGTGCATTAACCTCTTCAGACCACTAGGGTTCAAAGTGTTCCATAAGGGGTAATTTATTAAATGGGTCCTAATTGCTTGGTAATGTACCTTCCAAAAGTCACTTCTGTATGCTATGATTAGGCCTGGGATTTACCAAGTGCTGTCATTCTCTTTGTAACTCTATAATGGAACTCTAGGATGTGGGAAGCTGATCCATTGGACAGCTAAATATCTAATAGGGGTTCAGAGTCCTACCACCAAAGACAGGTAAGCCTTCATTTAATCCTCCGGTGTGGAAACACAGTGATATAAACTTGATATACCTTATAGTAAAACATGCCTTTTGCTAAATACGTATGCACGTTAATAGAATTTCATGACTGATTTGTAAATTTGTTCATTTCATTAAATTCTTTCTTAAGAATATAAAAACAATCATGATTTTTGTTTTCACCAAATACAAACAAATTCCCTTTTGGTCTCTTTGTTTCATATGAAAGCCAATCAACAGGGCCTTCTAATTGGGTTGCAACACAACATAGCATCCTTCCTATCAGTTATCCAGCCAGTGGCAGTGATACACACCAGAACTTTGGCACTGGCTTTGTTAATTAGCAAGGCCAGCAGAGGGAGTGCAAGAGCATTGTTCCAAAAACAAAATCAAACTTTTTTTTAATGATAATAATTAGATATAAAAGTCTGACATTAAACTACAGAGGACCATGTAGCATGATAAACTGGAATCAGCCTTAGTAATATCACATGGGCAATAGACTAGTACTAAAAAGATAGGACTTCTAGTCAGTGCCATAGTCCTGTGATCGTCATTAAATTACTCACTATTGCTCTCCATTGCTTCTGCAGTTTTTTGTTCCAGTAGCTTCCATTCAGATAAGAAAGACTTTTGTCCTTAAGAAAGAATGATTACATAAAGATTAGGCATTATTGTCACAAGAAAGAAGTTGTTGTCATTTCTGTCCTTCAAGCTCCAGATCATTCCTTACTTTTGACCACAAGTGAAAAACATGTGGGTAGTGTCCCCTCTCCATGTCCTAAAAACAGGGGTTTGACTAGATCATGGAATTCAACACCTATTTCTATAACACGGATAAAAAAATGATTATGTTACAAAGGAGCCCTAGGGTGCTTTTTCATCAAAGAGAAATGAAATAATCTAATCCCATACTTTGTTTAACAACTTCTATTTCTAGGTCATTTAAGGAAGTTACACTTTTTCTGAACACGTTTTCAAACTATTTATCACAACAGAGTTTTGTTCCTCTACCACTCAGTGATTTATGATTATTTAGAACCTCAATTTTACCCCTAAGGGAATGTGCTACAGTTGTGTTTTCCAGAAGTCTTCAATAGCATGTCTTATGAGATAATTTGTGTGGCCCTTATAACACTTTTTCCTAAAGGGCATCTTTGAAAAATTGATAATGAAAGCAAGCCAGACTTTATACCATACAGAGCTAAGTAAAATCCTTCTTCGTTTTAGAAGTTTGGCATAATCTTGAGAATAATGTAACTTGCAAGGAAGTTGAGCAGGAAAATACTTTGAAAGTAAATATTCAGTTCTTCTTTCTCCAGTAGATGTCACTTTCTGTACATAGGATATCAAGATCTATAAGATGCACTGTATTCCCCACAATGATGGCAAAAAATAGCTTTGAGTTCCACTTCTATGTGACAATTTTTAAACTTTCACTGGTATATTTCACTCGTATATTCTAGTGTTAGGAAACTTAAGGAATAGTAAAGGCAAAATGAATGCTATTAATTAACCATCTTATGTATTTCTGTGTCGCCTTAGCAATGATCATCAGCAATAGCATTAAGCATAATACATGATACTGTGTTACTAGTGCCTTTTCAACAGTTAGAGTAATCTAAGTATTATTTCAAGTCACAGCATAAAATTAATTTGCCAAAAACAAACATGATTCCACAGTAAATAAGCAGTCATTAATAAGACATTGAAACTTATCAAGAACCTAATTGAATGAGTTAATTTAACCCTATAATTTCAAGAGTTATTCATCGTGAGTCCTGTCATTTCAGCATTCATATGTTTCATATATGTGAGACTTAAAAAAAAATCTGACTCTAAAGTTCATTGTATAGCGAGGGAAATCAGCATTAGAATGAAAAAAAAGGGAAAGAGGAAAGAGGAGAGGTGAGAGAAGGTGGGGGGAGAAAGAAATATAAAAGTTAAGTAACATTTTATGGCATCCACAAGTACAAGACTGAAAATCAAATGATGGAAGAATATTAATAGTTAGAATTAGATTAATTCTTCCTAAAATACTTTTGGAAATGCTCTTTGCATTTCTAAACATAAGCCTCATTATGCTGTTCTATTTGTATTCCAAGCCAGTTGAATTTTATATTTGAGTTGTTTTAATAGATGACTTTGAAATGACAGAGGAGAGCACATTTTTGTTTCTTACTGATCCAATCAAGATTTTGCTTGTAGCTACGATAACAAATAATAGGAAAGGCTACAGAGACTTTTAAAAATGTTGATGTTTGGGTCACATCTGATTCAGCCATTGTATTGACAAAAGTGATTTGATAATTGCCAAATTAAGCTCTAAGAGAAAACTAGTTAAACAACGACTTTTATTTTTAGATGCTTCAAACAAAAGATATGAAGTTTGGTGGCAAATAATGACAGGGCCTAAAAGAAAAATTTCCTAGGAAGGCAGAGATGGGCATGTGGCTTTTCCAAAACAAAGGAAGTTATCTGACCATCAAAATAAACAACATTTAAAATGGACTCTTCAGGTTTTAAATGTTTTGTGCAGAGAGTAAACCCAAAGAGCTTGATTCTTATCTGGTCAAGATTTCTTTCCTGGGAAGTTCTGCTACCATTCTTGTGTATACTTGGTTAAAACAAAGAGATGATAGGGCTCTGGGTAATAAAGGGATTTAGAGGCTTTCACCTTTAAACTACTGATTCAACTACATTTCAGGTTGTAGAGACCTAAAGTCATGAAGTACCCGGGGCATATAGTTTACTTTTAATTCAGCCCAAATAAGGATCTCACTTCACAATAAAAGCTGGGACATTTCTTAACTATTCAGAGCAAGTGTAGTTGTCAAAAGAAAAACAAAAATTGATCAGGAAGACTAGAAACAAACACACAGATAGACTGAAGTGGGTTCCTGAGCAAATAGACTCCACTGGTGTCTCTGCTGAGCATTTCTGAGAACAAAGGTGTTCACTCTCCACTCAGCGGAGAACAGTCTTATACTGATAGTGGTCAATAAATAAATACTAATTTCTAGAATTTTAAAAGAAAATGATTTTAAAGGAGTCATCTTGAGGTTTTAAAAAATTACCTTGAAAATGTGGACAACTGGTTGATATCATGTGGCCGATTTACTACGCTTTGATTTTAATTCTGGGAAAAGCCAGCAAAGCTGGTACTGCTACCCGTTGTCGGGAGCCTTTTTCTTGTAAAACCAGAGTTGGCATTTTACAGAAGCTATTTGAACAGCTAGTTTGATGCAGGCAAGAAATCAGGAAGAGTGGAATTTCTAAGTACTGCACTTATGTCTCTTTCTGTTTTTGTGCTTCCATTTTCCTATAGTACTTAATACCCTATTTATTTAATAGATTGGAAAAGAAAATGCAGGTCTTTTAAGAAATAGTCCATTGCTCAATAGCACAATCCTATTTAAAACATCTTTCATAACATTATTTGTACCACATCATAATTCTCTCTTTTATTTTTTTTTTTTTATAGAGGCATGTTTTTATTTATTTGTTTGTTTGTTTGTTTTGTTTATACATGCACTGGGTACAGTCAGAAGCGTGGGAGGGTGAGAGAATTCACCAGAGCCAGAGCAGGGAGCAGAGCAGGCAGAAGGACCGAAGTACACTGCTGAGGGGAGCAGCGGGCGGCAGGAGGGGTCTGCGCGCCATGTGGGACCCTCCTCCGGTGGCCGGGGAGCAGCCGGGGATCGAACCGGCGCCGCAGAGGCCGCGGGCAGCTTCGCAACCCAGCGCTCAACCGCTGCGCCACCGGGGAGGCCCATTCTCTCTTTTAAATAATTTTACCAAGTATTAAATGAATTCAAAATAATCTGTATAACATACATGTAAGAGATAAAAGAAAATAAATAAGGTGGACATATGGATCCATACCGAATTTAAGAAGCTTGATATGCCAGAGCTTGCTTTTCTTTAATTTTCTTTTCGAAAGAAATAATATAAATGCTTCATAGGAATTTTGGATATTGACTTTAGAGTAATACAGTAAAACATTTGAGATGCATATAAGCAATTTTGATCAGTTAAAAAAATGTTTATTCAATCAAGATGGTCTGCATGATTAGCATTCAGTTACAAAATATCAAAAGTTTATGGAGTGTAAGAATGCTTTTACCTGCATTTATCTAATTTATCTAAAACTCTGTACAGTGTTCTTCACATAAATTGTTCTTAAGAAATGATGCTTTCAAGTCATATAGTAAAAGACTGTATATTCCAGACAGGATTTCTAAGGAAATGTATTGTCTATCCTTTCCTGGAGACTTCAATTTTTTTAAACTATACGGTTTGTATAATCCTTCACTCAAAGATAAGATCAGGGTCTAGATGACCGATTATTAAATTTCTAAGTATACTCTTAAGGGAAAGATTCCTCAAGTTACCTAGACACTCCAGCAGTCCTGTCTAAAGATCTGAAGATGAGCAAGTCCTGGCGGAGTGGAGGGTGTGCCCTGGGGTTGTCAGTGAAGAGGGACAGAATAACAAAATGAGACTTGGAAACCCTGAGGCTTCCTCCGCCTCATCTTCCATCTCCTTTCCTCCTGCATTCCAAGGTAGACTCCCAACCCAGGCCACCACCTACACGTAACAGGTTCAGTTCTGTAGTTACTTGGACGCACAGTACCTTCAAGAATGCACCTGTTTCTTTTTCTTCTCCAGAACATTTCCCCGCCCCCGGCACATGCGCTCACCACATCTTTGGAATCCCACGTCCATACCACTAGCCCTGTGGTTGCCTTTTCACAATTCAAAATGAGGCATCCATTTAGCATTTAGGAGTTTCTAAGTCAAAATTTGCCAATAAGGTATAGTTTATGATTATATTAAGCAAAATGTTAGACGCTAACTTAGTTTTGTACCAAAGTTAGTGTCTTACATTTGCATATATTATCAGCATGGGTGTTTCTAAATTCTGTTTGAAGTTATTAAGAGGTATTCCAGGCCTGAACCCTAAAATAGGAAAATGAGACATTTAAGACATCAGTTGTTAGAATTGTGAGTAAGACCCTTAATAGATTGATTACCTAATGGCAAGTGTGACAAGTGTGACAACAGATTTAAGAATAACATTACCACCTCAGTAAAAAATAAACACGAATATTACTAATGATTAATTTCTTTTATATTTTAAATATATGAAGGCATCAAAGGTGTTAAAAATTAATATTAGCAGATTGAAGACTTGAGTAATAATCTTTATCATAATACCACTTACATATCATCTATTCAATACATGTCACAAATGTCACAAGTATTTTAAACTTGTTATTCTTTTTTTTTTTAATGGGGTGGAACTTTAATACAATTAGGAAACAATACACAAAAGGCAAAGAATATAGTTCCTAAATCAAGCACCCAAAGTTACCCGTCCCCTCGTCGGTTAAAGTCCACCCAAGCAGGATTGGCCCAGAACAAGGCCCCAAAGCCTGTCACATAAACTTGTTACTCTTTAGTTTCATCTATTGTCACATCCCTTCCTTCCCTTCTTTTTCCACAGTTACTTTCCAAAAGAAATCCTTAGATTCCCTTTTGCTTAACTGGTTTCCGTATCCTCCTACTTAGTCCCTCAAATCATTTTGCATGGTGTGACCAGACTAAGCTTTGTAAAACCAGAGTTTTTCTTCTTTTGCTTCTTTTGATGAGTTCGGATTTTCCGTGTAACTAATTCTAAACTCCTTAGTATGATGTTTAAGTAAGTCTTCTACCTAACTCAGTCTTTGCCCCAATGACTACAAAATCAATATGATTTTTATTTGTAATGTATAATCATTTTCACATACCATGAAACCTCTTTCACCTACGATGCCCGACTCACTGTGTCCCAATCTGTAATTTCTTCTGCTGAAATCCTACTGCCTTCCAAACTAAAGTACTGATTCTGTGTGCAGTCCTTGAATTAATCCCAAATCCTTAGAGCTTCCAAAGCACTTTGGTCATGCCTATGATACAGCATTAATCATGTACTGTCTCATATTTTAATTATGAAATGTTTGGGGCTTATTAACTTCCCTGCTCCCTGGATGCAGTTCATGCATGACACCCTCTTAAGTGCTGAATATCACACAGCAGCCCAGCAGTTGCTGCGTTTAAAGGGATGGTTGAACATATGTGATAAAAAGAGAGGATCACTATCACTTTTTATCTTGAAAGAAAATTACTTGAGTGTTATTGTTGGTATAGATCATTTACTATAAATTCACAACTCCTCAAATTTTCAAGTACATTTGTTTTGAGTATTTCAAAGTCCTAGGTCTTCTGAATTCAAATGCAATTAATATCTAGTCCTGGCCTTCTAAAAACTCAAGACTGAATGAGGAAGTTGCACAATCAAACACACTTAACAATAATACAAGGCTCTAAGTATCTCCATAAAAAAATAGAGACAAAACACCCTCTAAGAACAGAGGAAGGAGTGATTAATTCTTGAAAAAAGGAGGTGGTAACATGGTCTGGACCACCTCAGGATCTCTGAAATAGAGAAAGAAAGAAAATCAGTTTTTGGATAAATGATAAATGAAGTCAAGCCTGGAAGAGATGAGCAGTAGTTCATTGTTAAGCTCCCTGGGTGTCATGCAGCTGGACTGCAGAGCTGTTATGCCCCGCTAAGGGTGAGTCAGATGGCCCAAGCCAAGAGCAGACTTGCCAAGAGGTGCGAATGCCAGGGTAAGTAGAAGTTAAGTTGCAATCATACTAAGATTTCACCTTCCATTTTGGAAGTTTTTACAACCTCTACTTACAAGGACCTTGCCAATTCTTGTCATTTCAATATTTATGGAATCGTGGGGCAAAATAGATTGCAAATCAGAATTCCATCATTCTTATCAAACCATAAGAAATCTTCACAAGCATTTGTTTAATTCGTTGTTTTCAAATTCTTCAAGTGCTTTCCTTTTCTTCAAATTAAATCTGGTTGAGATTAGTATGCAAACCAAAAGAAAGGGGACAGACTTACCAAAAGGTCCGCCAGCTAATCTTCCCTCCATGATCAGGACTTGCTGGTTTCCTGTGGCCCTAGGGATTCAGAAGCTCAGTTAGAAATTTGGTGCTTGTAGACCAACCTCTTCTTTCATAATCGAGGAAACAAGAGATCCAAGGGATTTGAAGTACCTTGTACAAGTTCATAGTAGCAGTTAGCAGCAGAATAGGAAATGGAAGTCCCTTAACTGCCTCTACTGCTCTTTCAAGATAAAATTAATTCTATTTACATAGCAAAATGAGCATGAGGTCCAGGGGTCTCCCAAAGTGACATTTAGGATAGAGAGAAACTGTTTTTTTTTTTTTTCCATGATAAGACTTCATTGGAATTCAGTAAGGCAGTGTTAAGTAATTCAGAATCAATGCTAAGTCTTTTATTTTATCTTTTCTCCATTTTGATATTGAATTACATGAAATGACAGCTTCCAGGTCCTGTAACTTCTTGATCCTAGCCAAGGGAGATGGTTAAAGAAATTCATCTCAGTGATGGTATGGGCTAGTCAGGCACTTTCCTCCTGTTGAAAAGAATAGCCCCGATTTAAAAAGGAAGAAAAAAAAAAAGTCCAGTGCCTTTTCTCTCATCTTATAGTTTGTGAAGGAGACCAACAATGTCTGGATTTCTTGACTGGTTCAACAAGTTATGTTTTAATTTAGAGATTAAGTGATTTTTAAAATAATATGTATATACATATAATAAAGAAGAACTTAATCAAAATAATCAAATATATAGGTGCTGTAAATTATTCACCTTGTCAAGAAGGTTTAGTAACCATGACAGAGTGGAACTAAAATAGTTTGGAAACTCAATAACAGAGGGAAAACAGTACTTGCCTGTATAGACCCCTGCTACTGGTAATCATTAAATCAAATACTGTGGATAAACAATTTAGAATAAATTTGGATAATTTAAATAGTCTCATACTATATTGTGACAAAACATTTGCAGAGAGAAGCAACAGAAATATTTGCTTATTAAGAGCAAATGAATTAGCAACTTTTGCAATAGTACCAAAATAACAAGGCATGGTTTACAAATATAATACTAAGCTTGAACTGAATCGGTACTGACAAATTATAATTGCAGGTTCACATAAAGACCTTAAAAATCACCAAGGCCATTGCTTTTGGAGGTATGTATGTTCTTGATTATTAATAGCACAGAAGTCATCTTAGCTTCTTTCCTAACAGAGGAGGGAATTGGAGACAATGCAAAATTCTCCTCTAATTATATTACATCTGGATTTCACCGCCCAAGTCGAAAAGTCTGCCTTACAGCATGGTGCAGCAAGAAGATATAGACTAATTTTCTAAACAGACCACAATAACCCAGCCTTTTCCAAAATCAGTGCTATTGTGTGCTACGATTTCCACATGATGTCACTAACTTCATCAATCATCCTAGAAAGCAGACGGAACACGATAGAGCATCTTGGAAAAATACTTCCTGACCTACAGCTATAACCCAAATATAAACTTCTGAGGAAAATTAATTGGAAACATTTCTACTTTAAAGCATGCCCTAACAAGGTTTTAATTTGTAAGTTATACCATTTCAGGTATCTCTCCAAGCACACAATGTGAGCACGTGCACACACACACCCCTCCCCAAAAGCCAGTGGCAAAAAAAAAAAAAAATTCAATAACAAATTAATGACTAGTTACTTGAAGAACAAAATGAAAACAGTTTTATTGAAATTATAAGTTTGCTTATATGTTACATCTCAAATTATTTCACAGTATCCTTACAAATTATATTATGAATTCATCTGTTTCTAAATAGGAAAACATTCATTAAAACTGTACATAACTCTCCAATGACAGTTATTTTGTCATGAAGAGATTTAAGAAATAAGCCATTCTCTAGTCATGCATGCCGGATGCTAACTTTTATTTTACAAACTGTAGGAGCCACTCTATTGAGTTCTGTTTAGCAGAGCAAGCAAAGGCATTTCAGAAATAGCCCAAAACTCTGTCTCTGAAAAGGAAAGTGTTTTGGGGAAGAGTGGGTAGTCTCTGGTCGCCAAGAGCATGATGAATTGGAAAAATATAACACACAAAAGGAATATTTATGTGTCTTCCTCCTTCATCAGAGACACAGTATTTTTTCTCCCATGTCACAAAAACTGTAACCGCAATTTACAAGTATATGCACAATCAAATTGCTATTGATTTAGCGATGCATTTCTTTGATGTCCCTTGCCTTAACCTCATTTATAAAGCTGTTTTGCATTATTTCAAACTGTCAATGATTTGTGACTCATGAATATTCAAATCTAATTTGCACTTACCTTTTTGGTATGCATGCTTACTTGCAATATGTCTCTACATTTGCCCTTTTGTTTTGTATTTATTTGTGGATTGTTTTATTGAAATAATACTCCTTTAAAAGCATAGTAAGTCTATTTAAAAACAACAGGAGTGGTTGATGATTGACTCTTCTTGATCTCAATACACTCTATATTTTGCTACTTAGCAAGTTTAGTCGTTCTGTAAATGTGGCTCTAGTAGTAAAACAGCAATGTGTTTTTGCTGGTTGATATCAGTTGCAGTGAAATAGGTTTAGTTTTGCTGCCGATGTGTCTCTAGGAAAAAGTTAACAATTTTTAGGTGAATTTGAGCAATACCCAAAATAGATAGAAAGGATTATTTCTGGTGGAAAAAAAAAAACCAAAAAGTTCATGCAGAATTGAACCCTTCATGTCAGTGTGGATCAACTTTTCCACTTACATTGTGGAATGCAAGAAATGAAACCTAATATTCTTAAGCACTAAAAAACCCTTTTAGAGATGATAGCTAAAAGAGACACCCAGGACTTTCTGGATTGTAGGCATGTCACTAGTGATTGAAGGTCCAAAACAGCAGAGCAGGGAACCACCTGCAAAACCTGTTCAGGGACAAATGGAAAGTGTTATATGGAGAAAAAAAAAAAAAGAAAAGTGGAACAAAGAATAACTCCTTTGTAATTGATTTCTGAACTCATCCATGATTTCTAAGAACATCTAATCAATTAAGTGTCCTACTTTGTCAAAAAAAAAGGAAGAAGAAATAGAAAAAGAAAACATTCTCAAATATTTATGTTTCCATGCCAGGAGCTATAGTAGGAATAGTTAATAACATTTATAAAGCAGTAGCTGGGAGTTTTCTAAATTTGCATCATATAAATTCCCTAAATTATATTTTTAAGCTATTAAGAAGTCATTGGTCACCTCTTACTACTGAGACACAGTAAAGTTGTTCCCACATTCACTGCATGATCTGCACCACAGATGGATGCAGGTCTAGCCAGGTACTGCTATCTAACCAATAACATATTCTTTCTTAAATTTTTTACTGTCCTTCAATTCTACATATTCCCTCAGGTAAGATGATCTTCTTCCAAAAGCTACTAAAGGGCTAACTCATAAGTAAATATCACAGATTCATTTTTTTTTTTTTGCTCTGCTTTTTTCACAATTTTTTAATTACTGGGGATTTTGCCACCATCATTTTTTATTGTTTAAATAAATTTATCCTTTGTTAAGGGTTCATAATATTTCCCCAACTTTATTATTTTCTTAATAATGCTATCATTATTTTCCCTCCATTTTGAAAAGTAAGCATCCTAAATTCACTGGGCTCCACAATGTGCTACCAAGGCTCTCTACGAGGGAAACACCCTCAACAAGGTGCTATTGTTGTCATAACTAACTGTGATCTTGGACATAGAAAACTACCAGGAACGGGGTTCTAGCATTATCCTCCCTGGTTCTGCTAACTTGCTGGGTAAATCAGAGCACGCTGCCTGATCTCTGAAAGCAATAACAGTGCTTACCTTGGATTGTCAGAACAAATAAATGAGATCATTCGATGTAATGCTTAACATACTGGCTGACAGTGTCCAGTCCATGGAACAGCTATTCATCTAGCCCAGTGCTGGAAAGAAGTTGTACCAACATTCTTACCAATTGTATTTGAAACTGAGATAAAGCTGTCTTCTCAAAACCTATTCTGCACCTCTCCTATTTTATGTCAGTTAAAGTAATTTGCTCCTAACCTCATCCTCCCTCTAACCACTGGTTATTTCAGGACTTCTGGTAAAGCCTGGCTAAGCCTTCCACAAAGACATGCAAGTAAATGTGAGGAAAAATTTGCTGGGAACTTGTCAAAAAAATTTTTTTAAGATTTATTTATTTATGCATACAAGAACTGGGGTACAGGCCAGAGGTGTGGGGGTGAGAGGAGTCACCAGAGACAGAGTGGGGAACAGAACAGGAGGATCTACTGAAATACACTGCTGAGGGGAGCAGCGGGCGAGACAGGAGAGGTCTGCTGCGCCATGTGTGTTGGTCCTTGGCCGGCCGGGGACTGAATTTGTGCTGCAGAGGCTGCGGATTACTTCATAGAGTGGTGCTTAATCCCTTGTGCCACCAAGGAGGCCCTCAAAATGTTTTTTGCACACATCTTCGCACATGAGAAGAGAAACAGGCTCCTTTTCTCAGTATAGCTACGGGAAGAGAGGCAGTTGCTGGCTACCAGTCTGAGGGTAAAGTTGATGCACAGAAGAGGGCAGAGCCACAGGAACAGAAGGGAGAGAGATGAAGACTACCCCGCCTCTTACTAATGGCATAGCTTATTCCCTTCTTGCTTAAACCGATCTGATTTGGGTTTTCTCTTACTTGCAGCTATAAATATTCTACCTGATTCAGAGCAGCAGCCACAAATGATGTATTTTACATCAGCTCATAGCAGCAGGACACTTGTTCACAGGACAGAAAGGTCCAATGCCTGAGTTTCCACAGCATATAAATGATATAAATGCGCTAAAATTTCTCCCTATATCAGTGCCCCGGCCATATCTCTGCAATGTGCTTATCTGTTTGAAAACAAAAACAAAAAAAGATTCAAGAGAATCTTCCAAGATTTCTTCTGTGTCATAAACAACCAGCAGAACCCACAAAGCAGTCTTCTTCTTCTTCTTTTTTTTTTTGCTTTTATAGAAAGAAAATTTAAGGCAAGGAAGCTGCATCTGGTTTGTTGTAATCTCATCTCAGACCCCATAAGTTGCACAATTTTCATGCACAAAAATGTACTCTGATTTTCACATTTTAGCCTTCTAGAAAATCACAACCTAAAGTAGAATGGCACCCCATGTATCTAATCCAATGGCATGAAGCCTAAGTGAAAATTATTTTATGATTTGTTTTATGGTTATATGTTCCTATTTCTAGCTAACCTACTTAACCTGGCATATGTAACTTAGACATAAGTTGATATCCTGAAACCTCATTTTTCATCTATAGCAGAAGGGATATATCCATTCTGTTTGAGCTCTGAGGAAACAGAATTATGAGTTGTATGATCAAAATGAGTAAGTCCCAACTAAAAGTCAAACAATGAGCTTTTCATGGCACCAGATCAGTTCAGTCTTCCTTTGTACCCCACCCCTTCTTACCCCATCTGCCCCAAGCTATCCATGATTTAATCTTATCAGGAGCTCTCAGGATTTTAGTTCCAATAGTCCTTTGAATAGGCAGTCAGAGAAGAGACCAGGTAATTCTCTATTACCCTGGATTTTATAGGACCACAGATCTGGAAACATCCTCAGATATTATCTAAAAAGTCAGCCGCAGATAATGCCAGAGACGTGAGGAGGGTCACAGCACTGGAAGCAAGTACTTTGACTCAGGCCACATCACTACCTCCGCAGATACTACAGTGCTCCTATAAAGTGGCTCCGAACAAGGTATGGATGAATATATTAGTCATTTCAATTTGTGGACTGGCCCTTTGCACTTAGTTAATCTTCATGACAATATAAATACATCATATCTCCGTTATGGTTACTTTAAAACACTACTTTTTGAATTTTAGGATATGGAAAATCAGGTCACTGATCTACCTTGCTATAAAATTTCTTTATAGCATGTAACAGAATACTCTTTCTTGTGTTTCTGAAAACTAGAATAGAAGTAGTAAAGATAGACGCTGTTTAATATGGTTTTCTTATTGGTCCTACTACGTTGATCAAGTGTGTTGATCATGTGATGGTGATCTTGCCACTAGACAGATGGAGTGCATTTACAGCCCTTGATTGAGAAGCTCCTTTGGTCCATCTGACAATACCTTGGCTAATTAGAGATACAGACCTTTTATAAATGATTTTTAAAATCTAGACTAGGAACATGCTAAGTTAATTCTGTTTTTTTTCCTTTTAATTTGTTGTGAAACCTTAAAAATTTTTTTTCAATGCTTCATTTTCATAACTCTAAAATGAGAATAATTACATTGGTCCGATATTCCAAATACAACTGCAAGAACTAAAAAAAATGAAATATACTTCTATAATTTTGTTGTTTTTATATATGCATGTGAATTTCATGAATCACTGTGACCAACAAAATACACAAACACAGAGTAAAAAAGTCAACAGCTGGTATTTAGAATTCAAGTGATTCAAACTAAAAATTCTGACCTCATACTGGGTAGGTATCTCTAGTTGAAAAGTTTTTGTTTAATTTAATGCTGAGATAGAATCCTTGATGAGAATTATTAGATTTCTTTTTCTTTTTCTTTTTTTTTAAAGATTTATTTATTTATTTATACAAGAACCAGGGTACAGGCCAGATGTGCGGAAGGGTGAGAGGATTCACCAGAGACAGAGTGGGGAACAGAACAGGCAGATCTACTGAAATACACTGCAGAGGGGAGCAGCAGGAGCGACAGGAGAGGTCTGCCGCGCCATGTGGGTCCCTCACCTGCTGGCTGGGATCGAACCACCACTGCAGAGGCAGGGGATAGCTTCACAGCGTGGCGCTCAACTGCCTGCGCCACCAGAGGAGGCCCAGATTTATTTTTCTACAAATATTTCAGAAACAGATGCAAATGAATCATAAGTAAAGTAATATCTAGAATCCCTAAGATTCGTGGTGAACAGGAAAGCAAGAAAATGAGATTGTATCCAAATGACCTATCCTGATACCATCTCTCCTCTGCTGAAGGGGTCATCTAAGCATCCCATTTGCATAATGTGAGAAAGCACAACAGATTTCTATTAGCCATAAAATATTGCTCTTAAAAAAGGGAACATGAATAAGGATATAATAGACATTTTTTAAAAGACTAGTATACATCATTATGCAATAAGTTTGAAAAGTTAGATGTGGTTAAATTCATATAAAAGTGTAACTTACCAATCTGATTCAAAAAATATGACAGTTTGAATTGTCATATAGTTATTATAAATAAACAACCAGTAATTAAGAATTATTTTTTTAGGGCCTCCCCGGTGGCGCAGCAGTTGAGCGCTGGGTTGGAAGCTGCCCGCGGCCTCTGCGGCGCCGGTTCGATCCCCGGCTGCTCCCTGACCACCGGAGGAGGGTCCCACATGGCATGCAGACCTCTCCTGCCGCCCACTGCTCCCCTCAGCAGTGCACTTCGTCAGTCTGCCTGTTCTGTTCCCCGCTCTGGCTCTGGTGAATTCTCTCACCCTCCCCGCGCATCTGACTGTACCCAGTGCATGTATAAACAAAAAAACAACAAAAAAAAAGTATTGATTTTTTTTAAACTAATATATTTTAGAGTAAACCCTGTGAGATTTAAAAAAAAAACCAGATCATATCAGTCATATATCAGTTTACTAGAAAAGAAAAATGGGGGAAGCCCCATCCAACTCTAATACATTTTATCAGGCTCAGATAACTATTAACATTTAAGAAAAAAAGTTTAAAGGTATTTTTCTTGATGCTTTAAATTGGGTGGAAGATTACATAAATCAAGATGTGACTAATGGATTGACAGAAAATGCCCAAAAAACTAGAAGTCACAAAAAACCCTAAATCCCTACATCTGAGCTCATGGGAGTAATTTTAAGCTACAAACGTAGTCACAATTGTGGGTGGCCTACCTGGAGATATATGCATAATACACACAGGTGTGCACGCACACAGAGTTCTTATGACTGGGGGTGGATTTTGATGTGGAGTGGGCAACAATAAAGTAAGCCAAGTGAGGATAGCCACAGTCAGTGGACAAAAGCAACTTGAATGAGGATGTGCAGTGGCAACTTTTTCATTTGGATTTCAAATGGAAACACAAATATATATTTATTTATTTATTTTGCAGAGGAACTGGGGTATAAGCCAGAGGTGCAGGGAGGTGGGAGGATTCAGCAGAGACAGAGTGGGGGGCAGAAGAGGGAGATTTATTGAAATACACTGATGGGGGGGAGCAGCGGGTGAGATAAGAGAAGTCTGCTATGCCATGTGGGTTAGCTGCCTGGCTGGGTCAAACTCATGCCATAGCAGTGATAGCACTGAGACTTAACCCCTAAGCCACCAGAGAGGCCCAAAAAATCAATATTTAGCAGCATTTGTTACCTTAATGAAGTAAATTGTATCTTGGCACCATTTTTATCAAACATGATTGAGATACAAACGACCAATTTTGTGATGAATAGGTAGAAATAAACTGTTCAAGTTGTGTTATATTAATTAGTATGTCCAACTGGATATAAATCCATCTAGGCTTTTAAGCAACTTTTATGTTTATTTTGCATGTACAGTTGCAACTCGTTTTTCAAACTATATGTTTATATCTCAAATAAGTCTGGTCTAACTCATCATATAAATAAGTCTTAATCTGTGAGCTATATGAAGCCATCTTCTTTGAAGGTAGAATTTTCCAAGGCATCTGTGTAAAGTATCCTCTTCTAAATGTATCCCTCTTTTCCTGTCATATACTCTAGTCACCAGGAAAAGCATTTAAATTGTTCTGGATTTCCACACATACCTGAACCAACCTGCTTCAGTATAGTGCAATACAATATTACATAGTTTTTGTTTTATTACTGACATTTATATTGGTAAGAGCTAAATATTTATAAACTGATATCATCAATAATTCAGAAGGATTTGGAAGGCTAGAAAGTAATTGGATTGAGACAGATAGCTCTTTTATTACCCTTTATAACCCAGGAAATCCTCTTGGACACTCGTGTTCCCAGTTCCAGTCATCCTCAGTAAGGTTCCCACAATAGCCTGGAAATATTTATATCCTAGTTCAAACCAAAATAGGTTTAAACACCCACCTCTATTCTGCTCCATGAACTCATTGAAGCAGAGAAAATATATAATCAATCTTCATATGTTAGCACCCATAGGAGTTGCTGGAGACTATTACAAAATTCAATAAATATTTGTTGGAATGATTGAATGAATTAATGGATTGACTGTTTCCCACATGTTGTTGGTATGGTCAAATTGCCAAATATCTGTGGAACACAACTTAGTGTTTTGGGTTTTTTTAAAGATTTATTTATTTATGTGTACAAGAACTTGGGTACAGGCCAGAGGGGGTCGCAGTGAGAGGATTCACCAGAGACAGAGTGGGGAACAGAACAGGCATAATGACTGAAATACACTGCTGAGGGGAGCAGCAGATGAAACAGGAGAGGTCTGCTGCCATGTGGGTTAACTTCTTGGCCACTGGGCAGGGGAATAGAACTCGTGAGGTGCTGCGGTGGCTGTGGATAGCTTGTGCCACCAGGGAAGCCCCAGTGTTCTTATTCTGTGTGAGCTCATAGTACCATAGTAGATTCCTAAGAGTTGTAAAATGTTTATACTTTAGTCTGCACTGCTAATCCAAATATCAGCCTTTATTTTAAAATTAATTCTGGTATATTCTATATATCTTGGAAACACTATCATGCCTTTTGGTAAAACTCCCAATTATGTGTCCATAAATTTGTTTTTAACCTGTCAAGCATACATGCTCCCCGTTACTATATATTCTACTCTTGTTGAAATCACCGGATTCAAATACAACATGCTTTATTTCAGCAATAATTTGGCAGAGACAAATCCATTGCTACACAGAAAGATGCTTATTATTTCCTGTACCTCTGCCTCTAGTTCCTCTGACCCTTTATCCAACATCTGTGACAAAAGATTCTCCCTCTTCCCCCATCTGTTTTGCTCAACAAGATGCTATGGAAGGAGCAGTAAACTGAGAGCTGCTTGTGCAGGGACTTGGTCCTAGGTTGTTACTGTCTTGAGTTAATTAGACTTTGAATTCATACCTTAACCACTTTGGGCCTCCATTTCTTCACATATAAAATGAAGATCCTGCAGCAGATTATAATTGTAAAAGAGAACCAAAAATTCTATTTATTAAGCTTTTACTGTGTGCAAGAAACTGTGCTTTGTACTTTGTACACATTATCTCATTTAATTTTAATCCTTCAAACAAGTTTATGAGGTGTATCAGTCAGCGTCCAGCAGGAAACAGATGGTGCATATCAAATTGGGTAATTTGAGGAGTGCTTAATAAAGGAGCTATATTAAAAAGGTGTGAGCAGGGTGTTAGGAAACCACAAGGGATGGGATAATGCAGTGCCCCAAGGCTAGTCGTGGAGAGGAAAGTGGTTACTAAAATAGAGACAGAGACACAGACCTAGAGAGAGCCCAGAACAGGATGGAGAGTGAAGAGTAGATCTAGAGAGGTGAACAGAAGATATTTAATAATATTAAATATCATTATCCTGATTTTATACATAAGACTGCTGAAGTTCAAAGAGGTTAAGTGAGTTCCTAAGATCACACTATTGGTTCAGGACAGAACCAAGATTTGACCTCTTCCTGTCAGATTCCAAAGCCTGGGCTCCTGATTGCTCCTGAGCCCTGGAGTCCCTTTTTTTCTTTCTAGGGTTAGAAACTGCTCCCCACATGCTCTAATTCAACCCTCCCCTTAGAGATACTTGGCAGAGATGTCTTCCGGGTTAGGACATGAACCACCTCAGTCACCTGTGGAAAGCTAGCTCTCCATATGGGGTTCTTGTTCCTATACGCACGGGTTATGTCCTGATGTGCCATTTCCAAGTATAACCCTAAGTGTGACACTGGTAAAACAGCACTGTGAGTCCAAGGGAGAGAACAGCCCTTTTTATTATTTAGAAATCTCTTCTGACATGCTTTTGAAACGAAGAACAATTAAAGGATTTTCCTTCTCTGAAGTGTAATGGAGTGTGTATCTTTTCTTAGGATGCTTGGGGTTGAGGAAGGGGAGCTAGGGGAGGGCATGATGATTAGATTTCCCTATTTCATCTGCTGGAATTAGAACACAGTTGAAGACAGCGCTAAATGTGTTCCAGTAGACTGGAAGAAGTGAGCAGAACACAAGATGTGGAAATGAAGTGAAACTAAAAACTAGTATTAAACATATTCTTCAATATCCCTGTGAGGGCTCTTAAGATAAGAAAAGGAGAGGAAATTCTCACAGAGTGACTAGTCAGAGGTTGTTAATTATTCCTGTGTGAGAATTAAATTTGCTTAAGAGGGAAGATTGTAGTAATTATCTGAGGTCAAGGGGCTCATCCCCAATCTGTCTGCTCCTCTGTCAAAAAACAGAGATAAAAGTCCCACTCAGGACTCTTAGTAATGGGGAATTCTTCCTGTACAAGCACTTCCTGACCTCCAAACAGGTTGTGGTCCTACAAAGTCTGTAACTCAGTTGTTGGGGGTATGAAACAAATATAAAAGCTGGGCGCTACACTGCGGTTCAGAATCTAATTCCAGTAGCATTGCATATGTACTTTCCTGGCATGCAGCAAAAGGGGAAGCGAAAATACAGGGAACTCCCCCCTCAGGTCCTGTACCTGGCCTGTCCTTACAGCCTCCAGGCAGTTGTAGCTCTCTCCCATTTTCCACAAGGCAGGAATGGAACCTCCAGTGTCAGATGGCCGGCCTGAGTGGGAACCAGGTCTGCCATCTCTGTTCCTAACAGGACTTGGGGAAGCTGGTGTGGCTGAACAGTGTTTTGGCCCAGACATGCCTGGCCTTGAAGTCCAATGCCTTTAATGTTTGTTTTTTACACCAGAGCAGGTGATTAATATTTTTAGGGAGGAACAGTTACATTTTTGATTGTTTGGAAAAGTTCCTAATGTTAGCAGAATGTCTTCCCACAAGTGATAAGGTGCTATGAGTTTTATTAAATGGGGGGCATTTTAATTCCTTTTTCCAGGACCATCAACATGGCCTGAGACAACATGCTCAGGAGAAAAAGTGGAAGGCAGGGTTCTGTTTTAACTAGCTGGAAAGTCCGAAGAAATCTGCAAATACCTAGGTATAGGATAAGTTTTCCATGAAAAGTGACTTCCCTGCGATCAAACCCTCGATAAGCAGGGTTTTGAGATTGATAATCATCAACAGCGTCATCATGTCTTGGTAGTGAGTGGGAAAATGGGAACTCAATGCCGGGAGAGAAATTCCAGAGACCTGTGGTGAACCCCTGCTAAGAGCTCCCTCTCTCCAAGCAAGATCTGTGGGTGGAAAAGTCAGCTTCTGCCTTATGGGTAATTTTCAGGAGAAAAGGACTCATGTTTAGGCCCTCCAAAGATAAAGAAAGGTGAATGGACTCCAAAATGAGCTTTCAAATTAGCGTTGACTTCGTCCTTTTCCTGATTATTTCCCCAGACAGGGCAAACTACAAACACAGGTAAAGTAGCATCCAATAAACCTTTATTTAAGCACCCTAGGTGGAGGAGGGAGCTGGTTGCAAGGAGAGGAAAGGAGATGGGCGAGAACTGCCAACTGACTTCATTTCCACAGGAATCCACCCACCCTGAGCTGCTGTTGTGGCTTTGTTTATGCAAAGTGAACCGGGCTGAGACTGAGTAAAAGAGCTGAGATCCACGCAGAGGAAGGCAAAAATAATTTTTTAAAATGCAAATGAAACTAAAGCCCTCCTTTGCTCCCTCCCTTCGGGTCGGGGCGATCCCTGCTGCAGCCTTTGAAATAAAAACACGCCGAGGAGGGGCGGGTGGGAGGCCCAGCAGCAGCGGGGAGCGCTGTCGGTGACCGGGGGAGCTCTGGTGAATATCAGGTTGGGATTAGTGACAACTCAGAAGTCAGGCCGGCGGCTGGCGGGGGAGGGAAGTTTGCCAAAGTCTCTGAACTCCACAGAAGAGAGAGCAGCTTCCCTGGGCGCCGGGCGGAGCTGAGCGCACCGGGGAGAGGCCTCTGCCCGGCCAGAGCGAGCCCCACCGCGCAGCGCGCACGCCCGGAGCCTGAGTTTGTCAGCGATCATAAAATGGAAATTGATTATTCCAGCCACCATTGATTAGGGGAGAATGCTTACTGCAGCAGCGGGGGAAAGGTTAAGAGGAAATTGACCTTCCTCCTAGGTGACATAAAGTCATTAGGTAAATGAGATATTCACACAGGAGTTTTAAAAGGTCATGCTCAATTTTTATGTGCAGCCTGAAGAGTTAACCTGCAGCTTGGGCTTGGGGCCGGGGCCCTGTTCTTCAGGACAAGCGGACCCAGAGGAAGGCACACCTCCCGTGGCCTGGGCTGGAGCAGGCGTGGGCAGTGGGCAGCTGTCTTGGAAGGGGCGCAGCGCGTTGGGGCGGTGGTGGCGGGCGGGGGGCTGGGGGCGGGGGTGTCACGGGAACTTGAGCTTTGCACCTCCTGCCTGACCGGGGAACCCTGTGTTTCCCTGAGTGCACGCGCCTGTGTCCCTCTGGGGGTCTGTGCTTCGCTGCAGCGCGTCTCCGGTTCGACTGGGCCGCCAGCAAAGCGGTGTCGGGCCAAGGTGGACAATGCAAAATTCTTACCCTTGCAGAGCCCACCACGTCTCACACAGCAAGTGTGTGTGTGTGTGTGTGTGTGTGTCTGCTTGAAGGAGGGAGAGATGTATTTATGCACATATTTATCCCTCTAATTATAGGAATTAATCCTCTTATGACTAAAAGGTAACGTGGAAGGACGTCCCTTTGATGTGGAAAAGCATCATTTGTGACTCACATTCAGACTGATTAAGGAATAATTGTTGTTAAACGCTTTACAAGAGAAGAGTGTTTAATTGAGGGGCATTCGTAATTTTACGGCTTAGCACAAAATTAAACGTAATTAAAAACTCAGAAATTCCAACTGATTTTCCAATTATTTTTATTGTCTGGGCTAATTGTTACACAAGGGTATCACTTCTCCCCAAAGGCATTTTAAAAAGGCAAGCCTACCTTTCCCAAATATTCGCCGAGATGGTTGGGCGCCTTCTTCCAGAGACCCGGCAGGTGAAGGACCTTCCTCGATCCCCCTCGGGTGTCCCCGCCTTGCGCCCCTCCCGCCCCCATTGTAATTAAGCGCTGCAGCCACTCTCCCCTGTCTTTGAGTTCCTGCAACACCTTGGGATGTGAGAAAGTGATGGCAGTTCTCTTCTGCAGATCATTACAGCAAAACTGGAAGTATCTGTAGAAGGCTGATGAATTTCTTGAAGTAACACTTGTCATACATGGCGGAGAGATTAAAAAAAAAAACCTAAGTAAACACAGCTCTCTGGGGGCGATCCCTCGATGCCTCTGCCTTCGAGTGTGTGGCAGGAGGGAGGTAACACGCAAACACGGACTAGGAGATGTTTATAAACGTGCACACGAAGATATACAGATGCACGCAGGAAACTTGCCTTTTTTTTTTTTTTTTTTTTTTTTTTTTTGAGGCAAGGATGTGTATGGAAATGTTCTCATTCGGAGTCTGGGTTTTTTTTTTTTCCCCTAGTGCTGGGATTGACTGCATAAAGTAAAGCTAATCTTTTCACGTGTAGCTTGTCTTATTGCCCAAATAATTATATTTAAATAATTACAAGCTTTATAAAAAGTGCTTCAGCGCATGGAAAAGAACACACATCCTTATAGCTTAGTCCCGAAGTGGCCCTGTCCTTCCTATCAGATTTGGAGGAAATCCTGGAAGAAATAAAAAGCATAAAATTAGGCAGAATGTGAATTTATAAATTTCAAATAATCTATACTGAGCGTGTGGAGCAATCGAATGTTTGTATTTCAATAAGGGGCTTGAATTTCTCTGTGGTTTTTAGGATAAAGACTTCAGTGGATTTGAGCTTTCTTATCCAACTTTCCCATCTACCCCCCACAAAATAAATGATTGCCTCTGATCTGACGTGCCAGGTGAAAATGGGTAGAATTAAAACTGTCAATTCTGCTTCCAACTTGTGTCTTTCCATCGAGTTCAAAAGCTTTTAAAGGTAAAACGTGCTGATCATTTATATGTATTATTTCCTTTTTTCCTTATCACAGCTTTTAAGCAAAAAGAAAGAAAAAGTATTTATATTTCCAAATTGCTTTCCCTGGAAGATTCCAGTCTTGCAGGTAATTTGATGGACCCGGACACATGTGCCCAGGGCATGCGGGTTATAAGACTGCTGTCCAGGCGATCCAGCGAAGCCCAGTTTGTCCTTTTTATTCCCCAAGTGGCTTAGCTGGAGCTGTGAGATGATATTTGAACATGAAACTTTCCAACTGCTATAAGCCTATTTCTGAGAAAAGGCTGGGAGTAGAAAGGAGGAAGGTTCCCTTCGAAAGTTAAGAAATGGTGCAAAAGACATGTAATCCGATGTGGAAAATTGAGTAAAAGAGGCAGTGCGCACTTTAGCTCAGGCAAAGATTGCTGAATCCTTTGAAGATACTGACACGGATTTTCCAGCTATGGGAGGAAAGAGAGAGTGGGGTGGGGGTGGGAGAATCCTAGGGTGGGCATTTTATGTAAATGAGTAAATTCGAAATGTAGTACAAATCCAGTATAGTAAAAGTGACAGTTCTGACAGTATTGACAACATAAATATATGTTTGAACACTGCACTTTCAGACACTTAACCGATGAAGCAATAAAAAACTTCGACTACAATATTTCAAATAATCGACATTGATGTTTTGATACATCATTTTTATACTCTGAATCGATCTAGCACTCTGGGGTTGGTCAATTTTAAGTAAAAACGGGCTGCAATTATTTGCACCTTGGCTAATGATGACCTAATAACAGTCCTCAATTAATTACACCCGAACTGTGCTTTCTTTCCTCAGAGTTTGTGCGTGGGGAGGGGGGGCAATTCTTGAGGAACCTAAGATTGTGTCACCCTGCCCCCCTCCCTTCTGCTTTTTTTTTTTTTCCGATTGTGGGGTGGGGGTAGAACTTCAGAAGGAGGAAGGACGTCTTTTGTCTGGTGGTCACACAAGCGGAGGTCCCCTCACTTCAAGGAGCCACTCGGTGGGTCTGAATTTGGGGTAGGATCCTGATTTTTACTCTGCAATGTCAAAACTAAAATTTAGAAAATGCAATCATAAAACTGAGTGAGTCTTCTGCTCCCCATGCTTCATACCCCTTCCTCTGTTCCAAAGACTCGATGGGCGATGTGCTCAAAGGAAGGATAGGGGATTTCTCTAAGATGCAGGGTGTGTGTGTGTGTGTGTGTGTGTGTGTGTGTGTGAGAGAGAGAGAGAGAGAGAGAGAGAGAGAGAGAGAGAGAGAATAAAAATTTAAGAGCACCTAAAGCGCCCAGCTGAAGCTGAATCACGCTTTCCACCCCATCCCCTTTGAGCTTCCCACACACCGCTGAGTGTTTACAGGCTACTGTTTAAAACAAACAAACAAAATAGCCAGAAATAAAAAAGAAGACAAATCTTTTTGAGAAAGGAGGGGAGATGCTGGTGAGCCCCGCATCCCCTGAGCATGCCTCCCCGGCTCTCCTAGACTTTGGCCTCTTTGCCCTGTGGATATTCCAGCGAGTGTTTCTACTCCGAATTCTCTTTCCCACTCTCCAAATTTGGTGTGGTAGCAGTGGTGGGGAGTGGGGATAAAGCTAGTTACTTTTTAAAAAATCTTGGACAAGCCCAAGATCCAGGTTCGAGCAGCCAGTCCACTGTGATGCCCAATTTGCGCGGCAGGTGGAGGGGGTGACAGTGGCCTCTCGCCCCACCCGGATTTTCCTAAAGGCAGGGTGCCGGGGTGTGCCCTGGCCACCCCAGGCGGAGCCCCTTCCAACTACCAACACTGAGACTGGGGCTTCTGACCTAAAAACTTAGCTGGGCTTCCAAGCCTCTGATTTTGTGTTTTTTTTTGTTTTTTTTTTTTTTTTCCCCTTCAAATTTCGCAAATGCAGCTTTAAGCCCTTCAAACCACCGCCAGCTGAGCTGCTGGGACTTCAACAACAGGTTAAGCAACATTAAGATGCTAATCGGACGCCAAGGAGGCGTCGTGACCCACGTTGGGCGAAGGTGGGAGCCTTGGAAGAGCCGGGGCGCAGCCAGAGCATCACCTCTTTCCGGGGGTACCGGCCTCTGACCTTCCAGGCCGTCCGCTCTGGAAGGGAGGATGGAAGCCAGGATAGTGGCCGCAGGAGGAGAGAAAAGAGGGGGATCAGATTGAGACAGGGGGAGAGCCTGGAGAAAGGGGAGCGAGGCAGAGCAAGGAGGCAAGAGCGCGCGGGAAGTAGCCAGAGGCGGCTCGAAGGGGCGCTCGTCGCCTTTGGAGCCCCGCCAGATAGCGCTAGAGGGCTATTTATTGAAATGCTTTCCTTCTGCAGGAGAGCGAAGCAGCTAAAATGGGGAGAAAGAAGAGTAAAAGGAGAAGTCCAGTGATTCCATCGCAGCCTGTTTAGGAAAATAAATTGTAGGACGCTTCTTTGTTATTAATAGGGGACCGGGAGGGGAAGGGAGAGGAAAAAATCTGGTAGAAACTCTCAGCAGGGAATGGACCAAAAACTAAATATCAACAAAATAAGATCCCCCCTCCCTTTCTTGATCCCAACCAGGGAGAGGGTGAGCCAAGTTAACAGGTAAGGAATCCAGGGAATTCTTCCCAGTCCAACTTTCAAAGCTGCTGGTTCCACTGCTGGGAAGGTCAGGAGCAGTTCACAAGGATGAGCAGAGGTTTACAGAGAAGAGATGTTTTTAAAGTAATAGATGGCTGCAAGGGGGGTGGGGAAGGAGAGGCCAACACATTATTGGAAACGCCAAATAAAATATATATCAAAAATTCCAACTGTCAGCCCGAAGGTCTGCAGCAGAAGAGAGCGCGTCAGCCTTTGTCCCAGCGATGCGGGGCTCAGGGCTGGGTGTAGGGCCAGCCCTCAAACTCCTGGAATAACTATTTATAAATACTCTGGGAAGCTTGCAGAAAAGATCTAGACTCTGAAATTCTCAGTTTCACTCAGAACCCAAAGAACAGTGCAGCAGATGGAGAGAGGAGGCCTAGCGAGAGAGAGTCCAGAGAGGAAGAATAAAATATCTTGATCCTTTCACTCGCTCAGTCCAGTAGTGCAAGAAAGAAAACTTCTTTAAATAATACTTTAAGGTACTGATTGGGTTTATTCTAAAGCCCCTGGCATCTCAAACATCTAGCTTCTCTTTTAAAATTGCACTTTCCTTTTTACCTAAAGGAATTTTTTGAATCAAAGTATTAATTAATATCTTTCTTCCAAACCAATAAATAGAAGCTCCACAAATAAAAAAAATTAACCTTGTAAGGCAAACAAACAAACAAACAAAAAAAAACGCCTGCTTAATCTAAAATATTCCAATTCAAAACATTAACCAAAGTTACAAATAAGATTAAGGTTGGATCTATTTGATTCTCTAGCAAGGCATCAATTGTTCTAACTGTTGTAAGAAGACAAAAAGGATTTAAACCCGGTGATTTTAATACACAGATTAACACTTCAGACCTCACAGTCCTGAGGAATTTGGAGTTATCTATGTCGAAGACCTATAACTTTCTAGAAAAGAAAGAAAGAAAAGAAATAGGCACATGGGCTTCTTAAGAAAGGTGGACAAATTCACCTAAGATAGAGCCCAGGTTTATAAACGCTCATTTCAAATTAAATACTCTCCAGAAATCCGATGCCCTTTAAATTAAGTAACTATCATGGGATTCGATTATTCTTTTTAAATCTAAAACGCTACCTATAATAGCATTCCATCTTGAGACAAAAAAAAAAAAAGGAAAAATAGAAAAGAAGCAGTTCTCAGAAGTCTTGGGGATGCTTCACTAAGAAAGACGTGATTAAAAACAGACTCTTAAATTTGAGAGGCCCAATTCCCCCTCCCATTCACCCCTCCCCAAAGGGTCTCCTCCCTTTCACCTCCTTTTTTAAGCAGTGCCCCCCACCCCCCACTCCAGAGCTAAGTAGCCGATTTGAGATTCAGAAGAAATAGGTTTCAGCATCCATATTTGTTCTGGGGCACTTGTAAAATGCGATTTGTAGAGGGTCTTTAGCCTTCTGATTGTCTTTGAATTGTTTTTACTGAAACAGATCTTTTGCAGTTAATGAGTCCCCACGCAGCTGGACAGCTCCTCTCGGACACTGAGAACTCTAACCCCAAAATGACCCCAATTTGACACCGCAAGATGAAATTTTACCGCCTGTTAAAACCATTTCCAGCCTGGGCAAAAGGAGCTGACTGTTGATGGAGGTGTGTGCTGCCTCTTGCGACCCCATCTCGCGCCTGTCTCCGGGCCTGCCCCACCTACTTTTCCTTCACCCCAAAGTAGGAGAGCAGAAGAGGCTCGCCTCCCAGCCTGAGCGGGGGGTGCTGATGCTGGGAATGGAGCATCAGTAATGGTGCTACCAGATGAGGAATCAGAAAGTGTGTGTGCCCCCACTGCTTTGGAATCGCTTCCATAGGACTGCGAATTTGGAGGTGGGGGGGAACCAGGAAGTTCCTAAATGTTTTTCAGCTCTATTAATAAGACATCAGCAAATTGGTGATTTCAATGGCACTTTGAATTCATCACACTGACCAAGAACGGACACCCTGAATCACCACCAACTTGATCTCTTGTGTAATCCACCCGAGCTTCGCTATTTTAAACTAAGTTTCTCATAAATGACATGCAACTAGGTAAGTGAACTCGCTAGTCACAAGAAAACCGGGGGTCTTCCCCAGGGCAATTGGCAAATTTTTAAATGACACAAATTTTCCTCCAGTAGGGATTCTTTAACACTCACACTTCTTAACTAGTCTTTGGAGTTAAAGATGATTGGATTTTTTTTCCCTTTGACATCTTAAAATGCCCTATTTCTCTCCCCCTCCCATTTAGCCAGATTTGCTCTGTTGTTTGTCTTAATGTATTCAGTAAAATGCAAGAGAAGTTACAGAATATTGGAGAGAAAGAAAGGAGTAAAGGATTAAAATGCCTCTGCTTCACCCAAAGTAAGAAAATAGACTTTATCAACGTTTTTCACTTTTATAAGACCCAAGGTATACCCAGGGTGTAATCAATCTATTATAAGCTCAAAAAAACTTTAAAATTAAAAAAAAAATCAGTTCTCTGAATTCTTTTTATTCAGATGCACTGCCACGGAAGAAACATTTTTTAAAAAAATACTTGTGAAGTTTTTCTAAATAAAGATTGTGGATGATAATTCAGTTCACAGTATCACGATGGGGGAAAAACACCGAAAAAGCAGCAGAAAGTAGCAAAGTTGAATATTGAACTGAGACGCAGGGGTTCGGGGCGGTTCGAAATTGATCTTCACAAAAGAAGCGCTTATCATGGAAACCGAGTTTCTCTTTTAAAAGTAAAGTAACAGGGCATTTGAAAACAACATCATTCTATTGGCGACCATAAATCCGCAGCATTGAAAATAATAACAACTGGAAAAGGAACCACTGAAAAACACTGTCAACTTCTCAGCCAGCGGCGCTGCGGGGGAGAAACTTGGATCCACCAATATCAAGATCTCTGCAAAATCGAAAACACTCGGCAGAGAGAACAGATTGGTTTTTGTCTCTTAGCCTTCCCACCCCGGTTCAACTGAATTCGTAAAACTGCCGCCGGAAATAAAATTCGGGAATTCAACTTTTTTTTTTTCTTTTGCGCCTTTTCTTTCTTTTTTTTTTTTTTTTTTACTCACCTTTTTTTATATGTCCAGGAGCAACTCCGCAACAAATAAGAAGAATGTCTTAAATCTTGGAGATCGTCTAGGAAAAAAAAATTAGGAGGTAGAGCGGGAAGGACCCTCCTCGCTGCTACCACCAACCTGCAGGTTTCCTACCCTGGGCCGGGTCGACTTCTGCAGGCGTGAAGGCCGGCACCAGAGCGGCTGAGAACCCGGGCTCCACTGCCCTCCCGGAGCTCCGGGCGCCGGGCTGCCCCTGCTCTGGCCCTGCGGGCGAGCACCTCGCGGTCCGCAGCCCTGCTCCCCGCGCCGGCGACCCTCCTCTGTGCCAGCCTCGCACTATCTTTCTTTATATGTCCCGCAGACATCATTGTTATGATGGTTCATTTAATCAAACTGTTTAATTGCTCTGGTAATCACTATCATCATCACAGGTGCTCAATCATTCATCATTTTTGGAGGGCTTTATTGACCTCCGGAGTTCATTTCCCAGTCCTATTAAAACCGGGCCAAATTTCTTCGGCTCCGCTTGGAGTCTGCGGGCTGCGATCTGAGCCCTCTAGGAGAGTGTGGTCCGAAAGCCTAGCAGTGAGCAGAGGAGATGGAAGGGGGTCAAAAAGGAAAAAAAAAAAAAAAGCCCACCCTTCACACACACACACACACTTTACATGATCTCCCTGCTCCCCAACCCACCCGAGGTCGGCCAAAGGCGCGCGCGGAGAATACACTACTTTTCACTCTCCAGAATGGGTGCAAAGTTGGAGAGGGAGGCAGCTGTGGAGGAACGATCTGTTTTCGATTCCCTGGGCCCGGGATCAAGCACCAGGCCGAGAGCACGGAGTGGGGAGAGGGAGCGATCCGAGCGCAGCGCCGGGCTGCCGGGCTGCCCGAGCCGGGGGCGGCGGGTGTGCAGAGCCCCGCGCGGGGGAGCCCCCGTAGCTCCGCCCCCGGCTCGGGGCTCCCGGTGATTGACGCGCGGCCGCCGGGAAACTCGGCGCGCGGAGGTGAGACTGGGTGCAGCTCCGGCCGGGGATTGGGTGAGACACCGGCGAACTCCTTGCAACACAAAACGGTGTGGAGTCGTTACCTTCCTCCACCCACTCCCCCACGCTTGTCCCTTTTGGAAAAGTTCATTCCGAGCCGGCCCCTCTTCCAGATCTCAAGCTTGGCCCGAGGTAAGGAACGCAGCGCCCGGCCAGCGTCCCCGCGCCCGGGCCTCTGCAGCCAGGGCCGCCACAACAAAGCTGGTGCAGAATGGAGCTAATCCTCCTGGCAGTGCTCGCTCTCCCTGCCTCTCCCACCGCACACACGCGCGCACACACACACTCACACACGCACATGCACACCCCGTGCTTCCCAGCTATAAGCGAGATCCACTTCGGAGGCGCAGGACAGTCGCGCGCGCGCGCGCTCGCGCGCGCACACACACACACACACACACACCAGACAGCAAACACTCCAACGACTTGCTCCTCACTTTCTCTTCTCCCGGTTCCACCGCGGCCCCCCAACACTCTCCAGGGTGGCCCTCGTCCGCACCGCTTGGAGGCAGTACTCTCTGAGTTAAGCTGACTCTTCTTGTCCAGGAAAAAAAAAATAAAATAAAATGAAAAATACTGACCACAAGGGTCCTGAATATGCACAGGAAAGTGCCACTTAAAACACACAGACACACAGACACGCACACATACACACACACCACCGTCCTCTAGCCTAGCCTAGCGGTTGTGCTGTCTGCAGAGCCTGCTCCCCTGGCCCTTCGCGGCAAGCCCGGAGGGTGCGGCAACCCGCCGGCCGAGAAATAGGGGCCCGCGGGACCACCAGGAACAAAAGCAAGAGCGCCATGCCCCGCGTGCCCGTCCCGACCCCGCTCGGCGTGCGCCCGGCGCGCCGGGAACGTGAACTCGGAGGAAGTTGCCCAAACCGAAAAGCGCCGAGGCTGTACCGGACTTTCCCTGTGGTTTCCTGCAGTTTTCCTCTCTGCGCTCTCCCTGTCCTCTTCATTTTCTCTCTCCCTCTCTCTGCACGCCGGCTCGCGCGCCCTCGCGCGCGCGCGCAGACACACACACACACACACACGCACACACACGCGCGCACACCCGCGCGCACACACACCCCCTCCCCGCGCCTCCCCCTCCCGGTCCCCGCGGAGGAGCAGGCGCTCTGATTTGCTCGGGTCGGCTCCGCGCCTGCCTCCCCTCCCCCCGGCCCCCACCTCCCCGCCCCCCAGCCGGGGCCGTCCGACCGCACTCGCTGGAGAGCACAGGCTCGGCGCGGCGCGCTCCTTCTCGCGCCCGCTCGCGCTCGGGACGCGTCTCCGCCGCCGCCGGGCTATGGCCACCGCGACTTCCGGGGGCCGCCACTTCGTCCTCCCGCCGCCGCCCCGCGCCGCCCCGCCGAGCCTCCGCGCGCAGCCGGGCCGCCGCCAACCTGCCAACACCTACTGACACGCACCATCCCGGGGAGAGAAAGGGGCGCGGGCGCGCGAGAGAGCGCGAGGGAGAGCGAGCGAGCGAGCAGGAGAGAGAGGGAGAGACAAAATCCCCACCAGGAGAGGGGGGCAGGAAGCCCAGCTCTTGCAAAGTATTCCTCTTTTTTGCTGGATTTTTTTGGCCCCCTGCTTTCTTTGCGCGACCCTTGCAAGGGAGAGGATCGCGCGCTGGGCTCCGCGGGGGCCGGGCGAAAGGAGGGGGGAGGGGGAGGAACGTTCAAGAAGCAGAAACCCCTCGCGGAGTTTTGCTGGAAGAGAAAAAAAAACGGGTCTGAAAGATTCCTGCTCTTCATCATCATCAAGCATCATTCATTCACTACCTTGACATTCCGGGCTCTGATTGACAGCTGGAGTGGCAAAAAGCCATGAAACACGACAGTTCGGGTACATGTGGGCTGCTGACGGGCCGCTCGTAACCTCCAGTTCGAGGGCTTGACCATTTTTTTCTTCTTTTTCTTCTTCTTTTTCTTTTTTTTTTTTTTTTTCTTTTTTTTTTTTTTTTGCAACTGAGGGGAGCAGAAGAGAATCAGGGGGCTAAGGAGGCCCGAAGAGCAGGAGGAGGGGCTGGGGGAGGAGGTGGAGAGGAAGCTCAGGAGCAGGACAAGAAGAGGAAAAAAAAAAAGAGAAAAAGAAGAAATATCCCAGGAAAAAAACCAAAACAAAACAAAACTCTCCGTTGCCCGGCGTGGCTTTCCCCCACCCCTCCCCCTAAAAAATCACATATTGGAGAATTGGGAGAAGTCTCCTTGGTTTGGAAAAAAAAAAAAAAAAAAGGAATCTTCAGCCTAGATCACTTTCTTATCCGGACTGGGATATTAAATAGACGCCACATCCAGGAGTTTATTGGAGCGCAGACTGATGGCGCAAAGGGTAGGTTTAAATCTCCAGCACTTACCTAGATATAAATCCTCCTGAGGGGCCTGTCCCGATGCCTCCTCTCGCTGCAGCGCTGCTGCTGCTGCTGCTGCTCCTGCTGCTGCTGCTGCTGCTGCTCCTGCTCCTGCTGCTGCTGCTTGATGATGGCCGCCAGGATTTAAAAAAATAGCAGCGAAATTATTCATCGGCTTCTTTTCCCCCCCGTGCCTCTGCGTGTGTGCGAGTGTGTGTGCGTGCGTGTGTGCGTGTCTGGGCGCGCGTGTCCCAGCGCCGTGCGAGCGGGCGGGCGGCGAGTGCGTGTGAGCGGAGTGTGTGTGCGTGTGCGTGTGTGTGTGTGTGTGTGCTCGTGCAATTGTCACACGCTTTCGCCTCGCTGCAGCCCGGCCTCAGCCGCGCGGTCCCCCCCGGGCGCTCCAGCTCCGCGGCTGGCTCGGGGCGGGCGCGGGCTGCGCAGGAGCCGCCGCCGGGGCCGCCGCTGGGGCCGCGCAGCCCGGCCGCCGCCGGGACGGGCGGGGGCTGCTTGTTTTGTCTCTGCCGTTGACAAGGACGCGGGGAATCCAGCGGCTCAATAATGTTTCTGGTAACTTTCACGTTCTTCCCTCCTCCCTGCGCGCCCAGCCCCGGGGGAGGCGCTGGCCCTGGGCTTCCCTGGTCCTCGGCGCGGGCGTCCTTGTTGGGAGCGTTTTTTCTTCTCTTTATTTTCTTTCATTTCGCCTTTTGATTTATTGGAGGCTCTGGAGGAGGCGGAGGGGGGCCGGGGGTGGGATCCGGGGCTTCCTCTGCGCGCTGCCTGCACTTCTCGCTCGGCGGGCGCGCTCCGGTCCTGCAGCCTCCGGCCCGGGCGGGACGGCGGAGCCCCTCGGCCCCCGGCCTCGGCGCCCCCTCTCCGCGCTCCAGACGCTGCTCGGGGCTCAGGCGTTTGCATTTTCAATTTTAAAAACATCGCCCCCCACCCCCCGCCCCGTAACTTTCAACTTCGTTGTTGCGGCCGGTTGGGTTCCTGTGTGTGCAACTCGTGCTCGATACTTTTCTCCTTTCTGACTTTTTTTTTTTTTTTTTAATTTCTCTCTCTCCCTCCCTCCCCCCCTTCCCCCCTGCTCGCTCTCCCTTCGCTCCCCTCCGCCCCCCGTCCTTCCCATCCCTTTCCTACTCTTGCTCTCTTCTCCCGGCTGCCTTTTCCACCCCCCTCGGCTCTCCCGGCTCGTCCTCACCTCCTGCGCCCCCTCCCCCGCGCCGGGCTCTGACAGTACGATGAGCTGCCCCATTACGGCGGGATGGACGGAGTAGGGGTGCCTGCTTCCATGTACGGAGACCCCCACGCGCCGCGCCCGATCCCCCCGGTTCACCACCTGAACCACGGGCCGCCGCTCCACGCCACGCAGCACTACGGCGCGCACGCCCCGCACCCCAATGTCATGCCGGCCAGCATGGGATCCGCTGTCAACGACGCCTTGAAGCGGGACAAGGACGCGATCTATGGGTAAACCAACCGCCCCCCGCTCCCGACCCAGCAGGCTGTGTGTGAGCGTGAGCGCAGTGTGTGTTCGTCTCCGTGGCGGCTGGGGGTGGCGGGAGACGGCTCGGCGAGGAGGTATTTCTGCCTGGGGTAGGGGGGAGTCGCGAGCCGTAGGAGAGCACCGTGCGGGGGGCCTGCTCTCCAGGCCCCGGGCTTCTCGGCCCCGGAAGAATTGGCTTCCTCCGCCCCCACGGGCCGCGCGCCCCGGACCCCACAGCTCGGAGTGGCGGAGTCCTCGGGACCCGGCCAGGGCCTGGTCCCCAAGGACGGGGCTCCCAGCAAAGGGCGCAGGGCGAGCGGGTCCTTCCAGGCCCCCTAGCAGAGGCCTTGACGAAGGGGAAAGTTTCCTGCCGTTGGGAAGCAACTTTGTTTGGTTTGGTTTTGTTTTGTTTTGTTTTTTTGCTTCTATTCTGTTTCCTACCGAGAGGCTGGGAGTCCCCAAAAGCAGCTTGAGCTGGGATCGGGGCTGCTTCTGTCGGCCAGGAAATCCTAATCACCCACTTCTTAATTCTCTGTAAATAAAGGGGGCAGACCTTGAAGTGCAGCGGGGTGGAAGGCAGGGGCGGCTGCTTGCACCGAGCGGCTCTGGGGGCAAGTGAGCGAGAAGGCTGGAAAATTATTTTATATTCGGAGAGAGCTCGGGAGGGATGGAGGGGCACGGTCCCAGCGTGCATCCCACGGGCTCTCGCCGCTGAGGTAGGTGGGGAAGGCGGCGGGATGCCTAGGGGAGGGGACAGTCGGTAAACAGCGACTGAGCCTGAAGCCAGAAGCCACAAGCATCCCCAAGTGTAGTTCCACCGCCCCGAGGAGCACAAAGGGCAGAAGCAGACGCACATTTCCAAGTTTTAACACTCGATTTATTTATTTTTGCCTGCTGCAACGCTGGGAGAAATGTGGTTTTTGGAAGGGAGCGCTCCAACGTTTAACATTCCTATAATGTTGGCCCCCACACCCGGGTTTTACTAGAAGTCGAGCAAACAAGTTTAGAAGGCAGAAGACTGGAGAGTCCTCTCTCCGGTTTAGGAAATTCCGCTTCGGGTGTGCTTGGAAGGTGAAGCCTTGGGCCTTGTCTGCAATGTCTATTAAAATGCGGAGTTAGAACACTTTTTGATTTCACAGAATGTTGCTTTCTGGTGGGGTCAGGCCTGGGGCGCAGGCTTGCTCAGGCGGCCTTCCCAGCGGTGTGGGGGGGGGTCTGGATCAACCCCCCCGGCTCCAGACTGACTGAGCTTCTTGCATGTCTCATTGCCTTCCAGCTGAGGCTCTATGGACTTGGCGGGCTAAAGTGGCCCAGGGCTTCTCTGACCAGCTCCGAGGGGCTCCTGAGCGCAGGGGAAGAGCCAGGCCCGTGTTTTTTTTAGGTGGTTTTTTTTTTTTTTTTTGGTGTTTTTTTTTTTTTTTTTCCTTTCTGTTTCTGGCCCAGGCTGGGCTGGCTGAGGACGGGTTGCAAAGTGTGGTGCGTGTCTGTTGTAGAAAAGAAGGAATCCAAACCCTCCAAACTTGTTGATTACAGTTCTCGCTCCTTCCCCTCTGCACCCCGTCTCCGTGTGTGTGTCTCTGCGTGGCGCTGCCCGTTAGGCACCCCTTGTTTCCTCTGTTAGCTCTGGTCTTTGAGAAGTGCGAACTGGCGACCTGCACCCCCCGGGAACCCGGAGTGGCCGGCGGAGACGTCTGCTCCTCCGACTCCTTCAACGAGGACATCGCGGTCTTCGCCAAGCAGGTCCAACCTCCCTGCCCCTCTCGCCCTCCTGCAGCCCCCCCAACACCCCCTCCCCTGAGCTCCAAGCTCTGCAAGAAAGAGTTGGAAAAGGCCGGGAACCCGATCTGTACCCCGGGCCCTGTCTGCGCGCTCTGCCTCCTCCCCACCCCCGAGCCTGCAGGCGATCTGGGAGCCGAGATACATATGGGTGTTTGTTTTCCCCCCTAGCCGGGAATACAGGGCCTCGACCCTCGAATTAAAGCTGACCTGCTCCTAATCTGGGGCTTGGCCTTTTCCCTCGCCTGCAGCTACTCGAACAGGAATCGGGGACAGGGGCTGGGAGGGACCTCAAAAGTGTCCGGGAGGGAAGGAAGCCCGGCGCCTTTCGGGGCTGCCCGCGCCGGGCGCGCTGAGGGACCTTGAGAACCGCAGCCCACTGGACGGCAGGATGTAGGGGGACGCGGGGTTCCGAGACCCGGCCCAGAGCTCCCGGCTGCAGCCCGGCGCTCCCAGGTACCTCTTCTTGGGGCCAGGACCAGCAGGCCCTGCTCCCTGTTCAGCCAGCCCCGCTGCTAGAAGGCCCTGGTGGGCAGCGTCTGTTTCGCCAAAGGCCCTCTCCACGTCTCCAGCGCCCCTCCGTCCTTACTCGGTGACAGGGTTTTTCCCCTTTTCAGTGGGGTGCTCATTCATGCTGACTTCTCCTGCTTCTTCTAGGTTCGCGCCGAAAAGCCACTTTTTTCCTCAAACCCAGAGCTGGACAATTTGGTAAGGCTCGCTTCCTCGCCTTCCCCCGGGCGCGCCCCCTCCCCGGCCCAGAGCGCCCCGTTTCCCCCAGGACCCCCGGGGAGTGGGTGTAGCGCCTCCGGGGAGCTCTGAGGGCCCGGAGGAGGCCAGGGGCAGCCGAGAGTCCTTGCCGGGGAGCTGGGGGTGAGGGCGGAGTGCAGCCCCGCGCGCGCCGAGGCTGGGGTGGCAGGAGCCCGGGGCGCGGCGCCCAGGGCGAGGGCAGGGGATGCTTCCCCAGTCCTCAGCCCCCGGAGTGAGGCTGCGAGAAGTGAGTTATTTCCTCTGTCTGCCGGGGCAGGCGGCGGAGCCTCGGGCTGCAAACCCAAAGGAAGTCCCCGCGAGCGCGGCGGAGGGCGGGCTGGGCGGCGAGGGGGTGGGTGAGGGGCAGGCCTGCGCGGGCCACTTTTAGGTGCGATTCTTTTGCTAATTTGCACGATTTCAATATTAAAAGTACTTAAATCCGCTTTCAAAGGCCCTGCCTCACCATTCAGCTGGAGTATTTCCTTCTTTACTGAGGACGGGTTTCGCTGGGTGTGCAGCTCTGAAAAGCTTTCTCTCTTCAGAGAAGCGCCTTTCTCTCTCTCTCTCTCTCTCTCTCTCTCTCTCTCTCTCTCTCTCTCTCTCTCTCTCTCTCTCTCTCTCTCTCCGCCCCCCCTCCGCCCCCCAATTTGGCCTGAGGTCGAGGGAGCGGTTAAAGTGGGCTCTGGAGGAGAAAGCAGTCCTGACAAATAACCCAGGGAACATGAGGGGGACAGATATGAAAGGCTTCGGCTCAGGTTGAGTCAGATTTCTACTCCGTGGCCAATGAGGCAGAGATGATTAGTAATCACTTGGTTTTTCTGAGGATTTCTTGCTGTGTGGGTTTTGCCTGACCACCTGCCTCGTTTCCCCCGCCCCAGCCCCATCCCCTTACCCTACCTATCCCAGCCGGGATGTCCAGAGTCACGGATCCCTAACTCCACACTCTCAACTTCTCTTGCAGATGATTCAAGCAATACAAGTATTAAGGTTTCATCTTTTGGAGTTAGAAAAGGTAAGCAGGAAACGACCACCTCCACCACTTTGATTTTGCCAGTTTTTCCCTCTCCCAGTTGAGCTGGGATGTTTTCAACAAACCTTCATTCTGAGGGACTGGGCACCTAGAGATTGCCAGCTACATGTTACTATGTTCTGCCTTCAAATTGCTCCTCAAGCCAGGGGCTCAGAGGATGGGTGAATTAGGACAGCTTTGCCTTTTGAAGTGTTCCCCCACCCCTCCCTTCTTTTTTTCCCCAGGCACTTGGGATTATTTTGAAATGCAGCAAACCATTTGTGTTACTGGACATTCAGCCTGCTTGCATCTCTATTAGCTCAACTCACCCTCGGCCCAAAGCGTGCGCTAGGTGCAAGGCAGAGGGAATCATCCTCGCTGGGGTGTCTTTACATTGCTCTGCAGCTCAATCGCTTTCCCCTGGAAACATACAAAACTCCTAGCTTATTGAATGGCAAATGCTAATGCTGTTCCCAGTTCCAGCGTTCTAACGTTTTGATGTTGTCATCAAATCGGATTTTCCTCCCTGGACTCCCAGTCAGAACCCAGTTCTTTCCAGTCCCGTTTCTTCTCTCTTTATTGAAACTTGTTGCTCAGGGAAGTCTCTGGAGAATAATATCTGCTGCAACAATTGCTCTATTGTTTCCTCAACTTCAACTATTACACCCATTAATTAGAGGTAGTTTGCAAGATATGGCACTGTTACTCTTACCAAATGTAACTTTGCAACCTGATTTTTTTTTTCCATTTTAAAATGAAACAAAACAATGACAACAACAATGTGAGCTGAACCCTCCATCATGACACTCCTTCTAGGTCCATGAACTGTGTGATAACTTCTGCCACCGGTACATTAGCTGTTTGAAGGGGAAAATGCCCATCGACCTCGTCATTGATGAAAGGGACGGCAGCTCCAAGTCAGATCACGAAGAACTTTCAGGCTCCTCCACAAATCTCGCTGACCATGTAAGTCTGTGAGCCTTTGGTGTTCTATTAAGACCAGTGGTCAAGCATTAAAAACAAACAAACAAAAAAAACTTGTAATATCTAGCTCCACTGTTTTCTTTTTGAAGTGATTTGGTCTCTTTGGGTTTTTGTTGTTGTTGTTGGTTTTTTTTTTTTTTTTTCCTCCCTTGCTCCCTACCTTTGCCATAGCTTTCAATCTCTGCTTCCTTTTTCTTGGCTCTCCTCCTTATTTATGTTGAGAGCCAAAACAACCAGGGAGTTGATAGAGTGATTTGTGCTCTTACTGTGTAAAGTTTCCTGGATTTGGTGACTTGAGTGTTAGCAAATTGTCTGTTAGATATGGTGACTGCTGCTTTTTCTGCTTTCTCAACCCTGTGTCATCAGTGCAGCAGGGATGGGGAGAAGCAAGACAGCTAGCTGGACAGGATGAAGGCGAGAGAGGACTGAAGGAAAAGAGAACTGAGGAGGGCTGACTTCCCAGCCTCTCCCAGAGATGACAATCCTGAGAATTACTGGCAATCTTGCATTGCATTAGAAATAAAAGGAGTGAACTCAGAACAATTCTCAGAGCTTTTGCTCTATAGAAACTTATTGTCAGAAAATGGACTTATTGCCAAGTGCCTGAAGCATCTTCATAATAAAAGACAGTAACCTTGATGAAACAATTATTAACAATGTATTACAGAAAGCTGAAGGGAATTGTGATAGAGTAACCATAGGTTAGTGGTTGAATTTTAACACTTTAACAGTTGGTGAAGGAGGAGGAAGAGGATATAGTAAGGAGGGACTGTGTGTGTCAGGCCAGGAAGGGAGATTTCTTTCTATTCTCTCTGTTTTTAATCCTATTTTGGAACCAATCTAGTAAGTCTGATGCTTAAAAAAAAGCATATGTAGTGAGACTGAAATTTTGAAAAAGAAGCAAAGAGAAGAAAGATTACAGCTGGTAGGAAAGGCAAGAGTTGTGAGGTTAAAGAGTGGGTGTGAATAGCAGTTTATTTATAGGAACTCAAGCCTGGGGGCGGTGGGGGACTGGGCGTCTATAGATTACATTCAATTGAACTCACAACCTCAATGGATATAGGCTATCGTCTAATAACTTGGTGCCTGAAATATTAATTTAACATTCTGTGGAATTAAACAGGCGTTGAGGCTTGAAGGCAGTTGGTATCTTCACCACCACCACCCCCCCACTTTCCTGGGTGTTAAAAGGAAATGAATTGATATGCCTTGAGAATCAAATTTCTGTGAGGTTGTCCTTTTCCCCCTTCCCCCCCAACCCACTCTCAAAGTTTTGAAAATGTGCAGTCATTAATTTTTCATTATTAGCCTTTGCACTACATGAAAAGCCAGCCTAAAAACAAAAGTTAAAAAAAAAAAAAGAAAAGAAAACCTTAGTCCGATTCTGAGACAATGAATACTGTGGTGTTGAGAGCTCCTGTGCCTCTCTTTGCTCTTGACTTGTTTCTTACCGTGGGGGAAGCTTTGGGAAGCTCTTTCGTATATGGTGTGTATTAACTGAAATCCAATGGGTGTAGCAGCAGCAATGGAAAAGTTGCTTTGCTGAGGCCTGACTATGTGAGGTGTGCTGGTGCTCGAGGCATGACACTCACTACCTTAAAATATTTGTTCTGCTGTTATTTGTTTGTTTATTTTCATTGCTCCTGTTTCTAAATTCATCTGCATTTTACACTGTTGGGGAAGTGAGAAGGAGGCCCTTTACTTGGGGTTTGCAGAATGGAAGCTTCCCAGTTGTGTGCAGCCAAAGCTTCGCTCGTGACTTTTCTCGGGGTCTCGATACTTGTTTCCCAGAACAGTTTCTTGCCAACTGTTTTCCAAGTGGATGTAACTGGAGCATGCTGGCATTTACATAGGAGAGACAAGATAGAGTAGCCTGTTTAGAGTCTTGGCTGATAGACAACACCCATGCGTGGAACAATTGTCATATTTAAATTACACTCAAGAAAGAAGGGGTGCCTAAGAGGCTAATGCTTTAATAATTTAATAATCATCATCTTTGGATAAAAGAGGCCACTGTACCATCGTTTCTCCTCTTTCAGCCCCCCCCTGCCCCCAATCAAATAAATTTGACAACTGATTTATTTTGAACCCATGAGGGATTGCCACCTCATTGGGCATCATCATTTAAAGTCTGTTATGTCCCAGAGATCTGCACTATAATGTTTTTACTTTAGCCCCCCTGCTATTTGTTTTGAAAGGAAGCAATAATTTGTTCCACCAGCACACCAAGTAGGAAATGGCAAGGTTTGCCACAAACTTGAATGTTATGCAGGAGGTGAGAGAAAACCTTGGAGAGTTTTTCCCATTTCTGATACTTTTGCACCATAGGTGCATTGATTGGATTTACTTCCAGGCTTCCCCTACAAAGGGAATCCTCTTATGCTTCGGTTTCTTCTGCAAGCACAGCCTCCCTCCTCTCCCCAACCAGAAAAAGAGTGAAAGCCCCCACAGAACCACTACCTGAAAGTGGTACAAGTGGGACATTTTCAGCATGTAAATGTGTCCAATTTGAACCTCCAGGTTTATTTTTTCATTTGCTTTGATGTGCATATTTAATACATTGCCCCAGGCTGGCTCTCATTTGGTGCACGCTGGTGCAGGGGTGATGATGAGCCACTTCAGAAGGCCCGAGACAGTGTGTTGTTTTCTCCGTTTTATCTGTTGGCCCACTATTCTGATCCACTGCGCTTCCTCGTGGTTTTATTTGCACATGAAATGCTGAGAGCATTTCAACTTATTGGCTATGAATAATGACAGCTAAAAAAGAAGTGTAGTTTAATTTGTTGTGTGCCAAGGTTTCTCTTGTGGAGGTGACAGTTTGTGACAGCTGTTTGACACCCCCCAAACACATACACCTCTATCCTTATTAAGTAGTATCAAGCTACCCTGTGTGTGTGCATGTGTGTGTGCGCGTGTGTGTAAGGAAGGAGCAGGCAAAGAGGGAGAGAGTGAAAGAAAGGAAAGAGTAAGTGTGTAATTTTGTGTAGTAGGTAGCAGAGAGAGAAGCGGCAGGAGCAAAATATTAAGTGCCAAAATAGCTTTTGATTTTCTTATTAAGAAATTTGAAAATAGAAATGAATAAAAGTAATTGCTATAAATATCTTGAAAGCAAGTATTTTTGGCAGACTTTTTAAGAATGAATTTTATATACTATTACTTAGCAAATCAGATTGTTGTCATGCTGATTTCACATTCCATAATTTTATGTAAATAATCTGATGTCATATAAATGCATTAAATGAAGACAACAAAATGTCTTACCTTCCATATGTTACATTCCGTGAAGATGCTGGATTTGTTCATTTATTATTGACACGTAAATGCTGGGCATAATGATAAAAGGAAGTTTGGAATTAAACAGAAAATAAAATTTGCAACATTGGTTACTATTTTGCTATGTTTAGTAAATTCAGAATGCACACTTGTATTTTTAACGTGATAATGTATTTTATCTTATACTCTTACTATAAGAGTAGTCGCTATAGGTAGCAAACTGCAATTACGGCATTTTTTTTTTTTTTAAATGTTGGGGGCGAACTTGATGGTGAGAGAAAATAGAACTCTTTCCAGCTGCAATTCATGTTAAGTTTCCCAGACATTCAAATTTATTGTGTTTAAAATAAACATGTCAAGAAACCAATCTTCAAAAAAAGTTTCAACTTGAAAAGTGTTGTGGAATAATCATGCTTTACTCAGCCTGTAGTGTTTCTGAATAGTAGGTGATATCCACATTATCTACTTACATAATTTTTAGATCAAGTCTTTCTGGGCAGACAAATGAAATGTATCTTTATATTTACATATGAAGATGTATTATATATCTTCATATCAAGTTTAGACAAAATGAAATATATTTGAAATACACTCTCTGGACTAAGTTCTATCTGCCTAAAGTGTATATAGTTATATTATCATTCCTACTTAATGTTTGTAAGGAGCTGCATTTTCTTTTCTGCATGAATTGAATATAGGAAAGAAAATACAATTGTATCTATTAACAGTGAATAGCAGCTGCCTTAAATTGACTGGCTCTGATAACAAGTCCAATAAAAGAAAAAAAATTTTAATTTCTATGTTGAAAACTGCAATTTAAATGAAGATATGTTGGTGTTTTTGTTTGCATCTCGGAATATGTAAAGTTTATTTATGTTTGAACAGTTTTTTTAAATGTTTTTTAAAAGTCAGAGGGGAGAATCCCCAGAACTTTATTCCTAGAGATACAGGCAAGTGTATGTAGCTACATTCTAATTGCTAACTAAAAAGTAGAGGGGGGGTAGACAGCAAGCAGAAGATAGGTTTAAGTGATTGATTTGTATTTAGTACACCAAAGGGCAAATTATGGGATTGGATAATAATATTAGTAAATTATTTTATCAGGTAGTTTCTTATGTTCAGGTGGGATTTTATTTCTCTTTTTTTTTTTTTTAGAGGCATGTTTTATTTATTTATTTATTTATTGATTAGTTTGTTTTGTTTATACATGCACTGGGTACAGTCAGAAGCGCGGGAGGGTGAGAGAATTCACCAGAGCCAGAGCGGGGAGCAGAGCAGGCAGAAGGACCAAAGTACACTGCTGAGGGGAGCAGCGGGCGGCAGGAGAGGTCTGCGCGCCATGTGGGACCCTCCTCCGGTGGCTGGGGAGCAGCCGGGGATCGAACCGGCGCTACAGAGGCTGCTGGCAGCTTCGCAACCCAGCGCTCAACCGCTGCGCCACCGGGGAGGCCCCTCAGGTGGGATTTTAGATCATATAGTATGTTATCCAAGGCCTCTTGGGGGCCCATTCTGGGAAGAAAGTTCTGCCTCTCAGCTCCATCTACCAACTTAAGGAGACATGACTGGGGACATGGGTTTTCTGTTACTATTATTGCACTGTTTTGGTGGTTGATAGCTTTTCTGGCAATTTCTCACCGAGAATAATTGTATTGCTTACGTCACTTTTTGGTTATACAGATGCAGTATATTTTCAGTGTAACTATAATGAGGTGATGTTGATCAAAATTGCGCTTGACAACCATAGACATTCACTATCAGATGAAAATTTTGAATTTTAAAAATTCATTTTCTTATTTTTTTCAGACAGAATGTTCTATGGCATATCCCAACACAATTCAAAACTACAAAAGACATTTTGTAATATGACAGTACCCCAACAATATCAGAAATTTCTATCTTCTGTAAAAGAGGCCCTATTCAATGAAATAATCATTTGCAAAGAGTAATTGCCATTTTCCTGAGAGTTGCTCACATGTTAATTTCCAAAACTGTATAGAAGGGTGCCTGCGAGGATATGATGACAAGACCCCAGGTCTAGTTGCCTTTTTTTTTTTTTAAGATTTATTTATTTACACATACAAGGGCTGGGGTACAGGCCAGAGGTGCTGGGCCGGGGTTGGCAGGGGAAGTGAGAGGGTTCACCAGAAACAGAGTGGGAAACAGAACAGGCAGACTGACTGAAATACACTGCAGATGGGAGCAGCGGGTGAGACGGGAGAGGTCTGCTGCGTCATGTGTGTCAGGTCCCTGGCTGGCTGGGGATCGAACTTGTGCTGCAGAGGTTGTGGACAGCTTTGTAGGTTGCGTCTTAACCCCTTGCGCCACCAGGGAAGCCCTCTAGTTGCTTTTTCAAAGAGTGAGTCCTTATTCTGAAAGCACACACACGTCTCTGGACTTCTAATTGTCAGTATTAGGGTATAGAAGTAGAAATTTCCAACATTTTTTTCCAATCACCCAATTAACACTTTTAACGTTTGTAGATCTGAATACTTTATGATAGGAGTCTTCAGCTTATATTTGAAAGTAAATTTGCATAATGTTAATTAAGAGTTAAAGCATCATTAAGTCATAGGACATATATAACTTAATATTATATGTACTGATACAAGCATATCTTTGCCTTTGTTTCTTAAAGATAGCAAGCCAAATGAGTCAAAATGTCTTTATATATATTTACTCTTACTTTTCTACCTACAAGCACATATTCTGAATTATTTTACTATGTTTTTCAGGTTCATATATAATTTTTGGCTTAGTGTTATAGAGCGTGCTGGGTAGGTCTAGAATATCTTAAAGTATTTTTTAGTAATAGAAATAGAAATTGAAAGTGACTTTAGAGATTATCTTGTCTAACTACTCAATTTTAAAGAGATAAAGAAAATGAGTCCTGAAGAATTGAAGAACGTCATTTGATTCAAGTCACATGATCAGTTGGAGGTAGCCTCTTGGGGTCTTAATTCCATTCTCCCCTATACCACATCCATTTAGTCACGTTTTCATTTGGGGTCTAAGATGAGCTTCAGATTATTTTAGCTATAACTTGTGTGTAGCCTGGCCTTTTTTTTCCTCCTTAAAGGCTAATACATTTTACTTCCCCACTCAGTTTGGTATTTATTTAGAAACCCTTTTTACTCCATTGTCTTTTTTGCAATGGAAGAACCTTGAGCTATGTGGTATCATTGAAGCAGGGAAATAGCACCAATCCACCAGAACTTATTAAGTATTATCCTACAGGAAGGTCCCCCCTTCCAGAAATACCATAATGGTGTAAAATGTTACCATTTCTAACATCTCTGCAACCCCAACAAAAGGGGGTGCATGCATGATTTGCTTCCTATGCCCAGAGACTGCTGTTCTTTCTATGTTCTTTCCTAGATTTAGCAAAATTCAATGATGGTGCTAAATCATTTTTTTTTAACTTTCAAGGGAAAAAACACTGGCAGGATTGTGTTTTCTAGGGAAAGCTGTGTGTAAATGAGAAACAGAGGAAGCAGCCGCGCGCTCTCCAGTGGCCCCGCTACTACAAGCTCTCTCCATATTGTCTCCTGCTTTTATATTAATTACAACTTGCATTATCAGCTGTGAGTCTGTAGCCCAGCAAATAGAAAATACTGCCCCTGGAGACCCAGCTTCTTGTATCTATTTTCCATCTCTTTCTATTGTGCTCCACTCAGTATTCACTGCTTTTCTCCTGCTAACACTGCTCTTTAACACAATTACGTAAGAGCAAGAAGAGTACCATCATTGCCTCCCAATTACTAAAGCCACTGGGAATAGAAACATGTTCACTCTTTGCCCTCGAGTGTCTTCATGATACTTTTGACTGAAGAGCAGGATGGATATTGTGGAATGCACACACCTGACACACACACACACACACTCAGCACTTCTCTTTATTTTTCTGCATACGTCATATGCTTTACATGCTTTCATCTGCCACTTTGGTCTCAAGATTCACTAAACTTCTGCATATAATTTGGCAGAAAGCCAAGCAGTTATTCTTGAAGGATGTAAACTTGGAAACTATCTAGGGAGGAAAAAAAAGAAAGGAATTGTGATGCAAACAAATACTTCAACCCAAGAAACAGTGGTGTTACATGCAGTGGGTTATATTTTATCTGTCCATGTAGTATTATAATTTTTTATGACCACGGAGATAGCAATTTTTTTATTGACCAGATTAGCAACTTCTGTCTTTGGAGCAAGACCCATGTCACCATGGTATTGCTGAATACAGACAACTTCGAGGTAACTCCTCAGCCTTGAAACCCCAGGAGGATTTATTTGTTTTTCCTACTTTCACGTTAGATGAGTATCTTGGTATTCTTTCATTCTAGTCAGTCTCTCAAAATGAGATCGTAATACTTGAGACACTGTGGAAATACATACTTTTTGATAATTTTTAGGACATTTTTGAGGACAAAAGGAAGAAAAGAGAGAAGACATAAGGAACCATGGGTTAGACAGATAATGCACATAAGCAAATTTGAGGACTAAACTGAAAGTCCAAGACCCAACTTATTTTGAGAAAACAGCTGCTTTTAAAAGTAGGATTGGAGTATCTGTCTTTTTTTTTTTTTATACCTTTACTCTAGAAAATACCTCCTCCAGAAAAGCAATGAAAGAAATACACTAAATTATATATTAATGAGGCCTGACTTTAAAACTCTGTATGGGTTTGACTGATAGGAATAACCAGTATTTTCAGTTTCAGCAAGTCCTTCTGAGTAAGCCATCCCTCCAAATCGCCAATGCCCACACAGAAAGATTTCCTCCAGCTTCATTTGAACGATTATATAATAGCTATTGGATGACATTTGCCTTAAAACATAGTTGAGGTGTTAGTGGTTAATTATTGTAATTTTCATGAGGGGTAAGGAGCTTTAATAGCAGCCGACTTAATAAAAAGCCTGCAGTGCATAAAATTAACATCACTTGCTGTGTACACTGAAAAGTTTAGCTTAGGTGGATGTGATGCAGTTACTACATTTTCTAAAAGAAGGATCTAGCCAGTATTGGTGCAGGACTAAACTCACACCATGCTATTGTTTCTTTCTTTTTTTCATGTAATTCTTCTAGCTCTTTATCTGATTACCATATAGCAAACAGCTGACACCGGGAGGCTGCAAAGCTTGAAGAGCCCCTGTATTCTGTTTGCCTTTAGCTTGGAACTACTGGGGTGGTTTCTAACTTAGATAAAAAGAGAGCTCACAGGCATGACTTTGTCTTACCATGGGCAGCAGGGAACCTTGGTTTTCATTTTATTCTACTCAACTTCATCCCCTAATCTACTTTCTAAAACTTATCTTTTTTTATAGATCTACGATCTATACCTGTCTCATATTTATAGTCATGAAATTTCTGCTTAGGGTTTTCACTTTGAATCAGTTGCATACTTGATGGCAGTGCCAGCAGCATTGTTATATGTAGATGTTAATTCCTCTGTAGAGCTTTGAGTCATTTCATCATCTATCAAAAATGCTAACTATTAACTTACAATCTGTTTTGTGGCAGATTTATAGAGGGAAAAGTGTTCTTTTGGTTTTTCCAAATAGGAATCATACCTTACTTTGTCTCTTGATTACATTTCAGTATAATTGTATGTTCTATATATACAATATAGAGTTGGCATAGAGGAAAACGATAGACTGATTTCTTTCTGGATAAACTATGTATAATGACAATACAGCAAGATTGCTTTCAGGTGGTCGATATGTTTGCATGTTGCCTATAGGCACATGGGCCTTATCTACCAATTCTGGTAAAAAGAAATAGCGTACACTGAGAGACTGGTGTTTCTTACTTTTGCCCCCCAAAACTCCCTTCCCCCCAACTAACGAATCTGTTTGCCCGTCAAATCTGTGGGCTTCGTGGAAGTCGTCACATACAGGTGACAAGTGTACAGCTCTGGCCTGCAGACTAGTCTGTTTCATGTGCTGTTGCTACTCTCCCGTTTCTGCCAGAGGAAATTCCATCTTTTGCTTGCCTTCATGTGGTGCTGATAAAGTCCTTCCTGTACATTAGAATTCCTGTTTCCCTTTAAGCAACAGCAGGGTATTGGGAATGATCAGGAAAGGGGAGGAGGAACAGGAGAATACACTCAGCAAAGTAGCATGAGCTATAACTCTAGTTTGGCCTTGGCTGTCTTTGAAATAAGTAGTTCTTTCAGGAAACAACACCGCGCTGTGACTTTAAAGTGTCCGTGAAGCACAAACAAGTGAAAGTCCCATCCAGTTTATTAGACGGTGAACACGTCACAGCTGTTTCATTTTGCTGTGGTTGTTTGTGCAGATTAAAGCAGAATCGATCATTTCTTAGGTACAGAGCAGTGACGGATATCACTGTCTCTGCTTGTGTAATCAGTTGGTGATAATGTTGAAAGTTCGTACAGGCTGTTTCAGAGCAACATGCTGGAAAGATGTGCGGTGCTGTCCTGTAAAGTGTGTGTCTTGGATTTCTTTGAAGGGAGTCATTGAGCTTCGTAGAAGTTAATGTTCAAACGTTTTTGGTATCCGAGAGCATTGGGACCAATTTCTTGGAAGAGCATGTTCTAATTCGGGGAGCAAAAGTAAAAGTGACTTTTACATTTGAAGTTAGCTCTTTCCCTAACTTTAAAGATAGATAGATAGATAGATTGATTGATTGATTGATTGATTGATGCAAGAACTGGGGTACAGGCCAGAGGCGCAGGAGGGTGAGAGGATTCACCAGAGACAGAGCGGGGAACAGAACAGGCAGACTGACGAAATACACTGCTGAGGGGAGCAGCGGGAGGCAGGAGAGGTCTGCCGCACCATGTGGAACCCTTGCTGGCCGGCCGGGATCCAACCAGCACTGCAGAGGCTGCGTGACAGCTTCACAGCCCTGCGCTAAACTGCCTGCACCACCAGGGGTAGCCCCCCTACTTTTTAAAAAAGATTTATTTATTTATTTATTTGTTTGTTTGTTTATTTATCTTTCCCTAACTTTAAACTTTTACTTTATTGAGGTCTAATTTATTTATCATAAGATGCACCCATTTTAAGGATCCATTCTGGCTTGTTGTTACAAATGTATATACAGTGATGGGACCACCAACTCATCCAGATTCTAAGCAGCTTTTCTTCCTTTTGGTTTCATTTGCTGAAAAGTCACCAGACTGTAATGTGGCATCTATATATGCTTGGTTCCATAAATACTAATATGCACTCTTTTTTTTTTTCCCCTCTCTGCTTCTTCCTTCTTGGTTCCTCATTTATGGCCAAAATGGCAACTGGAAAAATTCTTTGGCATCCTGACATCAGAATCCCGCATCTTGGCGAGACCATGATGATGCAACCTCCACCCATTCAGCTGGCACCCCAGGGCCCTCCAGTGGTGGCCATGCGTCCCAGAGCGGAGACAACAGCAGTGAGCAAGGTAAAAGGTCAAGCATTTTCCTTGTGCAAAGTAGGCATGACTAAAATAACTTCAGTATTTTATGATATCAGTACCTCTGACCCCCCTGTGAACAGGAGAGTGACAGGGTGTGGAGTATAATCAGCTGCTATTTAGCAGGACCAGTATTTCCTCTTCTTAACTTACATGACTAAAAAAAAAAAAAAATCCAAGTGTGATGTGTAATCTTTAAGTAGGCATTACAATAACAATTGATTAGTTCTGCCAATTCTTTTACAAATTTGGTTATCTACACTTTACCTCTGCTTATGTAAGTAAATAGAATGGCCGACCTACTTTGCTGCCATGGTGCAGTTTGAACTGTACTATAAACAGGATATTTTGTTTATAATATCAAATATACGAGTTCTCTATATTCAAGCAATGATGCCTCTTAAGCACATGAGATGCAAAAATCTGTTTTTATTAGCTCTGGAAGCACTGTGCAAATTTTATATGGAATCTTGTCTTGGGAAGATGGATTTTGAAATTCTTAGGAGATTATTTGTCTCCGTTTCCATTCAGCTGACATGGTGATTTTTGTCACAAATTCTAAAAATTAGAATCATTCGAGGGTAAGAGGGACATCAGCTGCAGATGACAAGGAAGCCTAGTGTAATTTAGAATAAATTTTATCATTTAAAACTCACCTATTGCACAGACAGCAATTATATATTGGTAGGGATGCCTCTTCTATGGCTAAAATGATAATTTGAACGAAGATGCATTATTGAATGCGGGCCAGGAGAGTGTATAGATTTTACTTTTTAATATTCTACAGTAGACGGTGTCTGATCTCCTAGATCTATTTCATCTCTATTATGACTGTGTTTATGACCACAGTATTTAAGCATTAGGCAGTATTCTTCGTAGAAGACAGTTTAACAGCTTGGGCTGTAGTCATATATGCCATTTAAAGGTGGGTGGTTGATATAGGGTGCACGGGGTCACCCCTCCAAGTTTCTGGCCATGGGTTTTGGATTCCTAATATTCTAGGACAGTCTAGAAAAATGCCTCTGCTAGGATGCCATTAACTTGTGAAAGGGTCCGGATTAGGATGTGCGTTTAAGCAAGTGCCACGGGCACAGAAGTGAATGCTATCAGATGGTAAATTGTGGAAGAACTTGTGAATTGCATCTATTTAGACTTTTTAATGCTGTTTTTATTAGGCCAGTTAGATTGTATATAAGAAAAGTAAACTGTAAGTCATTTTGAAGATAACATGTCCAGAGGCTCAATGGATCTGTGATGCAATGGCTTAATTGTCGTCCCATGTCATGGTGACGGATCTCAGCGTGGTTAAATCTGGGAAGGTTTCTATGACTCTACCTCCCTATCACCCCAAACTGCTGGGACACAAAGGGTGAAATGTGTCTACTCGTAAAAACAAAACAACCTAAACATTGTACAAAAGAGGGGGAAAGGAGAGGCAGACTTAATGGTCTAATGAGGCTATCTTCCAAAGACTTGTTGTGTGTGAGGCTCGCTTTGACCTTTCACTTCGCTCAGGAGCCCAGCGCTTCATTTTTCACATTCTTGCAATTACGTTAACGCTTCAAGCATTTCTGACTCCAAGTCAGCTAGCAACACCGGGCATAACTCAACACTGTGAGTTTTTCTCCTCTCTGTAGATTCATTAACAGGTCACCGAGGTCCCAACTGAAATTTAAAACTGACTGGTTCTGTTGGGTTGGTTGAGTTATGGCAAGGGAGATAGCAGGAAAGGACCAGAGGAGAGGGGAGGGGGGAGAGAGAAGACCCTAGGGTTTGGAGCAGGGAAGAGTTACAGCAACGGGCAAGGCATGGAGCTTTATCATTTAGGGTTAGTTTTGCTGTTGTTGTTTTGGTGTTTTGGCCAGGAATGAGCAAAGCTCTGAGGCCCTACCATGGGTGAAAACAATACATGGGCAAACCTCTGTCTTGTGGGTAGCCACACCCACTTATCCCATGTTGAAGGATTAGATCCCTGTAGGATTTTGTTCCTTTAATCATATCTCTGTGGGATTAAAGAATGAACATGGTAGCTTATGCGTATGAGTACTGGGAAGTCAGTCATTTTACTGAAGTAAAGTGTGAAGGACAAAAAAAGTTGTGATTCCTTTGAAACCGAGAACTGGTCTTGGCATGACGAGTTTCCTACCTGGTTTCCCACACTCGGTGGTTCCAAAACACATGTGCAAGAGTATTCTGTTTTTTTACAGTAGACTCCAAATTGTAAAGGCAGATTCCAGTGCATTTTGTCATTCTCAGGCCCATTAGTCTTTTAAACATGTTTTCAAGATATTTTGATATTTTGTCCCACAGAATTGGCCAGAGTAGCTTTCTGTGGGAAAGATTAATTATCTGCTTCAGGGCAAAGTCAACAGAGATATTGACTGAAATCACATATGCTTATCCTAGGTTAAATCTTAGAGTTGATGTATAATGGGAAGGCTTGGAGGGAAATTTATGTTCTTGGGTATTAAACATATTATAATGTTTCGGTGGAAACCAAGTTTGTAGTTTAGAAAAGAGTTTTCTTGCTTATTCAGAATTTATTAGCACAACAGGCATATGGAAAACTGCAAAATGATTCAGTTTCAAAACAAATTATGATAAACAGAAAAAATAGGGATGAATTGTACTAAATACAATGTTTTCATACACATTTTAAATTAAACTTTAATAGCCATATGCTATAAAACAATACATGCATTTATGTTGCTTTATAATTTTGGTGAATTTTTTTTCTAAATTGATTCATACAAATCTTTACTTCGGAACCTAAAAATAACTCATTTTATGGCTCAATAGTGAAGCAGCTACAGTTACACAGGGAAAGGTCATCTTTTCCTCCTTAGTATTTGTGCAACAAGCCAAAAGGAGGGAAAAAAAATCCAATATTGAGACTATTGGGAGGAACCAACTTGCTGAAATTGAAAGCCTGACTTGACTGTATCTTTCAAACAGCACATGCCCAGCAGTGAACTATATAAATATGAACCAGGCTTCCATTCACTCTGGTTTCTCTTGCTAAAAGCAACCAAAGGGAGAGAGTTTGTCTTGTTAGTCACATTAGAATGAAGAAAGAAATCTGGTTTTTCAGGGATTGAATTAGAGTACAGATTGCGGGCTCTGGGGCAGTAACTGGTCCTTTTTGTGTCTGCCTTCCCATCAGTAAAATGGGGCTCGATAATAAGGCTTGGGGTCCCTAATTCTGTACCTGCTGAGTCAAAAGCTGCTTTGTATTTCATTGTGTATTTTGCCAGAGTAAAGACTAGGAAGCGCCCCCCCCTTGTTCACAGAGCACTTTGAGAGACTTAGATGAAAGGCACAGTATATGTACAAAGTATTATTATTATTGATGGGTTTGTGTAACTCCCATTAACTCTGATGGGAGTTGCGCATGTGAATTGGCAGGAGAATAGACCCCTCAGTGTTTAGAGCACATGAAATTTACATTTTTTCCAGTGCTGTAATTGAGATGTTGACAAATTGGAGAATATTGATGAGCCTTTGTTTTAAGTATTTCGTGCCAAGTTTGTTTTATTTTTCCTGGTTTGAACAATGGTATGGGTTCAGCAGCAATGAATAAAAAGGGTAGAGTAAAGATAACTTTGTATTTCAATATTTTGATGTGCCAATATGAAATAAATTGTCTTAGGCAAATGGAATATGCTGTTTTAATCATTAGCTATGCATGAAAGAAAAATTGATGTTGACATCTTTGCTGTAAAATCGTTGTAATGGGGCCTTCCTTACAATTCATTTTTGTAAAATTCATTTTGTACATTTTGCAGCAATTGAACAATCCCTGCACTGTGAATAGGCAGGATTCCCAGAAATACCGAGACAGTTGGCCCAGTAACTGCTGAGCTCACACTGCACACCACACGCACGTTAACCATACTGTTGCCAGATCCGGTTTAACCTAGATACATTAGCATTCTACCATCTATAGGGCTCCAATCTTTCAGGACACAGGGCTGTACAAGCCAGCTTCGTTCCCCTCATATCTGCCACATACTTACCCCTCATTGATGTCTCCCATCTATTATCCAGGCAATGGGGCTAGAATTCCACAGCTAAGTATTTATTTAATTATTAATTTACTATACAGTTCTTAGCAATCGTGGCATTGAAATCTAAAAATATCCCTGTTTATGCAATGTATTTATAGGTAAGAAGGCTTCTAAAATAGTATTACACTTTGCGAGTTTATAAAGCGTACCCTAGTTATGAAATAACATTCTTCCCCACCAAAATACTCTGGTTCCCCATGTAGAGGAGGGGTTAGAAACCTCAAACCCACTTACCGTGGGTCCTGAGTATGTTCTACTGGGATTTCTTATTCAGTCTAGGAAAACTCTGTCAATGGAATGTTTTCATAGTGGTGGCAATCTCTTTAAAATAACCCTAAATACAATATGACAGATGCCATCTGGCATAATCTTTTGCTAGTTGCTTTTAACTTTTATTTTTCCTAGAGCTAAGTTCATCCCAAACTGGCCACTTACTGTTACGATAAATACAATGACATTTCTTTTCCTCCCTGTCTTCTTCATCATATCAAAAAATATTAAATTCTCTGAGAATGGCATTGATAATTGAACATTGCCCGGGAGAAGCTGTCCTGTGTAGAATGTTTATGGTAGGCACTCACTCTGGTTTTTTCTCCCCAAATAAATTTAAAGAGAATACCACCTTTAAATATCAGCACACATCTAAATAATTTCTGTTTATTTTCTTAGGACTTTTTAGACTAGTAACCGTTGGAAACAAAATTAAACTCTTCTAATAAATAAATTCTCCAGGAGCATGTAATGGTGCCCATAAATGCTTAAAAGCTTTCTATAATTGCTGCTAATTTTGAGTAATTTCTTCCTATATGTATCAACTTACTTGGAGAACCCGGAGTTGGGATTTCTAGATTTTTTTTTAAACTTAGTCGTGTAAAGGGATGTCTCCTGATGCCAGTTAGAGTTTAATTTAGAGTAGTAATTAAACTTGAATACTGCCTCATAAACAAAAGATAAACAATAAACCAGCCACGTTCCCTGCTGTTTCATAGCTTTCTTTCCCAGATGTTTTAGCCTGATAATTTTTACACAGTGAACTACCTAACATGAAGTTTTGTGGACAGAGGTCGAAAACGAGTTTTTGGGGTTTTTTGGTTTTTTTTTTTTTTTTGGTCTTTCTTTTTTTTGGGGGGGGAGGAGGGAGTTCTCTCCCACCCCCAATGCAAAATGCAGAGGGTTTGCCACTATTTAGGTTTTCAAAAATTCTGATAAAATCAACAATGGATGCAGATGTGCTTTCAAGATAACTCTAGTTCTTTTTCTTAGAGGTTGTTTGTTTTCTTCTTCCAAACGAATCATGTCATAGATGTCTTTCACCCTCCATGGAATATACAGAGAAACATTTTTATTTTTATTTAAGCAATATCTTGATAGGAAGTCAGAGAAAGAAAAGCTTGACAATGGAATATTTTCCTTTTCACTTCTTCCCTCCTGCTTGCCACCCCCCCCCCCAACGTATTCTCCGCCACAACCTGCATGGCTTGACGTCCGTGCTCTTCCTTGAGCTACAGGGGTTGCTGTGTCCAGTTCTGGACCCTTCCACTGTCAGCCATGATCTTTCTAATTGTCAGGTACTAGTCGCCGTTCAATGCAGAAGCCATGTTATTTTCACTGGGTGGGGTAATTACTGAAAGCTGAGAATAGCTGCAGTAAAGACAGAGGGATACTTTCATGATCCCATTAGCATAAGAGTGGGTAAATTATTCATGCCAAGTGAGGATTCTATGGGGAAAAGTATAGTTAATGCACATAGTTTTTAAATGTATCCCTTTCTGCTCTGAGACTAAATTCTTGTTGGAATCAGTTCTCAGACATTTACGGGAAAGCTCTGGTGGCGTGTTAGATGCAGTTCATCTCTCTCTGTTTGCAGCGCTCTCAATAGAGACCATCTGGCAAAGATCCAAAAGGTGATTAAACAAAATGATCAGCTCTTGTTGCTGTGTTACGTGTCCAATACTCTGGATTAAAAAACATGACCCACGACAGTCAAGCTAACGTCATGCCGCACCCCCTCCCCCCTCCCCTTTCCGTATAAGAATTCAGATGGTCCACAAATGTGTGTGCCATCTTTGTGTCCTTATGGCCCATAATCATGAACAGGTTGTGCAAATGGCTCTTTCTGTAGCACTGTCTGTTCCAGCAGCATAGAAGCATTTCATATTAATTGGGTCAGTCTAATATTCATATTGACATGGGGAAAAATTACTAAAATTTATTCTTATAGCAGACAATGAATATGTGTGCTTTCTGCCATGAGGGAAGTGAAATCTGACAACTGGCTTGTGCAACTGATTAATTTTTCTTGAAACTGGAGAAAATCAAAGCATGAAAAACTGTCATTCTCTGAAAACAGTGCACAACCCTTTGTAACTAAACAAAATGGATTGGGTGGGGGGTTCAGGGGAAGTTGTGGAAATGAGCTCTGGTTTTAATGCCATAATCAGGGATGAATTTACAGTGCCATTCAGAGGAGGCCTCCCTCCCCATAAACAAGCTGATAATCACAGGGAAGCTGACTTCCAATTAGCTTTTCCTTCCCTCACACAGATCAGGGTGCTTATTTGTCCTTAAGCTTTGATATGTCACTACCGAGTTGGTACATCTCATGTCACATTCAAAAGTTTGGAAATAAAATGTTTTATTATGAGGAAATCCTGCTAATAAGCAAGGTATTTTTTCAACCAATCATTTCACGATCGAGTTAAGGTAAAAATGCCAAGATTTCTGACTAAGGGACAGATGTATCTTATCTTTGGGGGTTTGCACCAAATGCCAAGTAGAAATATAAATTGAACAAACCAGACATTGTGAGGAAGTGATTGAAGAAATATTGAGATGAAATCTTGGAATGAACTATATATGTATATTTATAACAATGCTGTGAATTGCTTACATGTCACATTTGCATAAGCTTGAACTCTGCTTTTATTTGGGGGTAGTTTAATGCCTGTTAGTTAAGGCATTCAAAAATGCAAGACAACGCTTAGGTTATTCAGAGATGATGCCTGACCATTTATTGTTGTGGAAATAGTCTAAGGCTGATATCACAGGATGAATTTGAGTGCAAATATTAAGAAAAGATGAAGAATAGAGAAAAAAGAAAAAAATTCTTAAGAACCACTTTCAGACATCATCAGTCTCGTCAATGTCCCTTCTGAGGGAGGTAGCAGCGGGTTAGGAGTACAGCCTGGCCTGGTACTCCGGGAGGGGAAGAGAGGTTCCCCGGGACTCAGAGCCGGTAGCAGATGAAAGGGACTTGCATAGCCTTGGGGGTCTTAAGGCTATTAGAGGGCAACTCATGCTCTGTTATCATGCTGATTTTGCAATTGATTTTTGGCTGAACAGTACTTGTTGAAGCCCTCCAGAGCATCAAACGCTGCCTTCTGGTGCTATACATTGTAGTACACGTGTTGTAGCTCCCCCTTCATTGTCTTTACTTTGCTTCCAAAGAATAGGCTAATGATGCCTTGTCATTTCTCCCGCTTCCTCTTTTTTCTTTATTTCTACCCTCAAAAAAATGTCTTCGAATTCTTATTTGGGGGATGGGGTGGGGAGTGGGAGAATAACTTGATTCATCTTCATATGTTGACATTTGTTTTCAATTTGGCCTTTAAAAATATTTTGATGTCACAGCAGACAATAATATAAACCACTTTTATCTACCAAATTTATCCCTCGGTAGTCTTGAGCTATTCACTTTCTTTCTAATGGCCTGCAAGAAAACAACTGTGGGATTTCGCTGAAATTCAGTTCCTCATTAAGATGAAAGTGAGCCATTTTAGTGCCCCTTTTATGCAGCGATAAGGTTCCCCCCACCAAGTGCTGGAAAGCGAGATCTTGGAAAGGGAACTAATGGAAGGAGACCTTGAGGAAGTGTGTCCCTGCCTCCCTTCTGCCTAGGGAATCTGATGCTGTCTCCTCCGTGAAGCCTCCCTGGTTTGCCCAGGTTAGGGTTAATGTTTCCTTGTCTGTACCCTAATGGCACTTTCTATCTCTACTAAAGCATTTTTGACACATATTAAAGCATTTTTGACACATTGTGTTATAATTATTTGGTTCCTGGTGGCACTCCCTGCTTTCCCAAGGCAGGGATTATCACTTGCTCAACTATCTGATGCACTTTGAAATCAGTAAACCAGACCCACAGATTTTGCTTTTTTCTCGCATTTAGGTGGATAACTTGATCAAAATTTTGCACTTAGCAACTTTGTGATGTGTGCCTCAGTACAAATTGGCTATTTTTTAAAGATTTATTTATTTATGCATACAAGAGCTGGGATACAGGCCAGAGGTGTGGGGGGTGAGAGGATCCACCAGAGACAGAGTGGGGAACAGAACAGGCAGACTGACTGAAATACACTGCTGAGGGGAGCAGCGGGAGATACAGGAGAGGTCTGCTTCGCCATGTGGGTTGCTCTCTGGCCAGGCCGGGAATGGAACTTGTGCTGCAGAGGCTGTGAATTACTTTATAGGGCGGTGCTTAACCCCTTGTGCCATCAGGGAGGCCCCACAAATTGGCTATTTTGAACATAATGATAGGTTCTATCAAATCCCATTACATCCTTAGGAGATAATAAAAGTTATTTTCTGTTACTGAAATTCTATTGTATGCAACACAGCCTTGAATAAGCCAATGGACCATCAACGCAAACTTCGAACATTTTGATTATAGATAGGTTCTTAAATTGTAGATTCTTACTTCCATTAGTATTTTAAGATAACACATGGTCTTATTGGTCCTTTAACATTGTCATATGTTATATACACATGGTCAGAATTTGGAGATGACATTGCTTTTCATTATGTTATCTCTGCAAACCAAAGTGTATAGATATTTCTTTTAACGTAATGACAAACCTACTAAGGGATATTGCTTGATGTAAAAAATCATTTCCCATGATGAACTCAGGGTTTATTTTGCTTGTACTTCTTGTTTAAGATGAGATTGACCTTGGGGAAGTCTTGGGTCTTCACCCATAGGTAGAGCCTGGCAGTAATTCTGGAATTCTTAGACCCCACACTTTTGTTTTTCGTATTTCTGTCCTCTGCTTTTGGGCAAGTGTATTTATTTTGAGAGCTCTTTTTCATCTGTTTGGACTTCTGTCTAGACCTTTGACTGTGAGTCAAAATGAGGGTTGCACTAAAAAGGCAGACTCAGGAAACAGAGACACGGCTCAAATCCCAGTTTTACTGGAAATCTGTAAGTCTTGCTTTCTCCATCTGCAAAATTAGGGAGGATGATTTACCTTGAGGTTATCCTGGAGATTATATTAAGTGAGGTGTCATGTATGCACATAACATTATCTGGAACCAGTAACTGAAGTCCTTTATTTCCCTGCTCCCATCCTATGCTGACACTAATGACTATAGTGTCCTTTAATCTGTTGGGAATTTAGCTCACCTGTAAGATAGGATTGACTTAAGTGACCTTTTACATTCAAGCTCCAGAAGTCTTATGTTTACACTCCTGGGTCTTTTTTTTTTTTTTTTTTTTTTGTGCATTTTATCTTTTAACTTAGAAAGAAACTGCGGGATTTTGTTTTGTTTTATTTTAATCTGGGGTTTAACACGAGCATTTAATTTCTTTGACTTTAAACTAGTTATACTGTGTAGTGTTTTTATTTACAAAAAAAAAAGCCTTTTCCTGGTTTGGCAAGAAAGTAACAATGCAGATATAGGACACATACCATAATATATTAATAAGGAAAGACTGTTCAATCAGCTAAGTATCAGGTATATTTTGTAAACACGAGCAACTTCTTCATTATCTATTACCTAGTCAATTTGAACCTCTCTGATAACATTTCTATATTTCACAAATAGAACAGTAAGTGAGAACTATTGCAGAGACTGTGATTGTACCATTTCCTGAAATGTATTTCAAATCAGTCCAAAAACTCTAAGTAAGTTAAATTCAGGTGAATTATATAGTTAAATATATTTTACTGGGTTCTAACTAATTTTCAAATTGATAATTCATGTAGGCTGTATAGCTGGTTCCCTTTAGCCAACAGAATATTTGCTTGAACAGAACTCCTTTTTTGCCATCAGCTAGAGATGTTTCTGTTGCCTCAAAACCAAACATTTATTTTTTTTTCAAGTTTGAAGATTTATATAAGTAGGACTGTAAAATTTCATATTTCTTCTTCCAACACACATTTCTAACAAATGCCATCAGCTAAAATAAAACCTCCAAAATTTCTCTATACTAAATGTGAATGATGAGGAAAAGTTGAGAAATCATTGATTGTTGAAAGCCTGTGGAATCTACCTCATGGTATCCTTCTTTTGAATGATAGAATATTCTGCTCCAGAGCTGACATGCAGGTCTGCAGGTCTAGGACTGAGGAAGCTCTCAGTCACCCAATCCACTTCTAAAAATGTGTTGCTTAAATTCAGTACAGGAAGATATTTATGGAGCAAGGCACTCTGGGAAAAAGTAGCGATTGCAAGAGTCTGCCTTCAATAGCTTACCATCTCTTAGGAGGCAGAGGCCTCCATGGCAAGGACACAAATAACTTCGTATGCAAAACAGTTAATTCCTTTTTGGTGGGTCACAGGTTGAGGATGGCAAGTTGACATGACTCAGATGCTGTAGCAAGAGTGGCAGCTTTCATCCTGTCACTTGAGGGCAGCCACCTTTCTGAGTGTTACTTTCTTCACCTGTAAAATGGGACTAATACCTATAATATTACAGGTAATATAATACTTATGATAATATAAAGCCTATCTCTTAGGGTAGTTGTTAGAATGAAAGCATTAGCTTTTAAAAATCTACCTTAGTGACTGAATAGTGGTGGAATCGAAAAAATATTCTCTTCATTCAGCATTTATTAACCATGTAATTGGTGCTGAACACTGTCCTAGAGACTAGTGATACAAAGTGAATAAGATGTGGTCCTTCTCTTTATATTCTTTAGTAACTCAGAATTGTAAGCAGATTAATATACTTACTTCTAATATTGTATATAATGGACAGATTGTAAAGTTTTTCAGAAGAGGGAGTGAACACTGTCCTAGAGACTAGTGATACAAAGTGAATAAGATGTGGTCCTTCTCTTTATATTCTTTAGTAACTCAGAATTGTAAGCAGATTAATATACTTACTTCTAATATTGTATATAATGGACAGATTGTAAAGTTTTTCAGAAGAGGGAGTGATTAATTCTGTTAGAAATATCTGTGGAAGCCTTCAGAAAATTTGGGGAGATTTTAAAAGGTTTTGGTTGTCTTCCGTGGGTATTTCAGGTGAACAAAGTAGGGAGTGTGAAGGACAACAGATGGAACAGCCAAGGCAAAGGCCCAGAAGTGTGAAGTGACGTGTTCAGGATCAGGGCAACCAGCTTATTTTATATATATGTGTATATATATATATATATATATATATATATATATATAATGTATATATATGTATATATATTTAAAAAGCAGGTTTATTAGGAAAAGGCTTAGAAAAGTAAAGTACACTTGCATAGACACAAACGGGCAGGAAGATCTGCCCCAGAAGGGACAGGTTTGCTAAGGGAGGCCTGCATGGTTGCAGGCAGGTGGCCTTGACAGGTCACGGGCAGGTAGGAAGGCTTTTGCCCTACAGAGGGAGATCATAGGTAAAAAGAGGCACCTGCATAGTCACAGGTGGGTGGTGGGATTGCTGCCACAACCAGCTTATTGATATTGCTGTTTGTGTGAGAGAATGCATGGTAAAAAGCATAGCTAGGGCCTCCCTGGTGGCACAAGGGGTTAAACACCTCACTATGAAGCAATCCACAGCCTCTGCAGTATGAGTTCGATCCCCGCCCCAGCCAGAGAGAAACCCACATGGTGAAGCAGATCTCTCCTGTCTCACCAGCTGCTCCCCTCAGCAGTGTATTTCAGTCAGTCTGCCTGTTCTGTTCCCCACTCTGTCTCTGGTGAATCTTCTCATCTCATCAATCCACCCCCCACATCTCTGGCCTGTACCCCAGCTTTTGTGTGCATAAATAAATAAATCTTAAAAAAAAAAAAAGCATAGTTAGAGAGGCAAGCGGGGGCTATTGGTGAAGACCCTTATTTACCTGGCTATGAAGCTTATACTTAATCCTGTAGCGCACAGTTTACCCAACATTCCTGGTGATAAGTAGTTTCTAAGGGGCAAGTAAATACAGGCAGAATGCAGACATATAGAAATGCTCTCCACCGCAGGTCTTGGGGAATCTGAATTTTTAAGCCATGCTCCAAAGAATTCCTGCCCTGGGGTGTGGGAGAACCCACTGAAGAAATTTAAGCAAAAGGAGTTTATGATGAGATTTACTCTAAAAAAAAAAAAAAGCTGTTTTAGAATGTGAGCATACATTTGAGGAAAATAAGTTTAAATGCAGAATAAGGGTTAATAATCCAGGAGACTGATGAGGTCTGAATGAAAGCAGTGGCAGTAGAGATGGAGGGATGAGATCTGAGAGGTTATATGTGGGAAGAATGGAAGAAGACAGAATCTAGAAGGACATATGGGCCTCTCCCTGGGAGAGATGCCATCATTTGGATGGTTTCCCCAGATTTATAGACATCTATCAACTAGTGGAGGAGATGAGGGAGAATCTTCCCCTTTACATACAAAATTGTTGAAGTGGAAATGTGTGATGCATCCTGGATAAATGAATAATGATTCTTTTGGGGTGTATCAGATACTTACGGACAATGTGATGTGGTGGTTAAAGATACAGCCTCTGGCAATTGGCTTGCCTGTCTTTAAATTCTCAGATCTGTCACTTTCCATGGGCAAGTTCCTTTTTAAAAATATTTATTTATTTATTTTCATAGAACTAGGATGTAGGCCAGAGGTACAGGTATGTGTGTGTGTGTGTGTGTAAGTGTGTATGTGTAAGAGAGAGAGAGAGGGAGGGAGAGGGAGGATTCACCAGAGGCAGAGTGGGGAGCAGAACAGGTGGATTTACTGAAATACACTGCTGAGGGGAGCTGCAGGCAAGACAGGAGAGGTCTGCTGTACCATGTGTGGATTAGCTCCCTGGCTGGGGATCGAACCCAAACAGTAGTGGTGATAGTGCTGAGACTTAACCCATATGCCACCAGAGAGGCTCATGCCACGTACAAGTTCTAACCTTCCAAGTTATAGCTGTAAAATGGGAGTACCACGTGATACTTAATCTAATGCAATTTGAGGATAGCATTAAATGATATGATTTATATAAAATAACACTAATTTTATGCTTGTTTCATGGTAAATAAAACATTACAAGTATTTTTATTTAAAAATTGCTTTTCAAATAGTTGAAAACGGACCATGTACTACTGACATCCTGATGAAGAATCTAAAATTGAAATCTTGAATTCATGCCCGGGGAAGGGGACTTCTGGGATATAAAGTTGGACGGTACCTCCCTGTGCTGACCCATGGCCCTCCCTCCACCCCCACCAGTCCTGGGTTCATCTAGTGCAAAGTTATTCCTCCCTGCGAAGTCCCATTACACATTTTTCGATTCTCTCTTCTGACACATCAGCTTTCCCCAGTGCTATAGTAATTGGTTACATGGCATTTATTGTCCTGTTTGACTGTAAGGAGCTTGAAGACAATTTCCACGCTTTTGGCATCTCCCCTCCAGCCCCCCCACATTGTGCTATGATAACACAGGAGGCCTTCAATAATAATAATAATAATAATAATAATAATTTTTTTTTAAAGAGGATTGGTTCCATATTGTGAAGGACATTGAATAGCAGGCTGGGGAATTTGTGCTTGATTTGGTAGGTAATAGGGACCTATTGAAGATTTTTGAATGGGGGTAGTGACATAATCGCCTTCCTTTTGAATGCCAATGACGAATTCTCCACCATGTCTTCCATGGTCAAAATAGCAGACTCGTAGGCTTGCCAGAAATACCGTCCATTTGAAAGAGTGCATATTCTTTGAATGAGGAAGCAAATTTCAAATAGCTTTTAAAAAGAGCTTTGACATTCTCTCTAAAGTATTTTAAGCACTTAAATTATCGATTCACAAAGGTCCCATGCATGTAACATCATTCTAGAAACCTGTATATAATGACACATTTTTGTAAATTTTTATAGCATTGGCATAACTATTAGCAACTAGAAATGACTCAACAGGAGTGAGTAAATATGTCTTCTTCAATATTTGGAAAACTATGGTTCCAAGGATATTTAAATAGATATTACTTTTTTAAAAAAGGACTTTGTGGTTAAATAGATTGAGAGCTGGAGTAGAGCAGGGTTTCCTCTAGAATAAGAATTTTCAGATCTTCTGATTTGCTAATGTGCATTTTAAGTCTGCAAGGGAAAGAAACAGCGGAGCTTCCTAGACTCACTTAACCATTGAAACCCCTTTTTACATTATCTCTGGGGACCAATCTTCCTCAGAACACACTCTGGAAAACATTGTCCTCGACTGCTTCTTTCATTGAAGTACTTTCAGATAGAGTTTAATATCCCAGGGAGTCTTCTTGCATCTTGTATTTAAGAGGTAGGTCAGCACGGGCTCAGGATCAATTTCCAGTAGTGTAAAAAGCAATTTCCTCTATGGTCAGGCGTCTCTTGGACTTGAGCTTTCCTTGCACAGACTGTTCTGTTAACCCAGCTCTCCTTGTAGTTCATACTTCATTGTATTAATCAAATAATGTTTCCTAAAGATCTCTTGAGTGTTTGATTCAGTGCAGGCAACTTTGGTTACACCCTCAAGAATTTATAAAGGACGATCCCGGCAGAATCCTGTTAAAAACTGTCTCAGTGCTTAGTTTGATGCATAGCATGTAATGTACTTTCATTCCTCAAAAGCCAATATTTTTTTCTTTTCCAAAGTGGGCACTGAATTGGAGACCGGATAGCAAATCCATGGAAAGGGCGGGGGAGTGGAGAAAATCTCTCTCCTTGTTTGGGAGTGGGTGGCATGGGCCTGCTTGGTTCAGATGAGGGCAATGGACTGGATATATTATCCACCCACTGGGAAATTTCTGGGAAAGAGAGCTGCAAAATCTTAGTCTGCCTGCATCTCACTGTTCTTGGGTCTCCAGTTTAACAGAATGTTAGATCTGGTTACCACTAGGTGGACGTTAGATCTATAGCCATAAAATTTTCCCTAACTTCCTCATCATAGGAGGATGCCAGGAAACATGTTCAGGGAGCTTATAGAGACCCAGACATGTGATCCCTCTTGGTTATTGAGTCAGGGAAAATCTTTTGTTCTTGAGTATTGAGGCAAGATCACCTGCTTAAGTGTGTCTCCTCCTTTGAGGTCTAGGAGAGAGAATTAGGCTGGGCATCCCTTGTCTCTCCAGCTTTACCATGAGCAGGAAGAGATTCATGGTAAAACTAAGAGAAGCTCTGCATTATGGTGAGAGAAAGTCTGATTTTTTTGTTTGTTTGTTTGTCAAGCGATTGTCCTCTAAGGTTTTGAAATCTTTATAGCAATGAGCTCAGAAAACTGAGGATGTCCTTCTAAGGATGTCTTTCTTATTTTATAGATGGGAACATGGACATGTTTGGAGAGCTGTTGACCTTTAACATTAGTCAACTTGCAAACCTGAGAGTAGAAACATGGGCTTACTGTTCTTTATCCATCCAGATTTTGATGCTTCTAGCATACAAGCTACATATCCCAGCATAGTAATCAACCACCTAATGGATGAGAGTTTTCTGCATGTTTCTTATTCTAAATGGAATTCTGGTTGCTCATTTTTCGGCCAGTATGTAGAGTATGGGCTGCTTTCAGCTGGCAAAAAGAAAAAAGAAAAAATATATTGGACTCTAACGGAAATAAAATTGCACTGAGAAGCAATGACGTCAGACTTTTTAAAAATTAGAGAAAAAATCTTCTCTTACATGTCACTGTATAGTTAGGCATTTAAAGCAGGGGTGGCAGAGAAATTTCCCTTGAATGTCATTTGGGACCCCACAACCTGCTGTTTTGTGGGTGGATAGCGAAAGCCTGGAGTTCAGGGTTGTTTTCCAGCCTCTACAACATCATTCTAGAGAAAGTAATCTCAGAAACGGTGACATTTTATTTTCTTCATCCATGTGGATGTAATTTTTGTTTTTAAAACTTTTTACTTACTTAAACTTACCAGTCTATTTTTAGGTATGCCATCTGATAACATTTGCTGAGTTTTTATGGTGCCCTTAACAGCTGGTGGTAAAGAAAACAAAAGTTGAGAAATCAATCTTAATGATGGAGGGCCGCTCACCTACTGCCTTGTGCATAGCTCAGCTTTCTGCAACACCACGGATCTGTGAGGTGCCCCTTCACAGTGTGATAAATAGACACCAGTTGAATACATTGTTCTTTCTATTTGACCTTTGGTTAGTAGCTAATAATTTGTAACCACTTAGTTGTTGTGAGCATTAACTTAGGGTTTCATAAAACTGAATTTGTCAAAGTGTCGGACATCAAACCTGTGATGCGTATTTTAGGTGAAATTCAGTATTCAGAAGCACAAGAATCATGTACAAGGTCATGACCGGAGAGTCCACCAACTGCTTCATATGCAAGCATACTGTTTCTATGCCTTGTGGGAAAATTAAAACTCAAAAGTTTCTAACTATGTTCCTAAGAGCACAGACTTTGGAGTTCAATTTAGGCATGAATCCTGACTTCTAGATGTGCTGTGAACCCAGGTGACTCATTGAACTTTCTCTAAGCCTTGATTTCCTCTTTTATAAAATGAAGATCACCACACCTACACAGAGATATGATGGGAGTTAAATTAGGTAATGCATTTGAAGCTCCAAGTAGCGGGTCAGACCTTCGTAATGCAACACACCCTTAAAAAGGGATAATAATAGCAGCAATAATAGGATCATAGTTAGCAGATGACCAGAGTCTTCACCAGTTTGTTTATTTGTTTTAAGATTTATTTATTTATGCATACAAGATAGGGTACAGGCCAGAGATGTGGGGGGTGAAAGGATTCACCTGAGACAGAGTGGGGAGCAGAACAGGCAGATTGACTGAAATACACTGCTGAGGGGAGCAGCGGGTGAGTCAGGAGAGGTTTGCTGCGCCATGTGGGTTGCTCCCAGGCTGGCCAGGGATCGAACTCGTGTTGCAGAGGCTGAGGACAGCTTCATAGTGCGGGAGGCCCCTGTGTCATTCTAAATCCAAATTGCACACTGCAAAGCGGTACCTTACAATCACGTTTACATTTCTGTTTCTTAATACATTCTTACATAAATTTTCATTTGAGTCCCTCAGAATTTCTCAGGTTTATCCCCATTTTCTGGAGATGAGGTGACTTGGTCCCAGAAAGGGTCAATTACTTGCCAGTCACCATGGAGAAAGGAAGCAGCAGAACTAAGACCAGGCCATTTAATTTATTTCACGTTCTTTACCTGCAAAATGCATTTCGCATAAAATGGCACTTGGTTCACAAATGGTGTAAAATTTAATGAAGGCAACTGACTGTCCTGAGAAAGTCATTAAAAACCTTGTGTCATCTCTCTAATCAAAAGAATGCCACCCTTCTAGTATTTCTTTATTACAATCTTTTATTTTTATTTCTTCAACTTAAACTGGAGTCTGAGCTCTCATGTGCTACTTGTTAAAAGATTTCAGATAGTGATTTTAGATGGTGATTTATGCTTTGAAAAAGTAATTTCTTTTCATCTTACACCTTTTTCCCCCCATATGTTGGGGGGATCCACAGGGTCGATCTTTGAGGAGGAAGGGGACAGGTCAGAAATTCAACTGGCCCATCCTAAAGGCTTAGTTCTTTTCCCCTTGCTTTTAGAAATGACAAAGAGGGGCCTCCCCTGGCGGCGCAGTGGTTGAACGCTGGGGGCGCAGTGGTTGAGCCCTGGGCTGCGAAGCTGCCCACAGCCTCTGAAGCGCTGGTTCGATCCCCGGCTGCCAGTGAGGGTCTCACATGGCGCGCAGACCTCTCCTGCAGCACCCGCTGCTCCCCTCAGCAGTGTATTTCGTCAGTCTGCCTATTCTGTTCCCCGCTCTGGCTCTGGTGGATTCTCTCACCCTCCCGCGCCTCTGACTGTACCCAGTGCTTGTATAAATAAATAAAAATAAATCTTTTTTTTAGGCATGTTTTATTTATTTATTTATTTGTTTGTTTGTTTGTTTTGTTTATACAAGCACTGGGTACAGTCAGAAGCGCGGGAGGGTGAGAGAATTCACCAGAGCCAGAGCGGGGAGCAGAGCAGGCAGAGGGACCGAAGTACACTGCTGAGGGGAGCAGCGGGCGGCAGGAGAGGTCTGCGCGCCATGTGGGACCCTCCTCTGGTGGCCGGGGAGCAGCCGGGGATCGAACCGGCGCCGCAGAGGCCGCGGGCAGCTTTGCAACCCAGCGCTCAACCGCTGCACCACTGGGGAGGCCCAATAAAAATAAATCTTAAAAAAAAAAATGGCAAAGAATTCAGGAGGTTTTGCACCATAAAATAATGAGACTGCTTTTTTTAAAGTCTTGCTAATACACTTAGTTCATAATCACCAACTTCATATATTAGTAAATAATGTTTATTTGCATTTTACTATTTACCCTTTGTGTCAAATATTCATTGACTTGGGGATAATAAGATTTCTGCCACCCAAAGAAAACATACTGATTCCATTAGTAATATGCCCAACTGGATCAAAACGTTGGAGTTAGTGAATATTTCATATTATGGCTTTTTAAAAAGATACTTTTGTGTGAATAAAAAGGGACTTTCTTGAAGCTGTTCATCTCAATTTTCTTTTTAATTTGTTCACCAACACCATTTAATTACCTCTGCAACCTACTCAAAGCACTCACTAGATGAGCTTAAAAAATTAACTCAGAGTCATTTCTTTTTAGCTATAAATGGGCTTAGCATCTTGTTTTTTATCTGACTTGAAAATATTGAGGCAGTGAAATAAAACCACACTCTAATTGAAAGGTACTTCTGCAATATTCAAACCATAGTGTCAGTCACATGCATTGTTCCAATTCTTCCCAGCCCCTGAATTCCTTAAAGTTATCCTGAGTATTCTGAGGAAGTTCTTTTCTGCCCAATACAGAATAAAAAAGAAACAACCATTGGCATTATTTTTTTTCCTCTAAAGGATTTCTTGACACTCTCTTTAGTTCCTGACTTCCAGGACTATTGCTGACAAATCTCCAGAGATGTATCCCAGGGCCTATAGTAATGTCAAAAGCATGAAGCCACATGCCCAGGTGCTGTGACCTCACATTTCACTGCCAACAGTCACTCAGTGGAGTGCTTAAGCTGTAGTCTGCCTAGGGGCTTCCACAATTTACATGAAGCATTTTTGAAAGGTATACTTTGAAATGGGACCATGTGAGTAGTTCTAATCTATACTTGAGTCAATCTTGAAAACTTCTGGGCAGTATTATGTCACGCATGATCACAGCAATGAGGGTATGAAGGCATCATTTCAAAAATCATGTAGTATCTTATGTTCATAGTTTCTGTGTTTTTTTAAAGATCTAAAATGTACATTTGTAAATACCTAGTTATCTTTGTGTTCAACCTTTCAACGGGAATTAGTTGGTGAAGAAATGATAGCAGACAATAGATAATTTATTCCCCCTTTAGAAATGTTGTACTTGTTTGTTGATTTTTACTCACTGAATTGCGTTTGTGGCTTAAAGCGAAGTTAATCCTGACTTTCTTAAAACCTATAGAGTTTCAGGATTTCTTAAAGACAATGGCCTTTGATACTCCAATCCAATAAAAATTTCCCATGCGTAAGTAATTTCCTATACCCTTTTTTGCTGGAGTCTGGGACAATGTCAATGGTGATTGCACAGCTAAAATTTAGTTGAGAGTTGACTATTCAATTATTTTGACTAATAAAAATAATTCTAAAGATAGTTATAAAAATAATTCTAAATATAGTTCATAATGTCTCTTTCTCATACATTTTTGTAAAGAGGTAGATTTTGTTTGTCTACAATTGTGGCTATTTAGCATATCACAGATTTAATTTATATTTTCATATAGTTACCCAGAGATATCTTATCAGCATTATAGATTCTGTATTGGCTATTTGTTTTCAGCCCTGAGAATAAATGGATACGTACAGTCATCTTGAATTTCTTGGTTTTCCATTTATTTAATGGAATAAATGGAGACACAGATGAGGTATTTCTTTCATTTTTGATTTCGTAAATTTAGCTTTTTCCCCATTTATTTAATGGAATAAATGGAGACACAGATGAGGTTTCTTTCATTTTTGATTTTCTTAAATTTAGCTTCTTAAATTTAGAAAAAGTAATACTTTGGTTGAGATACCATAACAAGTCATCTACAGACCTTAAGATTTGTTTATTCTTTGCTTTTATAAATAGAATACTCTCCTCAGAAATCATGAAGTCTCTTTCATCAAGTTTTTCATATATTGGACTTCAACATATTATTTTCTTTTACATTTTGACCAGTTCTAGCCTAAGAACTGTTTGACTCAAGTAAGAGTTTTAACTCAGATCTTACAATTCAGCATCCACTGGCTGACGATGTTTCTTCCCTTTACAATAGTTCATTTTTCATGGCTTTCTTATAATATACCAAGAAAAAGCACCTATAATGTATATATGCTCAGATTTGGCAAAAAATGCAGAATCATCTCAATTGTCACAGCAAATATGTGATAACTTGGTGCCAGATAGTGTGCTATTACATTTAGTATAGTTTTATTCTCATAACCTTATGAGAAAAGGTAAAATGAGGAAATTTTCAATCAGGAAAAATGAGGCTTAAAGTTTTCTTTCCTTAAATATAAAGTGGCTCAGCCAAGATGCTAACTCGGGTCTGTCTGACTCCAAAACCAGGGCACTTACCCACTTGGCCGCATCCTGTCTGCAAGAAGAGTTGTCGACGACAGTATCAATATCTGTTGTCAGCCCAGAGATTGAGGCTAAAATGGGAGGTATTTTTTCCCATTCTGACAATTTCAGGTGGGGTTTTCTATTTTCTGTCATAGACATTTCTCTTAAGTTGCCCCATACACCATAGAATACAGCATTTGGAGATCGAGCTCATTTGCAGGTATCTACCCTGTAAATTCTGATTTGGTGGCAGGTTTCTAATGGTACATATAATCTTGGAAAATTACTGGTACTGTCTGGAATTGGCATCTTACCATATTCCCTGAAGGCCACATGGAGCCTCCAACATTTTTCTCATGTTGTTTCAAGAGTCAAGTAACCAAAGAACTTTTTTAAAGTCATTATTTTGATGAATAGGATAATGATTAAGATACAAAAATCACTAGTTCTCAAATGTCTCATTAAGTCCATAAATATATGCTTAGATTAGTTAAATTGAAACCCAATAGAAAAAAATTAAAAACCTAATTTAGCAGAAAATCAGTATGGCACCTACTAGAACCAAACAGAATTTGGATGAACTCTTCATCCTATATGCAGATTTTCTACTGTAGAGTTGCCTTTAAGTAGGATAAAAATAGAATTTGTGAAGGAATTGATTGAATTTCCTCCCAGGTCGTTGCAGAGGATGAGCATGGACATTTGTTTTGATTTTAAATATTGAGTTGTTTAGTCTCCATGATCATAGGACAAGATCCCAGACAAAGTAAGAGGAGACTAGAGTTGCTCGCTCTCTTCTTCCATGTGAAGGATTTCCCCTCTTGCCTCTTTGACCACATCTTTGGGGTCTATTTTTCCTTCTGCAGTCTTACATTTTTGCAACTAGAACTCATTATTATTATGACAACTTTTGACATTGAAAGAGGGACATTCTCAAAAATTTTCCAGCCCTATTTTAGCAATCTTGCCTCCTCACGTGGTAACAAGACTCAGGTGCCTGCTGTTCTTGTGCCAGTGGCCATTGGCACTGTCTCAAGGGCATCAGCAAGAGGAAGGACCAAGTCTTCAGGTTAGTATCACATGCAGTGTGTGGAGCTGGAGACAAGAGAGCTCTGAGACACCAGTCACACTACTCACCCTGGGCATCTGGGTCTGATGAAAATTCTTGTGCTTTTTATTATAACTTTTGCTGCTGAGACTGACAAGAACACTTTAGGAGGCTTCTGAGCAGATCAGTGATGCTGCTGTGTCAGGAGCCCCAAGTCCTGTTTTCAGGGTCATTTCTGCTACAATCTTAAGCAATTCACTTGGGAAAATAAAATGCCTTCTTTTAACTTACAAAATTATATTGACTTCGGTTACATTCTGCCTACTTTTAAGCAGTTTTAAGATTTTTTTTTAAAGGTGTTTTATGGCTACTACTTCATGTATAGTGAGAAATCTAGGTTTCAAAAGTTGAGAAGAAATGCTACCCTTTTGAGAAAGGTTTCAGAAAAACTGGTTTGGTGACTCTGAATCTTAGTTCCTCTAACCATCTCCCCAAAGGCCCAGAATTTCTGCCTCCTTGTATAAGGTATTTCAAAGAAATAATTTGGTGACTTCACTATTTTTAAAAATATTAAATGCAAGTATTGAAATATTTGATGCCAGCTCATGTCCCCAGTGAGTGACGTGACATCGTAGATACGGTAATACGGTAACCAGCTACTTCTGTGATGTGCTTAATGCATTTTGAGTGTGGATACATTTACGACTCAGTTTGGTGTTTTTGCCTAAAGACCTTAATGTCAAAGACATTTTACAGAGCCAGATCATTTGATGTAGAATTATATGGCATATAGAGACTAATCTGTTCCTGGGTGAGATGCAAATTAGCCATCTCTGCCCTTGAACACTTCCACCATGGGCTTGGGTGACCTTCTCTTGGGCCATTCTCTAACTTAGTGTTTTTGGAGGAGGCATCCCAACCCTTTGATTCCTTGTTGCATTGTTACACTGAAGAATAATTGTGTGCACTGAGGGGGAAGTTCTGTTTTGACTTCAGAGATAGAGTCCAGGAGCTAGAGTTTAGGTAAGGCAATATAATAAAAATGAAAAAATATAGATGCGCCTAGGCAGACCACCAGTGAGGATCAGATGCAAATCTATTGACATTTAGCCACGCTTACTTGAAATTATTAACTGCACCATATAATCTCTGTAGGGAATTCCTAACTTCTTGGTTATTTTCTTTCCTGATTGATCGGGCTGCAAACTGTGTAATACTCTCAAAATAGAAGATAATTAAATTCATGCCACTTTATAACTAGACACCTATAATCTCTACACTCTGTTGGCAGGTAAAATGTGATTCTGGCCCCAAAGTTCCTCCTTTAGGGTCATTCTCTACAATTGTGAGAATTGCACAGAATCTTTGCTTTCGGTAGATGATGCCAAATGCTAAGCATCAGATTTGAGGTACTGGAAATGGTGATAAGCTCGTAAGCCATTACAAGATCATAAACACATCAGTTTTTTCACCTTGTTTCACTGGATCCCACCTAAAGGTCTATAAAAAGTTCAGATACCAACTTCTCCTCCCATGTAATATATATTTCTTGTATTTGAATCTGTGTCATAATTGTTTAACTTATTTTCAGTTACCTTCCAAACACCCCATAAAAAAGGCATAGAGCACATGTTCCAGGGATATAGATACTAAACTGGCAAATTTGGCACACAATAACTTCCTGGAACTAAAATGTCAGTGTCAAGCATGTGCTTAATTTAACAGCCCATAACATTGTTTTTAGAACACTGGAATACCTACCCTAAGGAAAGCTTATAAAACCGGAGTCCTTAAAGTTAGTAGATTATACCAAGTGAAACTGTACACATTCTTAAGTATATGTGTCATTTCCTGTTAATCCCAAGCAAGCAAAAAGGGAACCCAAAGATGGGTTTTGACAAGTGTATTTTTGGAAATGTGGATAATTAAAAACTAAGGGCCTCCCTGGTGGCACAAGGGGTTAAGCACAGCACTATGAAGCTATCCGCAGCCACTGCAGCACAAATTCAATCCCCAGCCAGGGAGCTACCCACATGGCAGGGCAGACCTCTCCTGTCTCACCCGCTGCTCCCCTCAGCAGTGAATTTCATTCAGTCTGCCTGTTCTGTTCCCCGCTCTGTCTCTGGTGAGTCCTCTCACCCCCTCCGCATCTCTGGCCTGCATCTCTTGTATGGATAAATAAATAAATCTTTAAAAAAAAAATAAAATACAAACTAAAAGGAAGATAGCACATTAGGAAAATACTGTCTCAAAACCTAAGAATCCTAAAGACACGTACACACGTGCATCTCATTTCTGAGGGTATTTAAGCTTTTTAGAAAAGACAAATGTACACATTGCTTAGTTCTTACAAAAATTAGCAGTGCTCTTAGATTCTGTTGCTTAGGACTAGGCCAAATGATTTGAAAGTATCTCTAATTCTTCATCTCCCATATGTAACATTTCTGCCATGACTCTTTTACTTTACTCTAAAATATATAATTTATAAATAGAAGCAATGTTGATAGACTCGTTTGACTCCCTTCTAGAAATAAATGACTCATTTTGGAGCGTATGTGAGAACACCAAGCTGCTCTAAATAACAATCCTAGACAATGAGAAAATCGTTATATTATTCAGCTAGGCAGCAGGAAATTAAAAATAAATAAATAAATAAAAGAAGGCAAAGCCTGCTCCCTTAGTAACTGGGGCCTTTTCTTTGTAACATCACTGAGGGCAAACTTTAGACTTGCATCAGTTCTGAACTTTGAACAAATGAAAGTGCTTCTGATGCCCCCCACCACCATTTTGGTTTTTGTACTTTGCCATCCTTTATAGTCATCATTGGCCATTTAAAGGCAAGTGAATTTGCATTAATTTAGAAAGTTCTCTGAATTTTTAAGATGATTTTACAATTTCTTTTAGATGATTTATCCTGTTTCTTACTGATTCAAAATACATTTGTTTGCTTTACTAATGGGAGTCTCCTTTTAAAAGAATTCCCCTGGAAAAGGGACACTTCTGTTTTCTTCTTAAATGCAGGAAATCAACATCACCCCTGGCTGTTATCTTTTCTCATAATGGGGCCCCAATAAAAATGGTAGAAGCTTGACCCAAGTGATCTATGGAAACTTTGCTGGTGAATTTGGTGCCCACTTCTGTCCTCGTTGTTTTGAAACTGAGGAAAACAATAGGGATGACGGGAGGAAAACACAAAACACATATTTTAAACGTGGAAATTTTTGAGACATGCAAAGTTGGCTTCCCAATGAGGAAAGAGCTTTGTTAGCAGTGACTGCCCAGATCACATGATGCAACCTTTTGACAACCCAGTGTCTGCTAGAGACGTCTGTGAGAGATGACCTTTTGACCTAGGAAGGAATGCTGTGAAGGTGGGGAATGTACTCTCAGCCCTGGCCTGGGGAGAGAACATGGAAAACAGTCCCAGCCACTCTGCTCACAGGCTCCTGGCTGGGTTTTAGCTTTGAATTTGGTATCAGGTGATAAAAACTTGAAGGATTCTCCTAAAATTATTCCAGACCTTCCCTATTTCTTCCTCCATCTGAAACATGACTTCCTCTACAAACATATGTTGCGGGGGACTTGAAAATCAGCTATGTTCTTTTCACCAGCTCCTGGGCTGGAACACACGTCTTTGACCTGTTTTCACTAGGGGAGCAAAACCTATGTGCTTTGGTTTGGGGTCCTTCGATGGGCGTGTGTGGGTGCACGGGGGAGCAGGGATGGGAGAGTGCAAGTCCATTGCTTTGAAAGCGTTCCCAATGGCCACGATCTCCAGAGAAACAAAAATCCATTGTGCAGGGCTGTAATCTGAGAAACTTTCTGTTACAGTGCTTGTTCTACTCGCCCACATTGATCCCCGGTACATGTGACCCTTTTAAAAGGAGCACCATGTTGGTGATTCCTCTTATTACTAAATACCATTGTGTTTCTAATGGTCATTTATATAGGGTTACACCCCACGCCCCTTTGGTTAGTAGGCACCCCCTAACTCACTGATGCCACCTCACTGGCACAGGGTCCAGGCCTTGGCCTCTTGATTACTCTCTTTACCCTGTCTTCGGCCATTCCTTGATGTCCTCTATGAAAACGAAATAGGGAGCTTAGCATTGCTGGAAACAGGGTAGCACGAATTCTGTGGGGGAGGAGGGAGGGAGCACAAAAAAGCCCGGCAAAGCCTTGAAGAAAATGGGTTATTTTTTTCCACTCCCACAATATGTCTGCATGCTTTAGCACTGATTTCTCAGCTAGTTGGATCCCAGGAGGCCCCATTGAGTCCTGTACTGCTTAGGGAGTTGCAGCTGTATAAAATGGGGAGAAAACGTAGTTTGTACGAATTGTTCTTTACCTTGGTTTGGGTTCAGAATGGCAGCTGCACTCCGACTTTGTGTGTGACAGCACAAAGGCCAGCAAAACTGAAAAGCAAGTCAGCAAGTAGAGAGACAAAAGCAACGATCAGCTAATACAGCTCCACATGGCCTGACTAATTTATGAGAAAAAAACTGTTCTGTTCATTGGATCAGCACTCTGAGGAGGCAGGTGGAACTGTAGGAAGTTTTCATTGACTCTCCCGAGCAACTAAGGACGCCACGAGAGATTCTCCTCAGTTTGAACTTTATCAGGGTCTACGCTTAATCAATAGAGTATTGGAAAAAGAATTAATTACTAAAGCAGAATAAAACAGCTGCATTTTAAACTAAGGATCCATCAATTCAGTAATCTTCCAGTTACAGGCTAGGTGCCGTGAGGATTTGACTCCATGTAATGAGGAACCCGGGGAGCTTCCTCATGAACCGGCTGGGAATTCACATTAGCCTATTTCAGCTATTTGTCATTAGTACAACTCATTTCTCCTCTCCTGCATTACAATTTGTATTTTATGTTCTGTGGAACCCACGAAGTTCCCACATGCATGGGAGGGAGCGCGTTAAGGCGGAAATCACTGTCACCCTGAGAAAGAGTCTTAACCTTGCCCGGCCTCTTTATTCTCGAAGTTTCCACGGGAGCTGTGCAGGCCGGACCCCCTCTTTGTGTTTCAGGTGGGGGTCAGGGCCCCCGCCTGTTGAAGACGCGCCGGTTTGAACCCAGCCTGGAAATGTTTCATCTGTAATTTCCATAATGGTGGATTTCAAGGAGGGCTGAGGAGGGTTATGGGAGATGAATTAGGTTTTTAGTGAGCTCATTAGGAAGCCAAACAGAGTTGAGACGGGGCGAGGCGGTGAGCGGGGCTGTAATCAGTTCTGCTCGCTTTGTTCCTTGCCTTCGGGACATTTCTTGAAAACTTGGTGGCGGGGGCTGCCGCGCCGGTGCTGAGCAGAGGCTGCCGTCCTGGTGGCTGACTTGTTGATTTGTAAACCTCTTAATTCATTTTTTTTGTTCAATTTAATCTTTTCTTTCTGAAGGAAAATTAGTTGAATGTTAGCCCTCTTTGCACTATTCACCTCTTAAATTATGCTCATTTTGAAGAGCTTGTTATGCCTGAATAAACATGAAATGACTTGGCATTTTCCCATCAGAGGCACACCCATTTTAACACCATGTATTTACCATTCCTGGAAATGTCTCATTAACTTCTGAAAATCTGCGAGCATGATATTTTGGGCTACTGTAACACACCTCTTGGCAGTCACAGAAGGCAGTTTGGTTAATGCCTCATAATATCCATTTTTATTCTCAACATGAAGAAAGACTCTATAGAAAATTGATGCAGTTTGCTCTGCTAATTTTCATGCTCATTCCAATTAATTTAACATGACCCAGATTTTCTTCCTCGGGCTCATCCTGACTAATTAGTAAAGCAACACCTAGAACCAGTTATGTTTAATAACATCGAGGAACACTAGTTGTGAATGATTTTGATGCTAATAAAGATATTCACTGATGGGACAGATATTTTATGTCAATTATGGTATGCAATTTAGAAGTTCCATCACGCTGGTTGGAGTGTGGAAAAGGCTAGCAAATCACTACAGGAGATAATAGTGTCTTTAAGACTTCCACAGCACCTGAATCATCTCTATGACCAATTATTTTATTTGTTTGTTTGTTTGTTTGTTTGTTGTGGAACTAGCAGGATGGTTCACCCGATCGCATGGTAATGAAAGGGGTGGAGTTGTCCTTACAAACCTGACCCATATTCACTGGGCCTGAGCTTTCGGTACTTACTGAACCTTAGCAAGAGAAGAAAAGCAATCACTGGATTCAGAAAGCAGCATTTGTTCCAGAGAGAGGAGTGGTTTCTCCACCTCTGTGGTTGGAGTTCTTTTATCACATTTTTGTCAGCGAGATGAATCAATTTTAGCACTTATAGCAGGCTGAAAGTGGCAGTGGCAGTGGTGGTAGGAGGTTTTCAAAGTCCTGCTGGAATGGCTGTGGTTGAGAGCACTCTACCTTCTCGCAAGGAAGACAGATGAAGGTGGGGCTCTAGGAATGAAAAGATACACAGGGCACGATGTTTATTTATTGCCTTCTAAACACGTTCCTTCAGTGCCTGCCATGGATGTGTTGGGAGGACAGAGTGAGACAGGTGAGGACAGGTACCTGTCCTCATGCTGTTTACGGTCATGGTAAAATGTAAATTTCCTATTACCTTAAACTGACAGAACCCACACAAGTTTGAACTCTCATGGATACTTACCGTGGGAAGTCTCTGCTAGTGTTTTTAGATTGTGCATGTAAACCTGGTCTCTGCCACTTATTTCTCTGTCACCTTGGGCAAATTGCTCACCCATTCTTGAGTAAAAGAAAAATCAACCCTGATAGTATGGTGAGAATTAAATGAGGTAATTCATGTAAAAGGCTTAGCAGAGTGTCTGAAAGAGAGTAAGTGCTCAATAAATACTTTTTTTTTATTAATGTTGTTGTTGTTATTATAGGAAACATTTAGAGTGAAAATTTCTCCAGAGGCATATAATAGAATATACTGTAATCATTCCTCAATGCTAATTGCTATTGTTGAAGTTTGAAATTAGAATTGACAAGACGAGTTCCTTTTTCTGAATAGTATGAACAGCCTTTTTGCTACATCCCTATTTAAAAACACATAAAGTGTCCCATTGCCTAATTGTTTGTTGGTGAGTTTTTATACATGTAACATGATTGGTTTCTCACAGATTCCAGCTTCTGTTATTGGTATCTGTGTTCACTTTACCTTTTTAAGCTACTCAGTATGAAAAGAGAAAAATCATCAAAAGGGTTTTGTAAGAATGAGGCTAGTCATTTTGTTAAAACAAGTGATTTGAAAACTAGAAAATGTGAAAGAAGCAACCATCTTATGATTGAAAGTAAAAAAAAGGAAAACTGGAAATATTGCTTTGTGAAATTGCCATTTTGACAGGATAAAAATGGCCAAAATTAGCAGTTTCCTATGGTTCAACCTAAAAAATATCCATGGAATAATGTAAGTAAGTCATGGAAAATGCTTCAGGCCAGAAAAGGAGTTAGCAAAATGTTACCATTCTTGCTTTATCTGTTAAATGGGGTTAATCATGTATGTCCCTTACACTTTGTTGTGATCAAGAGTTGGAAAAAAATATTTGAAAGGTGCAAATCATTATGTAAATATAAAGTGTTTTTGACCTAGATCAGATATTTTTAGAGTCTCACAGCAGCTAGTCTGGTGATTATTAGATATTATAGTATTTTGTAGTTGATGTATAGAGGATGTCAACTCTATGTTACACCACAGCTGTGGAAAAGCTGTAGAAAAATTTAAGCATAGCTATAAGAAAACATGATACATTACCGAGAATCTTAGAAATATAAAATATATGTCCAAAATGGAGTAATCCTCTAAATTATACAGTTCTTTTCACTCTCTTGGTCATTTAAATAACATGCCACTTTGGGGAATTTCTAATTTGCTTTAGGATCTTTGAATTTTAACAGAAAGTAAGACTCAGGATATAAATAGTTGAGGACGTCATCACCAATTTTAGTAGATCTGTCTGATAGAAATCGGGCAGTTATCATTTAACAGTGCACAGACCCTATGTTAGGAATAGTTTTACAATTATGAAATGAAGTTGGCTACCTCTTCAATGATTACTGACTGGTGGCAGAAATTGTGTTGTACTGGGTCAGCAGTGAATTCCTCACTCAAATGGTGTTGAGTCAGCTGGTTTTTAATTTGTTATCTTCTCAAGAGTGCATTCGCAGACTTTATCACTGAGAAGAATGACTCCCCAGCCTAGTGTGATCAAGATCCGGAAATTCGCTGCATCAGCATATTAAGGGTGGACTGCTATTTGATTGGTGGCTCTGCGATCTGATCTTACAGCAAAGATGTCAGGTCTCTCATAGGCTGGTTTGCCACAGGTATAGGAATAAACCTATTGAGAGAGCAAGACCTCTCCTTTTCCTCCTGGGAAGTGCCTAAGCTACTCTTCCTCTCAAAGACCTTTACAGCTCCGGTCTTAGCCGCTAACAGGGCCTGAATAAAGTTCCCACTGGTGCCCCTGGAGTGGAGTTGTCTTTCTCCATGACAGAATAGGGGTGGAGGGTGCTGTGGCAAATTATTTTGTGGCTTTCAGCTCCTCATCTTCCTAAAGTTAGTTGGGTGTGGTAATATTTCCTACCTAGTAGCAAAAGTGACCTTTTGCTTTTGTGCCATTTTGAAGTATAAGTTCTGGAAGACTGATGAAAAAATTAGTTTTCTTAAGCAAATGTGTTTTTTGGCCAGTTGTGACTTGGTTTTCATTTTCCCCCATGTGAATTTTTTTAAAAAAGATTTATTTATTTATGCATACAAGAACTGGGGTAACGGCCAGAGGTATAGGGGGTGAGAGGATTCATGAGAGACAGGTGGGGAGCAGAACAGGCAGAATGAGCAAAATACACTGCTGAGGGGAGCAGCGGGCGAGACAGGAGAGGTCTGCTGCGCCATGTGGGTAGCTCCTTGTCCGGGGATCGAACTAAGGCCGTGGTGGTAGTTCTTTGCAGTGGGGTAGTGCTGAGACTTAACTCCTAGGCCACCAGGGAAGCCCCAGGATTCTCAGTCTTTCATGGATTGTATCATTTTCCTCTGAAAATAATAAAATCTCCAGCGTGAACTTTCTACAATTAGAAAAGATGGGTTGATACTGAATTTCCCAGTTTTCTATAATAGCTTATTAAGACTTATTTATACATTACTTTCATTACTTTTTTGCAACCTGAATAGTTCTTTGTTAACAATATTTCTCATAATGGGACTTGGCCAATGAAGATAATATTTTTAAGTAAATTCTGCAAAGTAGAGCCTCCCCGGTGGTGCAGCAGTTGAGTGCTGGGTTGCGAAGCTGCCCGCAGCCTCTGCAGCTCTGGTTGGATCCCCGGCCACCAGGCAAGGGTCACACATGGCATGCAGACCTCTCCTGCCACCCGCTGCTCCCCTCAGAAGTATACTCTATTGGTCTGCCTGTTCTGTTCCCTGCTCTGGCTCTGGTGAATTCTCTCACCATCCTGTGCCTCTGACTGTACCCAGTGCTTGTATAAATAAATAAATAAATAAATCTTTAAAAAATAAAATAAAATAAAATCTGCAAAGTACATCTACTTTAAATCTTCATGAAACTGGGCCTCCCCAGTCTTGCAAAGGGGTACATTTCAGCACTATCAAGCTATTGGCAGCCACTTTTGCCTGTTTCAATCCCCGGCCAGGGCGGTGACCCACATGGCACAGCCGACCTCTCCTGTCTCATCCACTGCTACCTTCAGCAGTGTATTTCAGTCAGTCTGCCTGTTCTGTTTCCCACTCTGTCTCTCACCCCCCACACCTCTGGCCTCCACTCCAGGTCTTGTATGCATAAATAAATAAATCTTTAAAATAGGTAAATACATAAATAAATCTTCATGAAATTAAAGAAAATAGTATAAATCATGAGGTTTATAAATATCATGTTGAACCTCTCACCTTAGTGTCTTTCAAACACTGTCTTAGGTCATTTCATCCTTTCAGAACATCGCTGCAACAACTGGGAGAGACTCCAGTACCCCCTCCCTGTAGGCTGAACTTTCCACCAAAATCCTTCTCTCTCTTTTTTTAAAAGATTTATTTATGCATATAAGAACTGGGGTGGAGGACACAGGTGTGGGGTATAAGAGTATTCACCAGAGACAGAATGAGGAGCAGAACAGGCAGATCTACTGAAATACACTGCTGAGGGCAGCAGCGGGCGAGACAGGAGAGTTCTGCTGTGCCATGTGGGTCACCACCCTGGCCAGGGATTGAACTCATGCCCCAGTGGCCAGTGATAAATTGATAGTGCTGGGACTTTAACCCCTGCTCCACCAGGGAAACCATTCACCAAAATCTCTTTTATGCCAAATATCAGGGTTATGGAGATTTAACTAACTATAATCTGCTTCACATTATTTTTATCAACATGTTGGAGGTATAATTTTTATATTTTTAAATTTTTTTAAAGATTGATTTATTTATGCATACAGGAGCTGGGATATAGGCCAGAGGTGCAGGGGTGGGGGCAAAGAGGATTCATCAAAGACAGAGTGGGAAATAGAGCAGGCAGACTGGCTGAAATACACTGCTGAGGGGAACAGCGGGCAAGTCAGGAGAAGTCTTCTGTGCCATGTGGGTAGTTCCCTGGCCAGGGATTGAACTCCTGCTGCAGTGACTGCAGATTGCTTCATAGGTTGCGTCTTAACCCCTTGCACCACCAGGGAGGCCTGGAGGTATAATTTTTATACAAAAACTTCATTCACTTAAAGGTTACAATTTAATGAATTTTGACAGATAATTTCCTCATGAAACCAGCACCTGTAGTAAAGATACTGTCCATTCTCATCACCACACAGAAGTTTCCTTGTACTCCTTTGTAGTTCATTTTCCCCTCTGTACCTGTCCTCTGGAAACCACTGGTCAGCTTTAAGTATATTAGTGTATGTTTTCTGGAATATATTTGAATTCAAACAATGTGTCATTTGTGTATATTACTTTAATTTGCCTTCTTCTGCCTAGCATGATGACTTTGAGATGGAATATACAGCATGTATCAGTTTGGCTTGTTCTTTTTTTCTGTATAGTTTGTTCTCTTTTTTAAATTGCTGAGTAGTATTTCAGTGCATGGGTAGACCACATTTTTTTAACATTTCATATTAATTTATACTGAGAAAGGAAATAACTAACATATTGAAGTACCTTTGCTGTATCATGAGCTCTTTGAGGCAAGATATCATGTATAAAGTTACTAAGCTTGTTAATAAGTATAAAACACCTGGAACAGAGTATGGATTTAATAAATAATAGCTGTAACTTTTATTATTTTCACAATTAAGTCATTGGTTCTGTATAATTCTTCCCATTTCATAGATGAGCAAAATGAGGTTTAGAGGCTCAAAATTTCTTGACCGAGGTCACATTTAACTAGTAAAAAATATATCTACAAATTCAATACAGGATATATTTTGTTTTCCAGGCTCATGCTTTACCATTTTCCCCCAAGGGTATGTGCCTCTGTGGGTGTGTGGGGAAGGGCCAGAGGGTCAGTGTATGGAGAAAGGAATGTGCCCAAGGTAGCCTCCAATGAAGCTGTAGAACAAAGTATTACAGTTGCCCCCGAAAATACAGTAAAGTCAGAAATTTAGGAAAGGAAATGTGAACTGAATATGTAGGGTACTCTTTGGTGTAGGACACCCCTTGTCTGTTTCAATCAAGTTGCCTTTTTTTTTTAAAGATTTATTTATTTATACATACAAGAACTGGGGTTCAGGCCAGAGGTGTAGGGGGTAAGAGGATTCACCAGAGACAGAGTGGGGAGCAGAACAGGCAGATCGACTGAAATACACTGCTGAGAGGAGCAGTGGACAAGTCAGGAGAGATCTGCTGCGCAATGTGGATATCTCCCTGGCCGGGTCGGGAATCGAACTCATGCTGAAGAGATTGTGGACAGCTTCACAGTGCTGTGCTTAACCCCTTGTGCCACCAGGGAGGCCCCTCAATAAAGCTGTTTTTTTTTCAGGCAGTATATCTTAGAAGTTAGTGCCTTTGGGCCTCCCCTGGTGGCGCAGGCGGTTGAGCGCCGCGCTGTGAAGCTGTCCGCAGTCTCTGCAGTGCTGGTTCTATCCTGGCCAGCTGGCGAGGGTCTCACATGGCGCTGCAGACCTCTCCTGTCTTGTCCACTGCTCCCCTCAGCAGTGTATTTCGTCAGTCTGCCTGTTCTGTTCCCCGCTCTGTCTCTGGTGAATTCTCTCACCCTCCTGCACATCTGGCCTGTACCCTGGTTCTTGTATAAATAAATAAATCTTAAAAAAAAAAAAAGAAGTTAGTGCCTTTGAAATTTATGAAACATAAATTATCTAGTCAGTTCTTAGAGACCAGCATTCTAGATAGTTTCTGTTTACATGTTTTAGATATATACCCACAAAGAAGAAAGCATATTTCAAGGAATTTGAGAGCCATCTATTCATTCAATAAAAAGGTTACACAATTCTGTATCCATAACATCATACAAAATTCTAAGAATGATATGAAAAAAAACAAAAAATAAGATTCCAATATTGGAGAAATGTGAAAGAAATGTAAGGGGTGTGTGTGTAAGTCTTATGGAGTTATTCTGGAAGTAAGAAGTCTTAAAAGAAGTCTTAAAAGAGATAAATAATTTCTGCTATAACATAATGAAATAGTAGAGAGGGATTAATTTCCATAATAACATCAATCTGCTTTCCATAAGGCATATCTTTAAAATGTAAACAGTAAAAAATCCATCTCAAATGTTTTTGAGTACAATTGTCCATATGCAAGGTGTTGAGGTGACATTAGTAAGTGTACTTGAAATCACATCATTTTGAAGCAATTCAGGAAAGACACCATCAAACTCAGCTACTAGACTTCTATATTTCTTTCTGCATGCTTTTTATATAGGGAGACCAGAATGTATTCATTCAGGAAAAAACATAACAGCTTTATTGAACTATAATTTATATACTATATAAATTAACCATCTAAAGTGTACAATTGAGTGATTTTAGTATATTCACGGGTCTGCAAACAGCATCATGATCAATTTTAGAACATTTTCATCACTCCAGAAGAATCCCATACCCATTTAGCAGTCATCCTCCATTGAAAGTATACTTTTTTAAAAAAAGATTCATTTATTAATGCATATAAGAGCTGGGGTGCAGACCAGAGGTGCCAGGGGTGAGAGCACTCACCAGAGACAGAGCAGGGAACAGAACAGGCAGATCTACTGAAATACACTGCTGAGGGGATCAGCGGGTGAGTCAGGAGAGGTCTGCTGAGCCATGTGGGTGCTCCCTGACCTGGGATCGAACTTGTGCTGCAGTGGCGGCCCATAGCTTCATAGTGCTGAGACTTAACCCCTTGTGCCACCAGGCAGGCGCAAAAGTATACTTTTAAAGGGTCCCTGTGTCAGTATGCTGCATGAAACATTAATTATGCTGTTTAGATTAATTATGCTGTTTAGATTATTTTTATTAAACAGTCACTATAGTATTTGTTTCCCCTAGGTCTGTTATCTATATGTTGTGAATATCCATTTGTATTACATTACAAAAACAGACCTGCTTGCTCTCATACTATGGTGATCTATTTATTTAAAACAATCACAGTAAGTGGAATACTTAAATACTACTTTTAAAATGTTAGTCACTTCTTTTATAAACTTTTTAAACAAAAACAAAGTTTTATTAGGAAACCCTCACTTGTGAAAATGTCCTTTGAAAAATGTATGAAATGTAATTTTATGTTATTTAACAAAAATGCTCCAATTCTGATATGTTAATAGTTTAAAAAGTATTCACCTAAAACCAGTTTTCAACTGTATAAGTACTGTTGTTCGTTTTCCTTTATGTAGGTATGATTAGCTTCCTAAAAACTTCCTAAAGGTAATATTGATAAATATCTCAATCTAATTGTCTTACCAAGCATTACTATTATAGAGATGGCTATCTTTTTTCTTAAGATAAAGGATTTATTTTTTACATTGTAGAACATTCCAGTTAGAAATTTGCACTTTTATTAAAATATTCTATTGTTTTCATTTTACAATAATTACTTTATTTACAAGAAATAATCTTTTTTGTTTTTGTTGTTCTGCTATGGGAAGTGGCACCTTTGGATATAAATTTATAGAGAAATATCATATTAAAAATTCAGGGGTACTCAGTGGACTATGGTAAAAGATTATTGGTGCTTTGGTAAGGGGTGTGGCATGAGAACATACTTTTGTAGAGGTCTGAGCCTATAGCCTTGAAACATAAACAGTGTTGTAAATCATTGTTACCTCAATAAGAATAATTTAAAATCAAGCAAAAAAAATTCAAGCTGGTCAACTGTTTGCATTATAAAAATGTATTGTCCTTAATTTTATTTAGATAGTAAATAGGGTAATGAAGCAAGGATCTTGAAAGTGGAGTAAAATAATACCTGCTACATACAGAATTTCACTTTTATTTTTATTTCTCTGAACAGTCTTGTTGTTGACCGGTCTTTAGTGCTTCATTTGATATCAAAGTATGCTAAAAGAGACAATAAGATGTAAGATTCTATAGTCAATGATATAGTGAGAATATTACTATTGGTATATTACCATAGGTACAACATAGTTAAAACATTCTTGGAAGTAATTATATTCTAGTGTTAGTACAAAATGTTAAAAATACACTTTATATAAATGGCCTTTCGTAGGAAATTCTTTCTGCAAATATAAAGGCCATATCTTTCCTTGAAAGACCTGTTGATTCAGAGATGTTAGCCAGCTATCTTTACTAAAACACTTCACAATGCTAAAAATAGTCCACTTCAGTTAAATATGGATATTTTAAAAAAGAAAATCCCAGTTAGACTGTAACAGAAGGACATTTTGTGTGACAATATTTTGCATGATTAAAAATTTAAACAGAATAACAGCTATTTATATTTACAGTTACATGAGAGTAATTACTAAAGCAGACAAAATACTTAGAGCATAATTTAATAATGTTTTCCTCTAGCAAAGGTGCCAAAATTGTTATTTGCATAATTTTCACAATTTGTACTGAAACATAGCTAAGTGAAATTGGGAAGACATCTCTCCATAACCACCTTTTTTCTTTTGTAGGAGCTATAGGAAGAAAACTCATATCATAACCACCCATTTTTGTATCATTTCCCGTAAAAATCATGACCCTGATGTCAAACCATTAGGTGAAAGAGATGTATTTCATTCATACTTTCTCTTTTACGTTCTTTCTGTCAATGACCAGCCTCAGCCCAACTTCAAGGCTGCTAATTATAACATTTACTGGTTCAAAGATTAACCTTCTGAGAGGGGAATTCTGGGCTGTTGGTAACTTGATCAGCTTGGTCTTCTCTTGGTCTCTCTCTTTCTGGTTCTTTGTATCACAAGGGAGATGATGGTATCTGGCACATTCCTAGGATGACTTGAAGATAGCAGCCTTCTGTGTTTAGGGCTGAAAGATTGTGAACTCTGTTAGCTGAAATGCCACTCGAGGGAGGCGAACAGAACATTAAAAAAGCTTTAGCTGTAGGTAGTGTAGTGCCAGTAGAGTCAAATTTGAGAGCTGGGACTTGAGTGGACATTTGTCCCTGCTTTCTACCTTAATAAAATCTGAGTGTTAACTGTGGAAAAGGGCATTGGAGAGATCACTAAAAATGAATCATTAGAGCACCCAGAAGAGCTTTATTATGATGTACTGTGAATAACTTCAGAACCTACTCTGTACTTTTATACGTGCGTATCAGGTAACTCAGCAACAAGTACATTCTTTTATCCTCCACCACAGAGGTTTCACAATCCACTGAGTTATAATGGCAAAAGAATATTCTTTTCTATGGGGTTCAGTCAACAGCCATTGGAAAATGGTAGCAGTGAGAAGAATAGATGTCCTTTCTTGAAATATTTTCCAGTGTTCAAGGGAAATTACAGGTACATATTTCAAATAAGAAAATATATTTCTTATGGATATTTCAAATGAGAGAAACCAACTTCAGTGAAGCACAGGCTAGGAGTATCAGGAACTTTCCTTCACTTCTGCTAGAGAGGATTAGAGGGTTCTAGTCTATAAACAAAGCCATTTTATGGCGCCTGACGGGTAAATTGAGGGGACTGATTTGGTCAAAGACCAGTACGAGGATGTTTCTGTTCAACAGTTAACAGGATTCAACATGATATGGAAAATACAGGCATGCAAAACTATACTACGACACTCACGTTGCCAGCTAAAGCCTAAAACACAGCCACATTTACATATGTGTCCATCTGTCTGTTTTTACACTTTATTTTTCCAACCAGTGGGTGAAGTGGTTTTCATCCAAGCTGCAGTCTGAATTTTTTTTTCACCCACTACTTTCCATTATATCATGTAGATGCATATTTTAAAGTGCATGTTATTTGTCTCTGGACACACATTTGCACAGCATTGGCTGGGTTTTCGTTCCTCTTCTGGAAGGGTAGCTCAGCCTCGTGGGTCTCCCGGCTTGCAGCTGCCTATACCCCAGCCAGGTTGGATGGGGAGCACTCAGTTAGGGAGCAGTCTGTTGCCTTCTCCAGGTTGCAGAAACCCCCCCTGGGCTGGCTCGGGTGAAGCTGCCCTGGCCACAGTCCGGGGGCGAGCCGGTAAGAATGGAAGTGCTTTCGGTCTCTTCAGTGGAGAGCCTGCGTAAATCCTGTGTAAATAGAGGGAGGATAACAAAGAATGAGCCCCTGCAGCTCTGAGCATTTGGAGCCATTTGGGGCTGAATTTGCTAAATGCTGCTTATACCGCCTGAAAAGTTGAAGAGAAAGGAGCATAAAATCCCCTCTTTTTTCCCCTTTCTGCTCATACCCCGGGGGGAGGGTGTTCAGGACTAGGGAAGCCTGAGGTAAGCCGATGAAGACTTGTTTTTTCAGTGCTCTTTTGAGTGTGAAAAAGTTGGCCTGGGTCACTGTCCTCTCTTTAATGTCGGAAAACCCACACAGTTAGTAAATGTTGCATGTAAACGAAAGCATTTCATCTCTTCTGCTTCCCTCCACGCTAGTGGGCCATGAACTAGCCACTTGAAAAATCACAGAAAAATTTCACTTTAACATGTCCAGACAGTTAAGCACAGCAGGAGAGTAAAAGAGATCAGTAATTAGCAGGTCTCACTGCTGGCCCCTCACCCCACCTCTGGCCCCTCAACCCTCCCCACATTTCTGAGTCTGCAGCTTCCCCTTCCCCCCCACCCAACCTGATCTGATGTAGAAAAAAAGGTGAATTGCTTGTGGAAAAAAGATTTACTTTGAGGTGGTTCTTGGAAAGCAAGTTTTGCAAGGATAGAGCCTAAAACAGAACTAGGCAAAGGCAGCTTCTTCATATATATATATATATATATACACACACATGTTTTTTTAAAATCTCTTTAAAAACCTTGATGCAGGTTTCTCCATGGGATGTCCTAAAATTAAACTTCTGGTAGGTAATCCCTGAAAGAAAACATCTTTTGATTCTTGATACATTTACAATCCTGTTTTCAAAGTACTATATTAAGAAGGGGAAAAAGCATAAAGAAATGGTGACAGCAAATGAGTTCACAGGGAACTGTGTGTTGCGGTTCCGTGGCTACATGATACTTCATTTGGAAGGAAGTGTGATGTTTATAAGTAATCTGAACAACCCAGGCCACAGGCAGTCTGATCTCCCCAGCACTCTTGCTTCCCCAGCAAAATAGGGCAGGTTTGAGGAGAGCGCTGTTTTTATAAACAATATAGGAAACATGTCTCAGCTCAGATGTGTAAGGACCATCTTTGAGCAGGGCCAGGCACAGCATGAGGGCCAGTGAACAGTAAAAAAGGCAGGTCATGAGTCACCCAATTCCGTAATGGCACAGGGAGTGGGGAGTGAAGAGCCCAGGATTTGAGGGCTACTGCAACAGGGTAATCGAGCCAGGTAATCTACTTCCAGGACACTTTCTTCAAAGCAGAGTATTTTGTCTTGGGGTAATGATAGGTCGAAGGCTCTTACTGCCAATTTGTCCATTCCTCTATCACGCAAGCGTTTACCGTGTCACGGTTTGGAAATAGGAAATGAATAAGGCAGTCTTTGCCTTGCGAAAGTTCACAAACAGGACAGACAAAGTCGTAAACAAAGTCGTAGCTGAGACAAGGACAAATTAATGAAGAAGTAGAGGGCATAGTTCACTAACTTAATGGGAACTGAAGGAAGTCATAGAAGAGGTTCCTTTGTCCCTGGGTTTTGGAGGTTGAATAGAAGTTTGCCAGTGCAAAATAGAATGGGAGAGGGGCAGAGCAGGAAAAAAATGCATAGAAAGGGCCTTCTAGGGGAAAGGACTACAGGTAGGGAGCCTTGACAAATCTCTTGACTCGGAAAAAAATCCTTTAAAATTCAATAGATGCTCCACTTTCAAAATCATTTAATTTGAACTTTAGATCCACAGGAAGCAGTAATGACCCTATAGGTACTGAATATAACTGCTTGTGTAGAAGTATAGATCTGCTTGTTTTGTGGTTCATATTTTCTTTTAAATGTGCCTTTTTCCAGCATCTCTGTGGGAATTAATAGTGTTACGGGCTTTAGGACATCCTTTTCCCCCTAACAATATGATTGTACAAGACCTTATTCCTGGGATTTGTTTCTTGAGCAATGAGGACTAGAACCCAGAATCTAGTTTCACTTTTCACATCTTCTAATCCTCCCAGCAGTTTCAGGGAGAGGCTGCAGGGGGGCTGGGAGGACACCCACCACTCCAGCAGCAACTGTGAACTCAGACAAGTTGCTTATTTCCTTGACTCTCAATTTTCTTATCTGTAAAATGGTGTTGATAATAGTACTTCTTCCAAAACTAGGATTGAACCTGGCAAGTGCCTAAGGAAAGATGCTTATGATAATGTTATAATGGAAGTGACAAGAGTATTGATAAGCAAGAGGAGCCTGTGTTTTAGAGAGAAATGATGTAGGAGAGGACTTACCCTATTTAACATTAGAGAAAAATATTTTTAAAACTATAAATTTGTGTATATATATGATTACAGGCAAAAATATGCACTTCATCTACATAAAGTCCATCTACAATATATGGGCACTTCTATACAAATTGGTGACTTATTTTAAAAAGCTATAATTTCATGTATATATACATAGGTTTATAATCACATGTGTAAACATCTGTGTACTCATGAATATACCCCATTCCTGAAAATAGATCGCTTAAAAGATGAATGTGTCCGTGTAGATGAAGTCAGTGAATTTACCTTGTACACAATAGAAATGGTAATTTCACAGTGAGTTCTATAATGACGAAAGAGAGAGGGAAAAATCCTTAGTCTCCCAGATGTCATATTCATTTTTATTTACTTAATATGTATTTTGTATGAATGTATTTATTTAAACTTGGTCCAAAACTTGGAGAAGTGAGAATTAGGTAATGTATCACCAGCTTACCCAAAAGAAGTACAAATGCTATTAACCAAACCACATGTTCATTGGTCCTAATTATTTTTCTGAAGATACATGTAACTGAGATGCCAGTTTTAGATATTATTTGACAGAATGCCAAATGTCGTAGAACCCTTATCCTATCTTTTTTTAAAAAAAGATTTATTTATTTATGCATACAAGAGCTGGGGTACAGGCCAGAGGCGTGTGGGGAGGGGTGTGTAAGAGGAGACAGTGGGAAACAGAACAGGCAGATTGACCAAAGTACACTGCTGAGGGGAGCAGCGGGCGAGTCAGGAGAGGTCTGCTGTGCCATGTGGGTAGCTCCCTGCCCAGGAATCGAACTCGTGCTGCAGTGGCTGTGGATAGCTTCGTAGGTTGCGTCTTAACCCTTGAGCCACCAGGGAGGCTATCTTTTAAAAACTGACTTTGAGGGATGGGAATATGTCACTCTAAGCACAGTACTTTGAAGTGTCTACTAGTGCTGTGTGGTGATGACCTCAAAGCTCCTGAGATCCTGAACATGAACTGTGACTTCTCAAATATTTGCAGTCCCTGTGGACTCTAAAGGTCAGTTTGGTGCTCTCTGTATAAGGTCTCCACTTGGCCACAATAAACTCATTATCAAAAAATCCTGTGTCTCAAAGACACTTGCTGTCCTGAATATATCCATGGCCCTTAAAGGCAGTGGCTGGCTTTGGGAAGAAACGTTTGCACTTTTTTTTAAGATTTATTTATTTATTTATACAAGCACTGGGCACAGTCAGAAGCACGAGAGGGTGAGAGAATTCACCAGAGCCAGAGTGGGGAAGAGAACAGGCAGACTGACGAAGTACACTGCTGAGGGGAGCAGCGGGTGAGGCAGGAGAGGTCTGCGCGCCATGTGGGACCCTTGCCTGTGGCCGGGGATAGAACCGGTGCTTCAGAGGCTGCGGGGCAGCTTCGCAGCTCAGCACTCAACCACTGGGCCACCAGTGGAGGCCCGTTTGCACATTTCTGTTTGAACCTGGACCTGCCTGAATCAGCTCTAGTTCCTTCCCAGCCGCTGTGCCCTGAATATAATCTCTCCTCTGGACTGAGATATGTAACGTAAAAAAAGGCCTTGCTGGGATCTGTCATAAAAAGCACAGTTGAGATGAGGTAATATGAAAAGTAAAAGAGAATTTACAATGCTGATGTGAGCACACCTGTGGTAGAGATGCTGGACTTGAAGTTACCGCTCTTGGATTCCAGTTTTTCCTTGACCACATGTAGCTGTGGGGTCTTGGGCAAGGATTTAAACTCCTGGCCAATACCTGGATTGGGGTCGGTGGGTACATGGGAGTAGATAGAAGTGGCCTAGGAACCTCTTGGTTGTTGCAATGTATTTCTAACAGAACAAGAAGGCCACCTCCCCACTCCCCCCAACCCCCACACCCTCCAGTATCAAACTCACCATAGCACATCACTGTATCATTCCTTTGTTCCAAATCAAGTAATTGATGTCTAAAAATCGACTGAATTATTTTGGCTCACGGGAATAAGACCATATTCCAAAAAGACAATGAAAGCAAGTGATATCCTTTTTACCTGGGTAGTTTTTTTTTTTTTTTTTAAGTTAAAGAAGTTTGTGCCCTCCTTTTTTTTTAAAGATTTATTTATTTATTTATACAAGCACTGGGTACAGTCAGAAGAATGGGGGGGTGAGAGAATTCACCAGAGCCAGAACAGGGAACAAGAGCAGGCAGACCGACGAAATACACTGCTGAGGGGAGCAGCGAGTGTGGCAGGAGAGGTCTGTGCGCCATGTGGGACCCTCACCGGCAGCCGGCCTGGGATCGAACCAGCGCTGCAGAGGCTGCGGGCAGCTTCGCAGCTCAGCGCTCAACCGCTGCGCCACCAGGGGAGGCCCTACCTGGGTAGTTTTTATGATCAAGGATTTGATGGACTGAGAATTTCTGCTTTGGAATCATTTGAGGACCTGCACATAGAGTGCCCATATCCTTCTTTTTGATTCACTGGCTACACAGCTAGGGATCTGGATGTTGCCTACACCCACGCTCTCCCAGGATTTAGCCTCCTGCAACTAGACTCTCTCAGTATTGCTCTTTTAGGTAGGTGTAGAGTGGGGCTGCTTTCCAGAGCAATACCCTGCTGTGAGCATAGTCTGCTCAGCTATGGAAAGTATGTGTGACTTCCTCTAGAGCATGGGTGTAAATCCAGCAAGAGAAGCTCTCAAAATACTTCAGAGCCTTAAACCAGGAGGAGGACTCAGTGATTAGATTCAGGCATCAGACAACCGCCACCAAGGGTAGAAGGCTAAGGGGGTCTTCTCATTTGCTGGACAGCAAGGGTTCTCAAACTTGAGGGGGAGTCTGGATTGCCCAGGGTGCTTAGGGACACTCAGGCCCCACCCTTTGAAGTCCAGAGGCCATAGGTCTAAGCTGGGTGTAACAATTTGCATTTTTCACAATTTACTCACCACTGCTGCTGCTGCTACATTTTGGGAACAGACATTCTACCGTGTCTTTCTTCCTGTTTCACCCTCACCACCAGTTTAGTGGGGCTACAGTACAGTGACCAGAATTTGTGAAGGAGACCACCTGGGCCTTCCTCCTGCTGAGGGTACATCTTATTTCAAACTAGAAGTTAATCTAGTTCAGTGAATTCCAAAAGCCAGTTTAAGAACCAGCACTAGGCCGATTGCATCAGCTAACCCAAGGAACTTGTTAAAAATACAAATTCCTTGTCCCTGCTTTAGGATATTTTGATTCATTTAGTCTGGCATGAGGCCTGGGGACCAGTGCTCTTAAGCACTGTTGATTTACTTTTTTTTTTATATAATAAAGATTTACTTGCATTTAATTATACATACAAGAACTAGGGTGTAGGCAAGAGGTGCGAGGGGTAAGATGATTCACCAGAGACAGAGTGGGGAGCAGATCAGGTGGATCTAGTAAAATACACTGCTGAGCGGAGCAGCGGGCGAGACAGGAGAGGACTGCTGCGCCATGTGGGTAGCTCCCTGGACTCCCTGGTGGGGAATCGAACTCATGCTGCAGTGGCTTTCAATAGCTTGATAGAGCTGAGACTTTAATCCCTGCTTGATTTAATTCATTTCAGTTATCTGTCCACAGGTCTGTGGACTTCTTTCCATGGTCATAGATAGTATGCTCCAGGAATGGGCTATTTTGAGTATCTTTACCCAAAACCTAGACTGTGCCTAAAGGGATTAGCAACCTTTAAAAAAAAAAGTAAATAAATAAAGCCATTCTCAGTATTTCTCTATTTAGCCTTTCCTCATCAGAGGTGACCGACGGAATAGCCTGTGGTTCAACACTTCAGACAACCCCACTGGGCACTGAGTTCCTGGCATGTTTTGAAGTGACTGTGCTTATAGGCAACCCACCCAGGCACCGCAGACAATAGACCCACTCCTGGGAGGAACTACAAGGGGTGCAGTTACCTAGCATGGGGGTTGGCAAAAAGAAGGAAGGGCTCTCATTCATTCATCCATCAGACAATCACTGGGTGTCTGCTCCAGGTCAGACATGGAGGATTGTGCGCAGAGTGAAAAGATGACCAAGAAACAGTTCCTGCCCTCAAGGATTCCACACTTTGAACCCTAACTTCAGCCACTGAGAGTTACCCCTTTCTCTCCCATACCTCCTCTGGTGCATGCATGAGTGCTGGTATACACGCCGTTTTCGGCACGGACACTCATTTTGCACAGGTGCCGAGTATTGTCAACTATCTTACATGTACACACACACACATACACGTATACCCTCAGCCTTAAAACAAGACAATATCCACTTTAAGACTTTAAAAAAAAAAAGCAATTTTATTTTAGGTCTCAAATCACACAGTTGCATTTTCTTCCTGCTGTTGGTTAGTCCTTTATGCGGAAGTTGGTTCACAATCCACGGGAAGAAAAACCTATGGTATTGTGTATTTGGAGAAGAAAATTCCTCTTTTATAGAGGTATAAACACTAATACTAATTAAGAAATCTGGTTAATGATATGAAGATGGCACATTTCCCTTTCCAGTTATTTGTTATACTAGACCCGAATGTAAATCTTTTTACAGTATTTATATAAAATAGACTGTCTTATAGTAAAGTTCATGTAATGGTCCTGTCTCCTCCAGTTTAAGCCAGCCATCAAAGGACACCCAATGCAGTTATATATTTTTTGTCTTGAGCTAAATCTAGTGAATCACAGAGTTTGAAGGTGTTCTGGGTCCTCTTTGCGTTTCAGCAAGAGAAAAATGCTGTGGAGATGCTGTCTCTCATTTTTAAGGCCATTGATTGGGTTAAAAAGGCAAATGCCTTTTTCCATTGCACTTCCTTCAATTAAGCCATTAACCTTTTAAAATAAGTATATTCAAAAATCTATCAAAAAAGCTAAATGATATTTTAACAAAATCCTGACAATTTCAGCTTAAACATATACACAGAAACCATATGTGCTTAGGAAGAAATATATACACACAGGCATTGTTTACAGCGTGTGTTTTTATATTTGGAAGACATTGAAGGAAAAGTCATTCCACACATACATTATCTGAAATGTATATCCAGCTAGCCCACATAGAGTTCATATTAAGAGACAAAGATATCTTTATCCAGGGTTGTAGACAGACAGACTGACTGACTTCAAACTTGCACTTGCAGTGTGGATTTTTTTTTTTCCTCATCTCAGGGTACTGCTTTTCAAAATTGCCTCAGGCTACAGAACAGCACCTCAGATCCCCAAGGCCCACTGCCTGGCTCCTAATAGCCACTCTCCATCTGTGTCACATGAACAGCTGATGAGATGGCTCCGGTGTCTGTATTTTGGAGAGCACATCCACCCAGGTTAAAATGCTAGGGTTGCCAAGGAGCAGTCAGAAGCCATTAGTGTGGGTGAGAATTTGCCTTGCAGCAGTTCCTTGGCACGATGGAAAGTGAGCACGCATGTCCCTGCTTGAGTGTGTATGTGTATGTGTGTGTGTGTGTGTCCTTGTACAAGTGACCCTCCCCCCAGTGTACATGGGTGTGTATGTGAAGATCAGAGTCCATACACCCAGTATTCAAAAAGTTAAATACCTTTTGTTTCCATGTATTCTGATTAGTCCTTTCACTATTTGGGGGTCCCTCTGACTCACTCCTTTTTTTTTTTTTGTCATAACAGACGGCAAAGAAAAAGAGAACAGCAACTTCGGGGTCATGCTCTAGTGTTTGGGCAGATGGAAGGGAGCTGCTTTGCCTTGGGGCAGGGTGGTTGTAATGAAGTGGCCTGTCAGTCTGTAAATAGTGAGGGTCATCTCTTCCATGTGATGGAGGGTATCGCATTGCAGTGAAAATGGAAATGTCAATAAAATTAATCTGCTAGCTCTTTGCTGTGGCTTTTCTGCTTCTCTGGTCAAAGAAGGTTGAGGGTTTTTTTTTTTTTTTTCCCTGTGAGAAAGGAAAAGAACAGGTACAAGGAAGCCCATGGAGCAAACCCAGAAGTTTGAAGACCGAGGGGCCCAGTGGGCCGGATGTCTGTGCTGTGGCCCAATCCGAGAGGAGGGAGTGGGTCTGGAAACGAGCTGGTGGATCTCGAGCATTCCCCGGGAAGCTCTGGAGCGGCTAGCTCAGGCTACATTGAGCACAGAGTTTATTGTTTTAGGCTTTCTTGGACAAGGTTTTTACTTAGCATGGGATTTATGGCATTTACTGCTAATGAATGTCTATTCTTAAATTACAAAAACCCCCATCTCAGCGCAATTCCCAGATGTCCTTCCAGGACCCCGGCTTCTTAAACACCAGCAGGGAGCATAAACTCTCCACTTCTCTGTTTTCCTCTTTCGTGTGGCTCCAGGCTAATGATGTGCAAGGAAAACACAGCCATCTATAAAGCTCCAGTGCTGTCCCCGTATTCTTCATTTATTTTGCATTTGATTATGCCACAAGTCGGATCTTGTTTCTTTCCTTTTTTTAAAGTTATTAGTTCAAATATTAATGTAGGGATATGGCATATATTGCTGCTCTTGATTGATGCCTTCCCAAAAACAGGGAGACGTGCTCATATGAATTTTAAGAAAGTAGGGGTCCTGCAATGCCTTGCCAGAAGAGTTTTTCAGATACATAATTTAGATGCCCTCCAGGCAGGCTTTCAAGGCATTTTTGCTGGAGGGCAAGAAAAAATAACTATGACTGTTAAAAGTAAATGATTTTTGCTAATGCACAATTAATGCCAGAGAAAAGCACAGAAGAGAAAGATGTTGATAGAAACTTCTGATTAAGTGAGCACCCTACCTTGATGTGTATCCTTTTTTTTTTTTTTTTTTTTAATGATAATGATCAGTGGTGCAGAGGGCTAAAAGTTTTCATGTCATGCAAATGCTGAGTGCCGGGTCATCTGAGGAGTGTGTGAGTGTGCGTGCTTAGGAGGTGACAGTTCTAGGAAGGTCTGAGCAGGCAGTGTGTTATGTGCAATGAACAGTGACACAGTTACTGTCACCTATGCAGGCAGCCTAGAATATATAGACTACAGAACATTTAACTTGATTACCCTACAGTATGTGTTCACTACGGGCATGGGGATGCATTTCCACCGAATGGGTTTTCTGATGGCGGTTTTCCCACATTGGAGTCCATAATTGACAAAGAGCTACTGCACTGTGTCAAGCGCACAATTATAATTGAATTAATGATATGGGCGAGTGTGAGACACACAAAATTAACATTTGAAGAGCCCTGGTTTAATTTTGTCTTTTACATATTTGTGTCTCCAATTATACTTTAATGAAAGAGAATATACCCGCTTAATGGATTTCTTTCAACAAGCTTAGCTGAGCTCATCATTAGCTGCACATTGTTGTTGGCACCCGTTCGGTGTTTTCGCTAATGTATTTTCGTTTCTTTCTACTAGGGGATGGTTTAGACAACAGTGTAGCTTCACCTGGCACAGGTGACGATGATGATCCAGACAAGGACAAAAAACGCCAGAAGAAAAGAGGCATTTTCCCCAAAGTAGCAACAAATATCATGAGAGCGTGGCTCTTCCAGCATCTCACAGTAAGTCAAGATGAAAGAGAAATTTTTAAAAGTTGTGTTGTTTTGCTTACTTCTTGCTAGTAATCACGGGGCACATCTAGAGATTTAAAAATAAGGTGCCTGTTGTCCCTTCCTTGAAGTGGGGTGGCTAACAGCGCTGTTGCAGTATGATCAGTTCTCACCATCCAAGAACACCCCATAGGAAGGAGCAGATTTTTTGTCTTCATAGTCCAGGAGCGGACCTCATTCCAAATGCTCTAGGACCCTGAACAGTAAATGCGAGCAAATTTGTGATTTCTAAGCAGCTTGCAAACATGTTGTGTGTTTATGTGCCAAACGCATAAGGGGTTTAGGTGCTGTCATGCCTTTGTTCTTAAAGTGGAAATGAAAGATTCTTTTGTAGCTATTCAAGACCATTATCTTATGAGCTAACCCTGTTCACTTCTGGGAAAAGATCAACTATGTGCAACGTTGTTTAAAGTCACAATTTGTCTCTATCCCCCTGTATGCTATGGATTTTGCTTGTCGGTGTACACTGTCACCTCTAAGACCTTCCTGGACCAAAAAAAAAAAAAAAGAAAGAATATCTCAATATATTTTTACAGAGAGCCAGGCGCTCGTACTTTACTGTTCACTTGGAAATCTAGGAAAGCGGTAAGGATTCCCGAAGCTGTTTCTTGCTATGATATTGTTTTCAGGCCATTCTATTTAGGCTAATGCTTAAAAATAGAGTAGCACATTGAAAGCTGAAGGTCCTCTTTGATGCTCCAACTCGTGTGTTGCCATGCTGAATGACATTAGTTACAGTGTCATGGGTCCAGGACAAGGTTCCACTTTTATTTATGGTGGTGGCTGCTGGCTTGCGATTCTAGCTGAGCTACAAAGGGCAAGGGGTGGAGCGATGGAGGGGGAGGGCCAAGTGATGGATTCACATTCCTAAATCGGCCATTTTGATGTAAGGACATTAGTAGCAAACGAAGGTGTATCGATCCGGCCTGTGGTGTCAGGATTAGCTGGGAGAACCAAGGAGGCCAGGCTGCCGTGGTAGTGGTTATTCTTGCCTTGCAGCTACGGCCATTTCAAAGGTCAGGGCCCTGCACTGACTCGGCTCAGAGGAATTAGACAGAACATGCGGTCTCTGGGCTGATTACTTAACCAAAGACAAAATAATGAGTCCTAAGCAAATACTGACTAATTGAAAGGGCTGTAAATCCATTACATATTGGTCAGGGATAATCAGGAGTATTTAATCACTTTTATCTATTCAGGGGCACTGAAGCTGCAACAGCAAAGCCCTGAACCTTGCTATGTGGTTATTATTCTCATCATTATCAAAATTACTTCACAGCTGTTCTTTGCTACATCACCTCAGCTGGAGATTTACTAACCTGTAAAATGTTTTTAATTTGGAAGTCGAGTGAGGTGAGGGGAGGGGTTTCTCATTTTTAACTGAAGGTTTGTTTGGTTAGAGTAGCAACTAAGAAAGGAGGGTAGTCGAGGAGGGGTGGCAGGAACACGGCGGTGCCCGCCGCTTACCTGTTTGGTTCCCTCCCTCCGTCTCCCTCATGCTCGTCCTGTCTCTGTCAGAAATAGAGTTCGACAGTGGCCTTCCACGCAAACATCTCCGTGTTTTCCACCCCTCAGTGATCAAAACCCAAACCACAAAAGAGACGAACCTTAGAGAATATTCTGTTTATAAATGAAGAAACTGAGGCCCAGGAAGGACCTCCAGGTCTACCTGCCATCAGCACCCATGTTTTCTTTGTCCCCAGCCCTTGGTGATGAATTTGCTACAAGTATTAGCACCTTGAACAGTTGCATATTAATATTAGCCTCTCTGCCATCCATATAGTGTCCACGGGAGGTTGTGGAGAAGCCAAGGCGGTTTTCTTTACTTGCTGTAGAACTTCCTGCAGTCCAACCTTTCTGAATCCAGACAGGCTTTGCACCCTTTTGCAATCAGCTCACTTTTGCTGCCCATGTTCTGTGAGTTGAATATTCCAAGGGCGTGCCCGGAGCCCTGGCTGGACCTCCTGCCCTGTCCTGTGCCAGTCCCGGATGCACCCACCACGTGCCCTGGCCGCTGGTGAGCCATGGCGGGTGGCCGGTGATTCCCAGGCGCTCGCTGTGCTCTGCTCTGCCAGGTGCTACAAATCAACTTATCCCCACCCCGAAAGTGCTTTCATCTAGTTCAGTGTACATGAGGCTTTGTGCAGAATTCTCTGTCCAACCAAAGATTTAATTAATGCCTGTCCTGAGAGTGGGGAGAGAAGACTCAAATAGCCAGAGCTGAGGAGTCGGGAAACCGGCATTTCAGGTTCGGTTTTTCTCTGTCCTGGCTGAACTTCAGTGAAGTCCATTAAGTTTTCTGGACCTTCCATTTCCCCGATTTTTTCAAAGGACAGGGACATGTCAGCAGGCTCCTTCCCGGCCCTCAGATGTTTTGGTTCTACCCAGAAACATTCAGTCTGGGCACGGCTCTGGCCAGCCTCCTTGCTTCTCCTCCCCCCATATCTTTTTACCTTCCTCTGTGCGCTCTGTTTTTCCCCTCCCCATGACTGTCCCTTCACAACATGCCCCTTTCATTGCTTTCTCTCACGGCCTTTGTCTCGCAATCTCTCTCTCTCTGCGCCCCTCCCCTGCCTTTTTCTGCACCTCCCCCGTATCTCTCGGAAACCCTCCTCGGCTTTCTCTTTGAATTTGTTTTTCCCTCATCCAGACTTCACCCCAACTGCAGAGAAGAGGTTCAGTAACTTTGATGCGGATGGTCCTGTAAAACTTTTACTTTCCAATCTTTAATGAGCTGAGAGATTTACTCGGCTATAATTCTGAGCTCAGAAACCAAGAATAGAGACCCCTAACTAGTGACATGTTAATTTAGACTTCTTTTCTTACATGCACTAACAGGCATGAGGAAGTCCTTGGAAATAGAGATGCCCCACTATATTTTTTTCTGTCATTTAATTAATTTCAACTTTCAAAGTGAAATGTTGGCTCTCGCTCACTGAAAATAGATGTAGGCTAAATTATTATTTCATGTAAATTTCTTTACAAGTGCATGATTCAATGTGCATTCCTCCATTATTAGTCTCTTTAACATTATTTCAAACTGGTTTGTTCCCCTTTGTGCAGTATGACCTGTTCTTGTATTACAATAATCCCTGATGTACCCTTTTTTTCTTTCTTTTTTTAAAAAAGAAGCTAATTGAATTATCTCATTATTTTAATTTGTTAAGCAAATGTATTTTGCATCTCAGGATGTGTTCTTAAAGAAGGGGGCTGCTAAGGCTTTGCCCCCTGAATGGGCCATTGGCCCATTTTGACATTCATGCATTCATTAACGAGCAGAACATAAAAGAACTCTGGTTGTATTTTTTTTTCCAAACACCCAACCAGCATGGAGCAACTTTTTCCAATAAGCCACAGGGGTCTCTCTACATATGTTCTCAACTGCAAGCTATTGTCACCTATTCTGAATACCTCAAAAGGCCCAGAGAAAAAAGAACCCCACCTCAACAAAGGCTAACTGTAGCAATTGTTAAGTCTTAGTCTCAATATGACAAAAATCATTAACCTTCAGTTTTCTTGGAAGAACAAGTTCCACTACAACTGTAACAGTTAAAACAATCTCTCAAATTCCTGTGCACCGCCAACATTAGGGGAAAAGGTAAAAAACTTGCAGCTAATTGATCATATTGAGGAAAATATTTAACTCCAAGATGGCACTTTAAAAAACAGGCAATTTGATGAATTGAGGAATTATCATCTTCAGAGTTAGGCACTGCGTTCGCCTAATCTGAAGCTAAGTAAATTTCTAGCTCCTAGCTTCTGATTTCCCAAATGTCCTTTAAAAAACTCACAACTTTGAGGAAATGAATTTTTATATATATATATATGTACCTAATATATAATACATATGCAGATTATATATATTATATATGTTACACACACACACACACACATATAGGTTTTAGAACTTCAGCTAGCAAAAACATTGTATTTGTCATTAACCCTTCTTCTAGTGGTTGATGGCTCTGCTTGGCTTCACAGACTCAGGATCCAGTGAGAAGTGAAGAAAGAATCTGTTGGAAATGTATATGCTTTTGCTGGAACATGGTCAATGGCAAAAACTTGGGGAAATCTGAGGGAAGTCTATTTCCTTTCACTAACACATGGAGATTATGATATCATAAAAAGTAAGCCTGCCATTACAACTGTTTTTATTTGACTTCAAAGATAGTTAAAGAAAGAAACAGCAAGAAATAATACCCAGGCTGACAATTTATTCATAACCATGAAAAACTCCTCCACGCCAAGAAGCCCTTAGTGTGCTCAATTAGGCTCTCAGGCATGTCCACTTGCACCTTCAAGAGCTCCCCTAGTTGTGCTGCAAAGAATATATTTGATCATGGAATGCAAACAGGAAGTGCTCGCACACAAAGACACCGCTTGCTCATACCAGTTTCCAACTAGAAGTTTTCTTATTTGAAAGCATAGGGATAAAGCTCACACTTAGGGCCTCCCTGGTGGTGCAGGCTATTGAGCGCAGCGCTGTGGCTGTGAAGCTGGCCACAGCCTCTGCAGAGTGGGTTCGATCCCGGCCGGCCAGGGAGATACCCACGGGGTGTGGCAGACCTCTCCTGTCTCGCCCGCTGCTTCCCTCAGCAGTGTATTTCAGTCAGTCTGCCTGTTCTACTCCCCACTCTGTCTCTGGTGAATCCCCTCGCCCTCTCGCACATCTAGCCTGTACCCCAGTTCGTGTATGCATGAATAAATCTTCTTAAAAAAAAATAAAGCTCACACTTAGAGGAGGTGGGACTTCTTTCAAAGATCTGTGTACAGAATCAACAGCAAATTTACTTAAAACTGATCTAATATCATGCCACCTTCTTGAAATTGCAGGTTTTAAAAACTCCTGTTCTATATGGCAAAATACTTTGTCTCCTCTCCATCTCTGGTGATGAGGAATAGGATGAAACTTCTCAGGTGTTTACTTGTTTCACTCCTTGCCTAGTAGAGTTTTTTTAAAATGACGTTTTGTAAAAGTCAGTGGTGATGAAAATGTTTTAAAGTACAGAAACCATGTACCCAAGTTACAGAAACACGTAAATCTCTTCACCAGTGAGCTCATCAGGACCAGATGACAGTAAACTGAGTCATCTTAAATATTTTATTGTAATGTGTGTGTACACATACACACACACAGAGGCTTTGAGTATTTTTGTCTTTTAACTGCTTCTCTTCGTTTTGTGTACCTCCAGATGGCTTCATTTCTTAAGTGAACCAACACAGTATCAAGGTTAATAGCACAGGCCTGGAACCTGTCACACGATATTTTTTTTTTTAATATCATTTTGAGCAGCAGCCTTCTGGAAGCCTCATTTTTTCGTATCTGTAGAATGGGGATAACTCTTGAACTATCCCATAAGGGTTTTGCAGACATCAAATAAAATAATATAAAACATTCAGCCCCATACCCCAGTTTCTATAGCAAGTACATAATATCAAGTAACCATAATTCTTATTTTAAAGTAGTTGAATGGTTGGCAGGAAGCTTTCAGCAATGGAACTGGGCAACCAGAATGATTACATGTTTTCCCAGGACTGTGTAAGAGTGATGGGGAGACTGGGTTTTGCTAAAGAAGTTCCAAATGCCTCTCAGTAGGAGAAAACATAGTCTAAACTCCACCTTCTGGAGCCACATAAACCATTGAAGACTACTCAGTCATGCTGGTGGTGAATCAGAGAGCCCTGTGGAAAGGTGGGGGCAGCCCAGGGGGCCTTCTCAGAGGGTGTGGGAGCCTGAAAGAAGAAACTGGTTGTGGAAAAGCTCCGAATGCCTGGGAGGGGAGGGGCGGAGGAGGGGCTGTGTTTGGTTGAGAATGCTCTCTTCACCATAAAGGCTCCAGTATATCAACAGAATCTAGAGTTTGCAGCTTCCTCAGTCTCTCTGGGGACAGCATAGTATGTTTTGTTTTGTTTTGTTTTTTTAAAGGGGTGACTGAATGTGAAGTTAGAAGGCTTGGGTTTGAGCTCTGTGACCTTAGGTAAGCCATTCAGGCTGGGTCACCTACAGAATGACTGGTTGGTGGCTGTGCGGGTCAAGTCGTGTAGTCGGTTTGTCAGCTGGGCTACGCAGATATTGTGCATTTTGGTCTTTTATTCGGGTTTGCAGTTGCTTGTGGCCCCCGAGACCTCACAAAGTCAGCAAGGGTGAGCGGTATCGCGCTGGCACCTCATTCATCTCTACCCCAATTTCTCCACTTGTCCATTTCCACAGGGTATCCATGGAGACACTGTGATAATTTCCATCATTAGACATCTTTTTAAGGACCTTGAATGGTTAATCGAAACAGTATTTCATGGACATTAGTTATTGCTACTTGGAAAATTAGTGCCTTCACGATTCTGAGATCGGTCTACTTAATACTAATCGCTATAGGCCAAATTAATACCAAATATAAAATGTTGCCCTCACTTATACAGTGAGAGATGGCCTTTCTCACATTCAGAGATACAGATGTGCACTGAATACAAGCGGGGCTCGTGGGCTGAGCAGTCTTGTGTGGAAACGCATATGCAGAGCACACTGCTGAAAAACAACCAGCAGAGAGAGCTTCCCGCACACACGCAGCGTAGCGAGGCCGCCCCTAGCCTTAGCCTTTGCATTGTTTTTCTGCTTGCCAGGAAAAAACATCTGTGAATTATTTGAATGGAACCCTATACTGGAGATCGTCTGAATTGGTGTCATCTCTGTTTAATTTCAGGAAATGATGTCACAATGCATTAAATAACAATGTGGGGTGATTTATTTTCCCGTGGACATGCTATCCTAAGCATTCCTCTTCCCTTGCAATGTTTCCAATTAACTGTGAGCTTGAGTATTCTTCCCATTTCATAAAAATTTTGAGGGGTGGGTGGGGGGTGGCAGATTTGGGTGGGAAGAGTGGCAGTTTCAAAGGTTGCTGAGGTTCAGATCCATCATGGCCTCATTGGGACAGGGGGTTGCTGAAGGTTGGGGCTACGTTTTCCAGAGGAGCCTGCGGATAGCTTTGCTTGGGTTGAAACTGTCTAAAACAGAAATCCCAAACATTCTGATCCTAACTGTCCAAGGCACCACTAGATAATTTTAATAGCAACCTGCACGCTGTAGCTTCTGCCTTTATCAAAGTTTCTGTGCTCTCCCTTCTTCAGAAAGAATAGAGGACATAAGTCAATTCTGCATGCCATCTGTCGTCGTTTTTACAATTTCTCAAATTAAAGAGACAGGCCAAAAATTTAATGTTGTGTTGAATCCTAGAAACTCCTCCACAAGAAATAAAATTGCAACTAAATTTACTTAGTCGCTCTTGAGGAAAAAAAATAAATTGCATGCTGCTGTGTCATAACCTTTTACTTGTAGTCCCAACCTGGTGTTTAGAATTGGATTACAAGGGGGGATTCTGCATGTGAAAGCCGGAGGTGCTCTTTTGTCCACATGACTTTGAGGTAAAGTCTCCAGTACAGTGTCGGTGGAAATGACCATTCAGGGGGTGAGGAGATGTGTGGTGTTCTCCATGCAAAAACATCTGGTCAAGATATTTCAAAAGTACATCAGACAATCCCACTTATGATAAAGTTCACTTGAAAGAGATCAAGAAAATTCAGTCCCAGATTATTAGCAACTAGCTGACAGACACATTTTAAAAATAAGTAACCGAGTAAGAAGACTGAAGCATGAAGAATGAAATGCTTATTAAATTACCATCAGAAAGAAACTAAAATAATTATTAGCTCAAAGTTTAGCACCCAGTTTCATAAAATATCACTCTAGGTATAATTGTTTAAAAATACGTGAAAGAATTCAAGGAGATGGAGAATTAAGGACCTTTGAATAAAAGAAAATAGAAAGCATGTGCATATCTGAATATTCAGCTATTTAAAAACTCCAAGAATAGAGTGTCATTAAATGCTGTTTAGTGAAATCCCTGAATATTCATTCAGATGATAGAGAAAATTTTCATCTCTTCATTCCACATGACCACAGTTTGTGAGTATATTCTGTGGAGAAATAAAGTTACTGGTAATTAAAGGCCAACTGAACTGGATATGAGAACATGGGCGGCCCCTCCACTTTCCTGCGGGAGAGGGACATACAATGGCCTGAACATTCAGGAGTAATTTTGATTTCAGAGACAGTTACAGATTTCAGAGGTCTCCTAGAAATGCCCTGTCTTCTCGTGCTATAGTCTGTTTTGTAATTTGCAACAGATTATGAAGTGTAAAGATATCAATCCTGCCTCACGGCTCCTGTTAGGAAATAGTGACTTGGGTAGGAAGCATTAGGTTGGTTGAATGGAATTATTACATTGATGTGCTGCATACCACTTTCTAAATTGATTGGCAGCAGTTGTTTACAGTATGCAAAGTAATCACTGGCACCCTTTAAAGGTGTATTATCCTCTTAAAACATAATAGTAATGCCATTTTCATGCTTTTTACATTTGCTATTCATATTTTGAACTGCCAAGTCCCAAATCTGCCAGAACTAATTTAAGTTGTTTTTATCTAATAGTGGATAAGTTGTCAAGTCACACTATAATGGCAGATAATTTTTCTTAAACTATAGTTTTACTTCTTGGTTATAATAGATAACATGAATATTTGTTGAATCTGACTTGATTGTCCACAAAAAAGAAAAATTACAACTCAAGAGATTATTATTATGGGATTCTAGGATGACAACTATTGAAGGCAATGTTATTATCTAGTTATTCTGAGCTTTATAGAAAATTAACATGAGCCACTAATCAGCCCTCCTCTAGCCATCCTGCCCCCCAATTTCCTGATACCTGATTTGCCTAACAGCCAGATTCTGAAGTTCTACCCTTGTTCATCCCAGCACCAAACTTTATTGCTGCTGTTAATTTTAATTCCTCTGTTATCACATTTTAATACGACTGTCTAGTAGAATTCTCTGCATCATTCTTGCAATTCTACATCTTGCATCATTCTCCTATATCACATATATTCGAGAATGAATCTTGACTTGGAAACATCTGGCATTTCCATGACTAATAATTTTGGAAAATCCCATGACTCTGGTCCTTCTAGAATTGCAAGACGGCTGATTTCTTACCCAGGATGCATGGTGTGACACTGTCATAGGCCGACAATAAACAACCCAAATGGACTGGGGGTGGTGCTACCCTCGTCTTTCAAATAGAAAAAGGCTTTCAGCAATTGAAGAGTTGAACACTGGATTATTCCCGTAGGTTCCGTGACAAGTTGGAACTCCTGTCAAAGCAGCCTGATTTTTTTCCCCCATGGTGAAAAGTTATAGGTTCCGTTTCAGCATTTCAAGATACCTGCAGGACGCTCATAGGTCGTTACTCTTGTTTTAAACCTTGCCTCATAGTGAATTTAAAAAGAGTGGCAAGTAAGAATAGGCAATATGAGATCATTATTAGTCAATTATAGGTTCAATTCAGGTTTTGGATTTAGTTTTTCTGAGAAACATAAGTTTGATGTGGTGACAAAATCCCACCAACTGCTTGATGGCACTTTGATGAAGACCCCTTTTATTGCAAAATCCTGAAGCTTTTGTGCTCACTTAAAACACTTAAGTGATAATCAACTATGACATGTGGAATGGCACCAGTTTTTGATATGACTTTTGTAACCCATCTGGGAGTCCTTTCAAAGCAATTTGAAATTACACAAACACACACACACACGTATATATGTATGTGTTGTATATATGTTAAAATATTTTTACAAAGTTTCAAGAATAGTAATTTAGTTCCCACTGGTCTTTTCCTTTTGTACTTGTACTCTTTTGTCAATGTCTAGCCCGAATACTCACCTACTTGTCTGAAATGTATGTGTAATCAGTGGGATAGAAAGGGGGCTTTGCTTAAATTCTCCTGTATCTGTGGTTGGGCATGACTGGAGCAGACATTAGAAGTACCATAATTCATAAAAAGAATCAGTGCTTTTCCTAACTTTAGTCAGCGAGGACAATCTATTAATTCTTCGTTTGTTACAAAAACAAACACTTAGACCAAGGACAATGAAATTTCTGTCTTATAAGACTATATGGTATATATGCCAGAGGCAGCAGAGTTAGGATCTTAGTACAGCCTTTTGCTCCCTGAGTTATCTTGAGCAAGTCATTTAATTTCTGAGTGGTGGTCTTTCACCTTGTCCTGTTGAGGGCTAGCTAAAATTAGAAATAGCCCTTTGAAAAAAGCAGAATATAATGCAAATATAAATTGTATTCACTAATGCTTTCATACAATTCACCTAATTAATTTGTTCTATTTTAGCTCCATGAAACCTAGACTTGGTTATGGGTGAAACACTCTTAATAGAAAATTATTGTACTTGTTCTCAGAGTGTTTGGAATGAGGATCACATCCTACAGCTAGCATGGTACATGCCAGGAAAGGGCAAAGGATCTATGAATCCTTTACTGTGGCACCATTTAAGTGGCCTCATGAGTGAAAGTAATTTTGATGTTTATGAAACCAAACTTAGGAGGAAGAACTGGATGGTAGTAAACTAACCTCACAATAAACTTATCCTTACTTGTATGACTAAAGCTTTGGAACAAGCTCTTAGAGATTTGCACAACTTTGTTCTTTGTCCATAAACTCTTTATCCTGGAAGTTAACCAGTTCACCAGCCTGCCACTTTTTATCCTGGCCAAGGGGTAGGGTAGAGCAGTTTCTCATCTCTACAATGGCAATCTTACAGCCCACTCTGAAGAAAGATGAATCCTATGAGAGATACAGAATTACCTTATTGCAGAGAAAGAGGGGTGGCATCCTCCCCAACCCCAAGATAGATTCTATCCCAGTGTTAAATCAGGCTCACATTATTCTATATGAGAATAATGAGGAAAGCTTGGAAAGGCATATTGAAGTTCTAGGTTTAGACACATAGCAAGCTACCTGTGTGGGGAATCTCTGTGGAAGTTAGAAAGGATGGAACTATAGTTTAAAAATAGGGGCTGTTGGGCCTCCCCTGGTGGTGCAGGCAGTTGAGTGCAGTGCTGTGAAGCTGTCCGCAGCCTCTGCAGCAGTGGCTCGATCCCCGCCGGCCGGCGAGGGTCCCACATAGCACCGCAGACCTCTCCTGTAGCGCCCGCTGCTCCCCTCAGCAGTATTATTTCATTAGTCTACCTGTTCTGTTCCCTGCTCTGTCTCTGGTGAATCCTCTCACCCTCCTGCGAATCTGGCCTGTACCACAGTTCTTGCATAAATAAATAAATAAATCTTTTTTAAAAAATAGGGGCTGTCTTAGTAGAAGTGCTGCTTGAGCTTATGGCACTGAATCAAGATAAATAAGGAAGAGAGTGCAGAGTAAGAGGGCTAGAAGGTACAGTCATTTTAAAGAGGACATTTAAAGGGAGGAGGAGAGAAAGTCATGAGCAGAGATAAGGAAATCAAACTAGTGGCATAATCAGATCATGTGAAGGGAGGAGGAATTTCAAAGGAGAGGAAGAAGATTGTGTAGAAAGATCAAGGACAAAAATGACTAAATATAAACCTTTGGATATGACCCTTGGGGATCAAGGTCCATCTTTGAATTCCATGGCTGACAAGTGAGCTGGCAAAGCTGGAAAGGAGCAAAGCAAGAAAGAGGACCTTGTGTGGGTGTGGCAACATTTTTCAGAGGAGGTACATGAGGTGACTCTGTTGCCTTGGCAGTGGGAGGACATCCAGGGCAGAGACGGAGGTGGGGGAGGGAGACAATGGGTCATGCAAGGTTCAGGAAGAGGAAGCCACTGAAGATGGGAGTCAGGGCACAGGGCGAAAGGTGGGTGGGAGAATGACACATTTTGTAAAGAGTAAGAAGAAAGTTGAGGGAGTTCAGAACAGAACTTCTCTAACTGGATGCCTAGGAACGGTTTTGAATGTGTTGGAGAGTGAACTGGGAAGGCACAAAAGTGCTGCCTCAGATCAAAGAGGGCCTGACTGGAATAGGCCCTGTCTGCATACCATTTCCTCCTTTCTGAGGCAGAACTCTGGACCTCAGATGCATGAGAGGTGAAAACAGACAACAGAAAAAATACCTGAGTCTGGGGATGGACAACACAGGGGAGAGGGATGGTCTTAGTGAGAAAAACTTTGAAATGGCTGACTACTAAATCAAAATTCCAATGAGATACTCTTTTCTTGGATCATGACTAGATCATGATTCTACAGTTTATCTGAATGATGAAACAATTGTAAAGAGTCAAGATATTTGGGGCCTCCCTGGTGGCGCAAGGGGTTAAGCATCAGCACTACAAAGCAATCTGTAGCCACTGCAGCAGGAGTCCACTCCCCAGCCAGGGAGGTGACCCACATGGCACAGCAGACCTCTCCTGACTCACCCGCTGGTCCCCTCAGCAGTGTATTTCAGTAGATCTGCCTGTTCTGCTCCCTACTCTGTCTCTGGTGAATCCTCTCACCTACCCCACCCCACCCTTGCATTTCTGGCCTGTGCCCTAGTTCTTGTATGCATAAATAAATAAAATCTTTTTTAAAAAAAGTCAAGATATTTTTGAGAAAAGAAAATGAGAAAGCCTTGCACTGAGGATCATTTAAACAAATTATAAAACTAAGGGGTGTGGCACTGGCTAACATAACAGGCAGACAGATCATTTATTACAGAATGTGAATTATCAAATGAACCCAAATATATAGAGAAATGAATCAGTTTTTAAAGTATCATTTCAAGTTAATTGAGGGAAAAACAATTCAATATATGATTTCTGGATAATGGTTTAACTCTTTTTGAAAAAAAGACTTCTCCATCAAAATTAGTTCCACATTTGAGTTCTTTGAAGCAGATGTAACTATTTCTCATTTCTTTGTTAGTGAAATCCTTTCAGAAAAAAAGAAAAGGAATTATTTTTAAAATAATGCTAGAATTAATTAAATAAAAAAGTTGAGAACTTTTGAATGTTAAAAAACAACAAAGCAAAGTAAACACAAACATCAAACTATTATGTACAATGGTATGTAAAGTATTAGTGTCCTTAATAAATAAAGTGTCGAACAAATCAATAAGGAAAATTGTGCAACAGACAAAAAGGTACAGATGAGTAGGTTCATTCACAAAAGAAGAAATACCAAAAAAATGTTTTGTGTTGTTAACGACTAAATAAACATCAACAAGAAAATGTTTTCTATCAAATTAAGAAAAACTAAAAATAAATAGTGTATAATACTATCCAGGTTGAAAATACAAGGCTACCTTAATAAAGACAATAAAAGTTGACTTACCACTTACGGAATTTAAGCTGACAGGATGAATTTTAAAACTAAACATGTTCTTATCCTTTATGACCCTTGAAAACCACCTGTATTTCTAACTATAGAGACTATAAAGGTATTTTGTGGACAACTATGTAATCAATAAGAGTTGTATCTTTGAAAATATTTGAGATGTGGAAAATCTCTCAGTATATTGCTAGGTGAAATAAAACAGACAGGATGTTTGATATGATTCCAATATTAGAAAAGGAAATAAATATACATGAATATATGCATAGAACAACAAATGAAAAATGTTAATGGCAATTATCTTTGGTCAGTGAGCTCTGGATGACTTTTTGCTTTCTTCCTTATATTTATCTGTATGTTCTAAATTTTCTGTTTATAATACAAGACAATAAATTTTATTTTAATAAAAAGCCATGCTGACTGGGAGGCTAATAAAGTGCAGTAGTGCGCTGGGAACACAGGGGGCCCACTGAGGGAGTTGCAAGTCCAGATGAAGATTAAAAGGGAGAACAGAAAAGCAGGGAAGGAGCATTTTTTTAAAGTTTGTGATCTTGGAAATGCCACATCTCTGCTTGATGAAATCCAGGGCTGGTGAAGTAGAGATGAATGCCATTGGAATTAAGGAAAGCTAGCTATTACAAGGGTCTTTGTCATACATGTCTTAACTTTCAAAACTACAGTCATGCGTGGTTGCTTAACAATGGGATACATTCTGAGAAATGCACCCGTAGGCAATTTCATCGTTGTGTAAACATCACAGAATGTAATTATACAAACCTTGATGGTACAGCCTACTTACTACACACCTAGGCTGTGGTGTAGCCTACTGGGATCTCCACCACATATGTGGTCCATCCTTTGCAGAGACATTGTTTGGTGACACATGACCGGAGGCAAGCAGTGGGTGGAGAAGATTGTTCTAGCACGTACAGAAGTCATATGGGAAAGTGGAGGTGGTATAGTGGTTAACATTGTTCTGGTAACAGTGGTGGAGAAGAATAACAGTAGATACTGTGAACCTCATGAGAAAAGTGGGTGGAAAGTCTTAGGTCAGAAGTAAGGGAGGAAAGAGAAGAGAGAGAATAGTCTGGCCTCCTCCATGATTCCAGAGAAACTGTTAAGGAAAAATGGGTGATTTCTGTGGGACTATGTCTTACTCAACTGAGACTGCCATAAATAAGAAGGGCACGGTAGGGTTTCAACAACAGAATTTTATTTATTTTCTCACAGATCTTGAGCCTGGAACTTCCAAGATAAAGGTGTGGGCAGTATTAGTGCCTAGGGAGGCCTCTCTCCTGGGGTTACAGGTGGCAGAGTTCTCACTGTGTCCTCATGTGACTTCTCTGCAGTTTGTGTTCCTGGAGAAAGACTCTATTCCCCGTCTTCTAAGACCAATAATCCTATGGGATTTGAACTCCATCCTTATCACCCCATTTCACCTTAATCATCTCCTAGAAGTTCTATCTACAAATGTAGCCACACATGCATGTTAGGGCTTCAACATAAGAATTTTAGGGGGATACAGTTCAATTTATAGCAGATGGTTTTTAGGGAAATGATATTTCAGAACAAACCCAAGTTTCAGAAAATCAGGAATATAGAGGTTTTGTTTGTGGGAAAGATCAAAGCTGTTTTTATTTCTTTTTCATTTTTTATTTTATATATATTTTTACATCATTTTTGCACAATATATGCATTTTCTTCTTGATTATAGTCCCCATACAATTCCTACACCCCCTTGTTTTGCTCCTACTCACTCCCCCCCATCCCCTATAGCATGTGTCTGGTTTATAGTTGCTTGCTGATTTTGATTTTTACTTTATTATATTATAATTAGTCTTTTTCCTGGTTCCTTATTTAGGTTTTCTAAATTCCTGCTATGAGTGAGACCATCCGGTATTTTTCTTTTTCTTTCTGGCTTATTTCGCTGAGCATGATCCCTTCCAGCTCCTTCCATGTTGCTGCAAATTGCATGAGTTTATCTTTTTTGATTGCTGAGTAATATTCCATGGTGTACATGCACCACATCTTCTTGATCCAGTCATCTATTTTGGGGCATTTGGGTTGTTTCCATAGCTTAGCTATTGTAAACAGTGCTGCTATAAACATAGGGGTGCAGGTGCCCTTTTGAATTAATGATTCTGTGTCCTTTGGGTAAATACCTAGGAGTGGAATTGCTGGATCATATGGAAGCTCCATCTTTAGCAGGCTGAGGAATCTCCACACACTCAAAGCTATTTTTAGTCCATGACACAGCCAATGAGTGTGAGGGCAAAGAGGCAAATTAACTTAAGATGTGATGAAATGAAGCAAAAAGACCAGAATGCCAAGAGTAATATTAGAAATGCAGGTCTTTGCTAATAACACTCCAGAACACTGTCAAAGACTGGAGTTGAGACCAAAATAAAGACCCTAAAAATGTTTTCTTAAACCCTTGGATGCAGGAGGAAAAGAGAAGCAAAAAAAGAGGTGGGGGATCACTACTCAGTTGGCTGAAATAAACCACAAATTGAGTTCTTATTTTAATCATGCTTAAGGTTTGTTTGATCTAGCTGTTTTTCCTTAGAGTTCAGTTTTACATATGCTTCAGCACCCCAACCAGCTTGTGTATGTTCAGGATTTTTTTTTTTCTCTTTCTTTTCCTTCTTCGGTGTTTAGATCAGGGAGGGAAAGGACTGAGGGGAAGCCAAGGCTCATTCCCTGGTTTGTCAGGCTGTGTTCTTGACCCTTCCTCAGGACCTGTGATTAATACATGCTTTGTAGAGGAGACTTGGCAAACCCTGCTCTCCACAGGACTTGATTCATAATTCACAGCAAGCAGGAGGAGCAGGGGCTTTGTGGTGGCTTGTTTGCTCTTAGCTGCATAAAAAGCAATGCGTTCTGACCTTCACTGTTATCTAATCAGGAAGTAGACAGTCCCTGCGTGTAGCTGAGTCCTCCTAGGGCCCTCTACAACTGTAAATTATGTTCCAGCTCCCCGGATCTGGGGCATGCCACACTTTACATTACTATTGTGTATCTTAAAATAAACAGCGTAGCAAGCTGTTTATTTTGGTGTTACTATGTATGCAATTTTAAAACAGTGGTTACTTAAACAAATGTCTCTGTTCCCACAGCACTTGAAAGCCAGTGTTTGCTCCTGTGGTTTTGGGTTTTGTCACTTCTGTTTGGATTATATCTGAAATCCACACTCTGAGCAATTGGAATGAACCTGGCAGCACCTAAGATAGAACCTGTTGTTGGGTCTGCCCTTCGCCCCCCCGAAGCCCCCACACCTCCAGCCTTCTACAGCGCCTTCTGTACAAGCACGAACTTGAGGTTTTGTTTTCCACTTGCTGTGCTCAGTTTATCCTCAGAAATTATCTAGAGGGTCCCTACTTTAAGTTGCTGGATGTTATGCAGTGTAATTGAGTTCAGCCATAGTGGGATGATTCTAGTACAAAACTACTCCCAAATGTGAATATTTCAAGCTGTGTTTTGGGCGCCGTAGACACAGTGCATATTCCATTGACAGCGCTGGACCAAGCTGAATGAGAAGAGGGGCCAGTGGACAGAATGGCTGTAAAGATAATGTCTTGGAAATTATTTGCTCTGTGACCTTAAGATTTTATACCTGTTCCACTGCAAGCAAGGGTGACACAGGAAGCCGAGTGTCATGCTGATGCATGCGAAACTTGTGTTCAGGTGGACTTTGCTTTGACTACAGTGACCACTTGCTAGAACTGTTTCTTTGGACAACATATTTAACTTCTCTAAATCTTCACCTGGAAAATGGGTAGGATTGACTGGGTAGGAGTGGGACAAGCCAGGTAAAAATATGTAAAATAGTGACAACCTGAACAAGGTCGGTATGTAGTCGTTAGTCCTTTCCTTTGTTCTCTGCCCCCACACCATGACCTAGGTCATATGGGAGGCTTGGCCTGGGCACATTCCTACTGGCTTAAAGCTGCAGTTAATGTAAGGTGGGACTGTCAGCATCTGCCTTGACATTTGGAGTATCATCACCCAGATCTGCTTAAACCATTAGACTTCCTTCTGCATTCCCCTAACCTGTTTTTTTTCCCCCCCTAACCTGTTTTTAAGAAGCAAAGGAGGATTTGAAATTCTATATTATGCATGCCTTACTCTCTGCCATTAGTGGTGATATCTAAAAAGTACATCATAGGGCCTCCCTGGTGGTGCAGGCAGTTGAGCGCAGTGCTGTGAAGCTGTCAGCAGCCTCTGCAGTGCCTGTTGGATCCCCGCTGGCTGCAGAGATGTGGAGATGCCCACATGGAGAGGCAGACCTCTCCTGTCTCACCCACTGCTCCCCTCAGCAGTGTATTTCGTCATTCTGCCTGTTCTGTTCCCCACTCTGTCTCTGGTGAATTCTCTCACCCTCCCACGCATCTGGCCTATACCCCAGTTCTTGTATAAATAAATCTTTAAAAAAAATAAAAAGTACATCATAATCATCTTTCCATATTGATGATCTAAATTTCTTCTGTTGTACTGGTACACCCTAAGTTACCTTTTGGGATAGATTTACTGGTTAGTGAATGGATAAAAAGTCAGCTTGGATTCTTGGGTATTTTGAGAAGTCTAAATTCTAGTAGCACAACTTATTGCATTTAATGTTAAGGCTAAAAATTAGTCTACACATGTATAACTTTATCCTTATAATTCATTTTTGTTAATGAAAGAATTTTTTTGCATATGGAATTACCATTTATGTATTCTGCAAAAACCCACGCTATTTTGAAAAATTTAGATTATAAGCCTGCTTGTTTGAAATTGCATAATAAATCTAAACTACTCAGGAGATGATATAGATCTTATGGGCTTGATAACCACATTTTCCGCTCTTCTAAAATGCACAAGGTACTGAGCTGTGAGGATGTGAAAGGAATTCTCTGAACCATTTAGCTACAGGTCAGATCTAGTAATTGCTTTTGTTGTTCTCTATGAGCCCATGAAGAGGACCATGCAAGGTATTTTGAACATGTGGATTTTTTTAATAGCAAATATAGAGAAAATACTCAGTAATCATAGAGTGATTAAAAGCTTGGATGAGGCTTCATTGTCTTTTACTAGCGGAGTTGCCTTGGGCAAATTATTTAACCTTTTAATGGCCTCAGTTTCTTCCCTTATCAACTGTGGGTGATAATAATAACATACTTCCCCAAGTTGTCAGGACACAAAAAGGAGATAATGCATGAGCAAGGCATGGACCACATTGCATAACAAGAGGTTATTTCTTATGTCAGTCCTTTATGGGTGGCGGGCATACTTTAAATTTTTTCTTCATGATTTGGAGGCTGAAATAGTTTCCCAATTCTTGGTGTCATTGGCTCATCTCTGTCCTAAACCCCATCGAATCCCATTTCTCCTGAAGGAAGCTGACCACAAACATATAGAAGGGGCTAAGAGATAGATTCAAGTAGGTTACTAGAAAGAGGACTTGAATTGTAACTAGGCAATCTCTATGATCACCTTCAAAGCTAAGAGTGGTTCATATCTTCTGTCCATTCCGTGATTGACCAATCTCATGACATATTCTGGTCAGTGGTACTTGTCTTATTTAGTCTGCTTATTGTCTTCCTAGTAATTGGGTATAATTGGGCAAGATTTCTGGATACTTCTATGCTTTCTCCCCAGTTGCATCCCCTTCCATCTCCTGTACCATGTTCTCTTTGGTTGTCTGCTTTGCCTGCATTTCCATCCTTCATCATTTCTTTAATCTCCTATATGTGAGATGTATCTGGAGTTCAAATAATTATATTATTTTCTATTGGTTTGCCTGATCAGAAACAGCTCAAAGTTCTCATTATGAAGAGAATGAAGAAGAAGGTACTTTTTTGCCCTAATAACATTAGATGGCATGATGACAACTGTGTGTTTGTTAAAAAGCAGTTAGCACAAATTAGAAATACTTCACAGCAGATGTGTTTTGTGAAAGGATATGCTAAAAAATTAAACAGAGAATACTTTCCGGTTATAATTTTAGAAAAATATTGTGCAATGAAGCAAATTTACAATTCATTTAAAATCAACCTTTTTATAGAGTGTGTGCCTTCACGATAAAATTTTGACAATTCTGCAATTTGTTTCAGTGTTTCATTGAGGGGGTGGGAATCCATCTGCTAGTTATTTTGGGGGACACCATTACATCAATAAAATGATTCCAAAGTTGTACACAGATTTCATTTTAAATTAATGTGGAGCTGTTTTAAGTATAAATGATTTAGTTAAAGGTAAAAGTTCCTATTAAATGCATCATCTTCGGAATTTCTTTTTTCTTTCTGTCAAACACAATCCCAGTTTACTGTACTCTCCAAGGACATTTTGGGCCCTGGGTTCTTGCAGACGTTTCTTATTTTTACTTCACTGACCCCTTTTTCAGCTGCTGGAGGAGGTTTTTTGTTTTTTTTTTTTAAGTAGCTACCGTTGATACAGTTGCTATTAATCACCGTCTGCCATGTTGTGACGTCGGTTCTCATAACATCCCATTGAGTGGCTTTCCCGAGCTGGAGGCTTACCAACAGCACTGGCCTTTGATATTCGACTCACACCAGGAAAAAGAAAATGTAGAGTTAAAAAAAAAAAAAAAAACTGCACATAGAGAAAAGAACAAAAACTGGAGAAAACAGAGTGAAATCAAAAACAGATAGCTTTCTGTGAGCAGCTTAGTTTGCCATGGGAGCAGCGAAGCTATAAATCTCAGTGGTGGTGTTCAAAAACTGAACATGAGGCTGCTAAATTTATCATTCATTCTTTGTTGTTTCAGGGAGAATAGTAGCTCGCTGACTTGGCTAACTTTGGTTTCTGTCCTCTATTAATAGCAATTCACTTTTCTCAAAATAAAATCAAAATTTGTCTCTTGCCAGATCCAAGAATCCTGGGGGATTTTATCAATTGTAGGGACCAGAAAGAGTGAAGGAGAACCGGCTTGGAGTTACCCATGTGTTGTGTACGAGTGTGGTTTCCTCTAAGTCGTGACTGTGGGGTTGGGGGCTTCTCTTTCATGATGGTATACCTGTCTTCTCCTATATACTGCCAAAAATGAAGATCCATGTGTAGAATTAAAAAAGCACAGAGAAAGAAAGTTCATTGCCATGAGCAAAGCTGGAGCCTTGATGAAGCTGCAAAACCCCTCCTTTTGTATGTCCTGCTGCTCTATGTTGCACAGCACAGGGGGGAAAGGTAGAGAGCAAGCTGCTACAGATGTGACTATCTATGAATATTCATGAACACCGTTGCTCCTCCTATCCACAGCATCCAGGCCTTTCTGATCTCCCTCTTGCACAGCTCACAGATGCTCCCCCTGTCACCCCCCACATCCCCCACCTCAAACCTGCCCTCTCTGACCAACCCTTGAACAAGACTGCAGTTTATTTCAATAACAGCCTGGCATGATACAGTGATCAGTGGCCTAGAAGTGTGTGTGTGTGTGTGTGTGTGTGTGCACGCATGTGTGAGAGCGAGCGAGGGAGGGAGGGAGAGAGAATATCTAGCATCAAAACAAAGGGGGGATAAAGAAAAAAATGTAATTATCCACAGTTTTATGAATCCAACTCCCCTTAATGTTCATTATTTAAACCAGCAGCAATTACAAGTTCAAAGGGGTTTAGAGGGCCAGCAACCCGCATAATCACTGCCAAATTAAGCGGGACTCATTCGTCACAGGAGAGTACACCCTGAGCAGTGAATCATGCATGCCGTGACAGGCTCTGATTTACATAAAGCAGAAATCTGTGCCCTCTGGGGCTGAGCATTACTTCATCTCGGTAGCCCCACGATATGTGGATTTGCTTTCGGTGTGAGGAGGCCGACACCACATCCTCCAAGGCTCAGCATTCCACTCTTGTTGACAACAGTTATCCACTGTAGTGTGGGCTCCGTGTCCAAATCACATGTTGGGCCATGCTTCAAGCGAAATTCTTCTTGCAAAGAAAAGAATTTGTCTCCCTCAAGTTTCTGAATGAGGTACTTTCACGGGTAAAAAGAACCAGAGTTTGGGAGCTGTGGTGTTTTCTTTTATCCCAATCTGTTTGTATCTGTCGTTAAAATCAAAGATCCTGTTAAGTCGGCAAAGTCCCGTGGACCTGAGATCTAAGAGAGTGATCCACGCCTGTCCTGAAGGGCTTGAGGAATGCAAGCCCTTTCTTCTCTGGCATGTAGACGACTTCTGAGGGTTACCTAGTGACAGTTGGGGCCAGTCACTGAAGTAGCCTGTGCTCTGAAGCTGGGCTTTATGTCACCAAACTTTAGAGGGCTGCCGATGAGATAGTTCGGGGAACTTGCTAGAAAAAGCTGTCATCAGGCACTGAACTCTCTTGGGTCTTAGTGATAAAAATTCCAGTATTGAGTTTAAATGGAAATGCATTAGGTTCAGAATCATGACAGAAGGTACCAAACAATCCAATGTAGCTCTTTACCGCTCCTTCTCAGATGTTCTTGTATGTTCTCTCTTGTCCTCAGGCAGAGCTTCATACTGAATTGTCACTTGTTTCCCTCTTTTGGAGAAAATTCAGCTTTCTATTTATAGCTGAATCATCTTGATATTATGTCTTCTCCATTCCATAGCAAGATTTCTGCCTCTTTTTCCTAGATGCGGAACTGTGTCCACACTTACAGTTTGAAGTGCATGGCTTTTGAAAATTTTGGAGTTTACCTACACTTCAACTTTTTTGATGACTTTGAAGGGCAAATAAAAGTCTTGTGGTTTGTCTGTTGTAAAATAGGTCTATACTACACATATATTAAAACAGCATGATTTTTTTTTTTTTTTGCTTTTGTTTTTAAGATTTTTATTTATTTTTGTATAGGACAGGGGTGCAGGCCAGAGATGGGATGGGGTAAGAGGATTCACCAGAGACAGAGTGGGGAGTGGAACAGGGGGAATCTACTGAAATGCACTGCTGAGGGGAAGCAGTGGGCAAGACAGGAGAGGTCTGCTGCACCATGTGGGTAACTCCCTGGCCAGGGATCGAATTCAGACTGTCATGGTAGGCTTTGCAGTGGGCCTTCGCAGTGGTAGTGCAGCGACTTAACTCCAAGGTCACCAGGGAGGCCTAAAACAGCATGGTTTAAAAAGTTCTTTGAAGCAGATCAAAGCAGTTTTTGAAGAAATATGATAAAATGGAACCAGACCACCCTTGAATACAGGGCACCCTCAGGACCAGAGCAGCCTCAAACAGGCTGCTTGTGTTCTGGTGGAGGTGACTTTTTACCACCTCCCCTCAAAGTTTCAGGACTTGTACCTTGTACTGGAACATTTGCTTCCCCTACATTCTTTTATGGATTCTCCTCATTAAAATTCCTCAGTAAATGGAGATTTGGGGCTCCCAAGTGCTGTTGCTTGTGTCTTGTCTTTACTGTTCCAGGTATCTTCCAAGGAAACAAGTTTCTCATGGAAAGATGCATAAGCCAGGAGTCTCGGCCCTGAGTTTGTCTAGTTAAGGAACCTGGTATTAACCGGGACAAATGGGCAAATATTTAACCTCTTGAACTTCAATCTCCTCCTCTATAAATAGGGATACTCTTTTCTCCTTTTCCCAACACATACGTTCTTAAAAGAAGTGGTAGTTTTTGTTACTTTTATTCTATTGCCAAAACTCTGAACTCATCAGGTTGAGTTCCTCTGAAAAATCCTCTGTATTCCTCTCCTCTCTTCTGCTAATCTCTGTTCCTTGGAAGCATGAGCTATCACCCTAATTTCTCTAAGCCTTATTCTCACGTTCCAGCTGAGCTTTGCCTTATGGTGCATCTGGCATTCTGAGTGGAAAGATTCTTCTGGACTCAGTGAAATCTTCTAAACCAGTTTTTCTTTCTCCCACCACCATCTCTATAACCTGAATGGAAAATCATCAGTGTTTTGACCTGTGATGGCCTCTTTGTCCTCCTCCTTTATAATACATCTTTTATTCTCTCTTAAGTAATTTCATGCCTTTGGAAACCACAATACTACCAGGCTTATAAGGGTCACTAAAATTGCAATATCATTTACAGAAGGAAAAGATTGATAGACAGATTTATGCACTCTAATATACTCCAGAAGGCCTCAAAAAAGTTGAGTTGTACCTCTGAAAATAATTTGAGTTGAAGAAGGCTCATTCTAACCTTTCATAATTCCCTTCTGAAGAATGCAACCAATAGTCTGTAAGTTCAAATACGACTTAGAAATAAGTTCTGTAAAGATATTCTGACAGAATTTAATGTAATTGGATTTATTTGTATTAGGATGATTTTTATCCGTGTGGTGACAGTGATAGCCACACAGTGCTCACTTGTGCAACATAGTGATAGAAAATATGTCTCGTACAGACAGTGTGTAATGCACATGTGTGTGCATGTGCATACACATACAGACAAGCAAACCGTGGCAAGGTAAAACCTTTACAAAATAAGCCAAGGCTGATCACGTTTTCTTCATGAAATTCATGGGACATTTCCATGAGCACACTTCACCTGTGAGCCCTGTGGGCCTAGGAATAAGATGGGTGATTATGTTCTGAGGTTCAGTTAGTGATAAAAATGTAAGCATGCTTTCGGTGCAAACAAATTATGCATCTCTCCATTCACATGTTTCTTAGCAATCTATGGTTTCTAGCATGGTCAAGCCATCGGGAAAGAACGAGGGAACAGGGAGATGTTTTAATGATCAAATTCCACCTTTCTTTGGTTGGGCCTCTATAAAATCTTGCTGCTATATTGAGCCAAAGTACCCATCAATGTTCCTTTTATTGGACATGCTTCATATATTGTGATGAGATTATATGCATCCGTAGAGGTTGTTAGGAAAAACTTAACATGCCACTGATGTGCAATGAAGGAAAGTTAATTGTGTAGATGCCACAAAACTACATCAATGAGTAGAGCCCTCTGTCAGGAGTATTAATCTGCCTTGAATAAAAACTGCTAAATAGGCTTGTAACCAATAGCCTAAGGTAAAACCTGGTATTAATAAACCCATGGCAATGAATCAAACCACAACTATCTTTATTCACATAGGGATCTATAGACTGTAAAACCACTGATAGATGCTGGTCTGTAAATGTAATCCTCTTTCATATTGCTCACGGAATTTAAGTCAAATATAGTTATTGAAAATGCACATGTCTCTTTTCAATTTCTATCGTGTTATCAGTACCAAATATTTCATTAATCAAGAATACTAGTTCTTTTGGAACTCTGTTTATGTCCATTTGTTTTTTAATAAAGAATTTTCTCTTTCTGTTTGAAATGTCCCAGGGGTAGTTGAACTATCCCGGAAAATTTCAAGGGTTATGGATTTATTTCCAAACAACTCCTCTATAATTCAGCTGCAGCTGAAATTGGTACCTGTTGAAAGTTACAAACTTAAAAATGTATGAAGTTTGCCTGACAGAGTCATGTGTAGAGATGTAAATGCTTTTAAAAAGGCATGTTTCTAAATTTAGTAAGTTAATTATTATTATCTGTATGGAACAACTAATACACTCACTTCCAAATATATCTACATGTAATATACACATGCTGAGCTGTTTAGATGTTGTTTTACCTGTAGAGAGGCCTGTAAATTGGATGACATTTTAGATACATTTCAATCCAATAAATCTCTTTCCCTGTCATGTCTTTATAAGAAGCAATAGGCTATTGTTTTCTTTTATTTGCAGAACAATGACTAAACCTAAAGTTAAATACACAGAAGTAAGCAGAGGTATGAGAAGAATGATGGTATTTATGAACTCAGACCACATTTGCCCTGCAAGTCCTAGTAATACTTTGAATTAGATTTTTTTCCACCCCCCTGGAGTGAGAGAAGTAGAGATGTGAGATTAAGTCTAGAAGATGCAAGAGATAAACCATAAACACCCCTGTTCAATAAGAAAAGTTCCTTGGTTCATTTTAAAACAACTGATCTGAAGAATTTTGGAGATTCACCTGAAAAAGTACCTTTCAGCATTTTTCAGGCTGTGAAAAACATGGATCAGGACATAACAAATGCAACCTATCTCCTAAATCCCATTTCTAGCAGGTCATTAATTCAGTGTTTATTTCTTCTGCTTTTACTCATCAATTACTATCAGTTAAACTGAGAGTTATTTATCTATACCTATGAATATGCCTTGTTCTAGGCATTATAAGACATCCATAGGAATGTACACCTACATATATTTTTATACCCAGATCAATATTTTCCAGACCCTCATTGTCAGATTTCAGAGCTTTGTCCATAGCAGACTAAGGAATACATGCATATATGCAATTACATGCAAGTGAGGAATTCTTTGTGTTTCCCTAAGGTAACTTTGAAAATCATCAAAATGATCAGAAAGCAACTTTCTGGACTACTCTTTTCCAAATTACATGTTTTCATAATAACTGAAGCATAATTCCTTACTTCCATCAGTCCACCCCAAAGGATATAATTTTGAAGCACTTTTGTTGTCTTAATAGCCACAATCTTTTGTGTAAATGTTTCTCCAGTCAGTATTTTCCCATTTACACAACACTTAGGTATCCTAGCAGTGCTAAAATAAACATTGACTTCAGCTTAGCAGGACAAATGTTTGCACTCTAGAATTGTTTGTTGATGAAATAAATATTTTTAGCCCCAAAACAAAATAAACCTGACCTCTAAATTTATTAATGTGAAGGCAAGACCCACTTTGCTTTGGGTTTATGCTAGAGTTGCCATTTCATTTTAAATTAATTTGTATGGTCACAGGTGTTCTACGTCCATGAGTTATCTTAAGGAATTCGATCAATAGGAAAAAGTAATAATTTAAGAAGTTAAAGGGTATGTTGACTGGGTTAAGGTTCCATTCTGCTTAATTTTCAGCCTGAAAATTCTCCTTTATACCTAAGTGTGTGTAGCACAGAATGTCATTTCTTATTTTTGTTCCTGTAATGCATTTTTGCACTTATGTGATGCTTCACTTAAAAATACTTTAGCTCTTTCTCCCCCCCCAAATCAATAACTTTAATGCCTGTTCCAAATAAGCTAAAATAGTTTTGATAATTTTCTAGCAAATGGCAAACTTTTGCCTTTTAGCAGTTAAAAACTTTCTGAAATATTTAAAAATCATTTTTTGACAGTATATTAAAGTGAGTGGAAATCTTTATCTAAAAATCCCACTCAATTCTTCACATACTTAAAATATTACAGGCAAATTGAGGAGGTAACTTATTACAGAAGTAAGTATACTTAAATGAATAATTTTTTTTGAAAGAAAAGTGTCTCTTTTGCCAAAGAATCCAAAGCATATTTTGTGTTTCATCTCACTGGCTTTTACTCACCTACATGTGTTTACAAACCCATGTAAATGTGTCAGAGGTCATTGTGAAACATGAGCGCCAATACAAAACGTCCAACTGGGAAATAAGTAGAAGTCTATTTAAAAAAAAAAAATTGTAGTTTATTGAATTTACATTGGGTCGATATTAGTACTGATTTATAAAATGATAAAAAATGTAAAACCAAAGTTAGTTGTCCTTTAGATCATGTACTTTATGTATGTATTTATTTTTAGATCATGTCCTTTAGATCACACACACTCACAAACACATATAGCTGGTGATAAAATAAAACAAAAAATGGGGAAAAATTGAAATGCACTTACTTTAAATATTCTTTTTTATTACAAAGTGATTTTTATTTTAGAGTAGTCTTTACTAACTCTTTAAGTATTCCTTAAACTGACTTGCTAAATTCAGGAGATGGTAGTGTATACATGAATGCTTTTCTCTTGTTTAATTCTGTGTATTCAGTGTAACAAATTTTTAGAAGATACAGTGATTGATAACAGATGTTTCAGTCTACCCATTTATTCCCTAGATGAAGAAGAGAATGTTAGATTGTAAAATCATTAAGGTTTGCTGTGGGCTGAAAAGTGGGGGGCGTTCAGGACTCTTTGGAGACAACTTTGTGCTAGGTGTTGGCATGCTGCTGAAATATCAAGGGTATTTATCAAAAATACCAGCTGTGCCGTTATTAGCACAGCAGAGGTTTGTGGACATTAGTCTTAGATGTTTTCTTTTAATAAATTGAAAATTTAAAGAAATGGAACGAATAACAGGAAATTTTCTAAATCAGTGGTTTCCTCTGCCTTCACAAAGAGATACTGTATCACTTTGAATGTTACAAACTGGCTTCAATGATAAAGAGAAAGCTCTGAGGTGTGTGCTGTGGTGGACTTTAGGGAAGAGGGAGAAGGCATTCAAGGTTGTCCTGAGAGACCCAGAGGGTCCTTGTTCTCCCATCCATCTGTTGGCCCCACACTCTGGGTTTCTTAGCAGTAAGGTGCTGCTAGGGCAATGCGGCCTCCCTCAGATCCCTGACTGGAGGTGGCTGCTTGTGGACCTCTCATAAGAGCCAGCCTTGCAGGAACGTCTTGCAAACCTCTTTTCACATGCACCAGAAGGCAGTCACACTGGCAAGGAAATAGTACTGCCCTTGCACAGATTGACCCATCCCTGAAGTTGACGGACTCTCAAGGGGCATTCCACTCCTTGCTTCAGACTAGTACATTTATATTATTATTATTATTCACATTTCACTTATCAAAGTAAGCAAATAATGCCTACAGAGGGCATTATATGAATAAGTCCCAACTGGCTAGTGAAATGTGGCAGATAGTTCTGTGACCTCAGTTATCAATTTAAGATACACAGATTATTTGGTCTTTTCATATATGCTTAGTAGCTCTTCCTTTTTTTTTTTTTTGAGATTTATTTATTTATGCATACAAGAGCTGGGGTATAGGCCAGAGGTGCTGGCAGGGGACGAGGTGGTAAGAGGATTCACCAGAGATAGAGTCGGGAACAAAACAGGCAGGTTGACCAAAGTGCACTGCTGAGGGGAGCAGCAGGTGAGTCAGGAGAGGTCTACTGCGCCATGTGGGTTGCTCCCTGGCTGGCCAGGAATCAAACACGTGCTGCAGTGGCTGCAGACAGCTTCATAGGTTGCATCTTAACCCCTGCACCACCAGGGAAGCCCCAACAGCCTCTTCCTTTAAAGAAAAAAAAATGTACCTTCAAAATATGGTTTGGTCTGATAATAGTGCATGAAGTAGTACATGTTTTCACCAAGCTACATCAAAATGGCTTAGAAGCTTTTGGCCAATAGGTGTCTTTTCTTTTATTGAGGCATTCAGCTCTCTGTGGTTATTGGCTTATGCATGAGGAAGTGGACTAAAGTCTTTTTCAGATGAACAGTGAGGATCTCTGTGTCCCTAATGAGCTATGCCAGTTGTAAGAGGAAGAATTTTTGCAGAAAAACATCTCGTTGACATGCGCTTGAGTGATGTAGGGAGACCTATAGCTGTCAAATGTTCCTGTGATAGAGCAAAGGGACAACATGAGTAATGAAGGAAGGGATGATTCTAGGTAGATTTGTATAAATTAAAAGTTAGCAGCAGTTTATAAACCACAGGTCAGGCTGAGTTGGAGTATGTTTTCCATCCCTGAAAGTGTTAGGTAAAACTGGCATCTCAAATTTCTCTATATGATAGAAATAATAAGCATTTGCATAGAGTAGCATTCATGGGCCTATTGTGTCCAAATATTTTGTGTCCCCCAGAAGAAAAGAGAGACTACCAGGCCATGGATTAATTTGAGACTTACTTATAGGTAAATATCTTTACTCCTATCAAAATTTTAATATCAAGATTGAATTATTTGGAATGAAAATCATGAGTGATGCTAAATTACTATCAAAAGTCAGAGTTCAAAGATGTTAGTTATTTGGGAAAAGTCAGAGGTCAATACAATATAAAGAATAAAGTAGGTATTACAAACAGATAAGATTTATTTATTTGTTTTTTTTTAAATTTTATATATTTTTACATCATTTTTCATTTTTGCACAATGTATGCATTTTCATCTTGGTTATAGTCTCTGTACAATTCCCACCCCCCTTATTTTGACCCTTATTCCTCCCAATCCCCCCAGGGTGTCTCTGGTTTATAATTGCTTGTTGATTTTGATTTTTACTTTATTATAATTAGTCTTTTTCCTGGTCCCTTATTTAGGTTTTCTAAATTCCTGCTATGAGTGAGACCATCCGGTATTTTTCCTTTTCTTTCTGGCTTATTTCACTGAGCACGATCTATTCCAGCTCCTTCCATGTTGCTGCAGATTGCATGAGTTTATCTTTTTTTGATTGCTGAGTAATATTCTACAAAGAGCTGATGAGACTCAACAAAAACAAAGTAAATAACCCAGTCAAAAAATGGGCATCAGGGACTCCCCGGTGGCGCAGCGGTTGAGCGCTGGGTTGCGAAGCTGCCTGCAGCCTCTGCAGCGCCAGTTCGATCCCCGTCCACTGGCGAGGGTACCACATGGCGTGCAGACCTCTCCTGCCACCCACTGCTCCTCAGCAGTGTGCATCGTCAGTCTGCCTGTTCTGCTCCCCGCTCTGGCTAGAGCCAGTGAATTCTCTCACCCTCCCGCGCTTCTGACTGTACCCCAGTGCTTGTATAAATAAAATAAATCTTTAAAAAAAAATGGGCAGAAGAGCTATAAAGAAACTTCTCCAGGGAGGAAATGCAAATGGCCAACAGGCATATGAAAAAATGTTCAACATCACTTGTAATCAGGGAAATGCAAATCAAAACTACAATGAGATACCATCTTACACTAGTGTGAACGGTGCATATTAAAAAAAACTAGCAACAACAAATGTTGGCGAGGATGTGGAGAAAAAGGAACTCTCCTGCACTGCTGGCGGGAATGCAAACTGGCCCAACCACTATGGAGAGCTGTGTGGAGGTTCCTCAATCTGCTAAAGATGGAGCTTCCATATGATCCAGCAATTCCACTTGTAGGTATTTACCCAAAGGACACAGAAACAAGATTTATTCATTTAAAAACTCATATAAAGAAACATTCAAAAGAAGGGGAGGAGATTATAAGTAATTGTGTTGCTGTATAAATAATGCAGCTCTTTACCTCCCTGAGGGTCTCTCCGCCCATTTATTTGAAAGATGTAGAACAGATTTCTTTACTTAAATACATAGAAATGACTTGGCTTTGAAATTCCTTTCCTATAGGGATCAAATTAGCATCAAGCAGTTACTTTTAAAGGTTAGATCATAACAGGTAGAGGTCACATAATACCGGCTTGCAGAATGCAATGAATCAGTTAGTAAACAGTGCTGGGGGCCAGTCACCTGTCGGCAGCAGGTACGATGACACCTCAGTCTAGAGCAGGGACAGGTTTTGCTGCCTTCCCATCAGCAGTCTCCAAGCCCTGGAGAGGATCCCAATCGTTGGAGTCCTGGTCTATTCCATTTATTTTTTCACTCCAATCAATTGAGGCCCCACAGTTGACTCTGTCAAACTCCTTAGACTTTTTAAGTCAACTTTATATTTCACTTAGAACTTGAAGCACACTTAACTGGAGTGTCTGGATAAAATCACAGTGAGGAATTTACATTCATTAATAGTGACTTCCTTAATAGGGTGCTATGTGACTCTGATGCTAAAAAGGCAAATAAAATGAATGTTGATAGGCATTTAAATATGACTTTTATGAATCATTTTCTTGAGATTTTTGAAAGTGCTAAATGAAACCAACCAGAGTCTACAGCTGCAATAGGCTTCTCTCCTTCTTCACTTTAAACCGCTGTGCTTCTACAATATGGGGTCTCATTGGCTGCTGTAGTTCAAAGCCTACCAAGCCTCCACATTGCTAGGCTTTTTCTGACCATGTCTGGTTCTTATTCTAGACTCTGTAGGCATTCAAGGTCTGTGGAATTAAGAGTGTCAGTGCCAGGCTTTGAGATCTAGGTGCAGACACATATAAAGAGCAAGCAACTCAACATGGAGCACGCGGGACACCTAAGACAGGCCCGCATGTTCAAGGGAATCATCTGCCGAGACTATTTCCGGCTTGATTGTTCCATGAGTCTCTATGAGTTTTCTGACATCACAGCAGATTATTTTCATTTCCCATAGAATTGTCTGATAATGTCTAGAGCAATAAAGGCCCTAATCTGCTCAGACTGAAGTTTGCACTTGAATGTCACAGCTGAGATTTATGGCTATCATTCTGATTATGAGCACAGTGTTCAAGATGGCAGTACTCATAAGCTAAGCGTGATCAAATTCACACACTCTCTGAAGAAGGAGAGCTTTGTTACCCAAAGCATTGTTATAGATAATCACTTCTCTGGAGTAGAGAAAGGGACACTATAAATTTGTTTAAAAGCACTTTTCTTTCATTTTAGCTCTGGAATGTAAGTTGAAACTGCTATGCAGGGTTCCCAACAATTAAAGTCAGACTGTGGTTGTGGAGGCCCAAAGGCCAATGTGAAATTTCCAGGGTCAACTAAAAAGGAAACTTTAATTGCTCATTTACATTCTATCAGAGGGAACGGTATTCTAGACAGGAATTTGGAGGGGGGAGAATTCTTCAAAAGTCTGGACCATTTCTCAGTATAGAAAAAGGCCCGCTGACATCAGTGGGGATGCTGATTGGACCACAGCAGGTGACTTATGGAGTCCAACATACGATGGTGGCCCTGTGTCTAGGTCACAGATATTTTATATCTGCCTGCCTTCCCTGTTAATTTTAAAAGAAAAATATTAAAAATGCATGAAGCCTAATATTATTAATCATTCTAAGCTAGGAAATTTGTAATAAGGCCTTTTTTTCACATTGAAAATATCATTAGTATTATGTTGAGCAAAAGTGAGATTCTGATAAGTGCACAGCTTTTGGCTTCCTGAGAGGCCAGAATTGCTGGCTCAGTGAGTGAGTACACAGGGTTCAGTAGAGGCTGGAGGGAGGATCTCCGCTAGAGCACAGGACAGTCAGAGGGCACTGCAAATCTACCTCTCAGCAGCTTGGTTTGCTCCGGGCTCCCTCTGGGGGTGTCACTCTAAACTCCAGGGATCTCAAAACTTCTCCAGTGCTGGCCAGTCATTCAAGGAAACATCTTTTCCGAGGTGAATAAGCCCTTGAGAAGACATGATTTTGTACAATTTTCATACTAGTTAGGCACGAGGAGGTAGGCTCTTAAAAAAATTCCAATGTTCGGGCCTCCCCGGTGGCGCAGCGGTTGAGCGCTGGGTTGCGAAGCTGCCCGCGGCCTCTGTGGCGCCGGTTCAGTCCCCGGCTGCTCCCCGGCCACCGGAGGAGGGTCCCACATGGCGCGCAGACCTCTCCTGCCGCCCGCTGCTCCCCTCAGCAGTGTACTTTGGTCCTTCTGCCTGCTCTGCTCCCCGCTCTGGCTCTGGTGAATTCTCTCACCCTCCCGTGCTTCTGACTGTACCCAGTGCATGTATAAACAAAACAAACAAATAAATAAAAACATGCCTCTATTAAAAAAAAAAAATTCCAATGTTCTTAATAAAAACGAAAACAAAAAACCTCCCAGTATCATTGTTTTATCAGAAATATCTATTAAAAACAAAATTAATAAAACCTTCATTGTCACTAGAAACAGCTGCTCTTCCACTGCAGCTGTATGATGTCAGTACTTACTGTATCTCTTTCATTTGTCCTGTTGAAATGAAGGTCAATGTATGCAAAAGTTAGGTAGGCCAAGCTGTGACATACGAAACTCCTTCATTGGCTAAGCCCCATCACCATCATCAAAACACAGGTGAATTGTTGAGAAAAAAATTCCACTAGGTGAGAAAACGCTCTAATCAAATTTTTTCTAATTTTATTTTTATATTCCCCATACAATTGCAGCCCCCTTATTTTGACCCCCATCCCTCCTTTCCCCACCCCTCCATAGTGTGTCTCTGGTTCATAGTTGTTTGTTGATCGAATCAAAATTTACTTACTTAATTTTATCGAAATGCTATCTGACTCCCATATTCATTTATTCAACCAATACTCAGTGGTTTTTATTTTCCCCCTCTAAGCTAGAACTTCACTAAGTGACTGATGATGCAAAGGCAAATCAGAACCAGCGTCTGCCCTTCAGAACTTTAAACACATGGAGGAGTGATAAAATGTGAATATACAAGTAAGAATTAAAAGTATTGGGTAAAAGTGTCTAAAAAAGTGTGGGGGTTGGAGGAAGGAGAGATTACTTCCAGCTGAGGGAATTAGTGGATGTTTGAGAAGACTTCAGTTGGGGGAAGGGCGAACTTTGAAGGCAGGTGAGGTTGGGGGTGGGGAAGCAGCAGCAGGGCAGTGCAGGGAAAGTAAGGCCAGCAGCAGTGATTAGCAGGGATTGGTTCCATAAAGCCTGCGATAAGGCTGCCTGAGCAACAGGAAATGGTGTTGGGAGGGCAGGCCTATTTAGCCGAGAGACAAAGTGCTTAAGGATTTTAGACCTGATTTGTCTTTCCAGCAAGAAGTGGACAAGTTATACTGTAGCTGCAATTCTGAACAATGAGTTTGGAAGACTTGAATCAGGTGGAGGTGAAATGCCAAGTGACTGGAGATGGAAATATTGGCTACAAAGCTTTTGTAAAATGAAAATAAATGTTTCCCAAAGCATGGAGAATGCATGATTTATGGCATATACGGCAAATTTAAGTCGTGCTCAGATTTTAATAAGAACATAGTTTAAACATGTATTAGAGAAATATAACTTGTGTATCAAACCTCTGATTGCATAGACTATTGCCTTGAATGAGTCTAAGGGGGAAAAAGTAGGACTATTAAGCTAAAAATATTTAATAAAGAGCACCATGCATATGATCTGCCCATATTGCCCAAATCCTGAAGGTTTTAGAGGCATGACTGAAGCTTGGGGAACTCTAATCTAAGTGAAAGTTGAGTGCCTACATTAGGGTAATGGAAATGGAAATGGGAAGATAAGTATGAGAAACAGTCTGGAGGAAGAATCTGCAGATTTTGGCAACCTAGATGTGTTCCACAAAGACAAGGGGGGAGCAATCCAAGATGCTGCTACAGTTTTGAGCCTCACTGTTAAAATGTTGATAATCATTAAAAGACATAAAGGAGGAGCAGGTTTGTGAGAAAATAAGAGTTCATTATATGAGCATGAAGAGTTTAAGAGACTTTCATAAGGCATTTGAAGTGCAGAACTGAGCAGCTGTAATAGGAAGAGATTTCCAACAGACCTCAGAGGTAATAGCTGTAGTTGTACGATTGTGACTGAGAAATATCAGGAAGCGGGTCAAGGGTAGATCCTTAGGGAAGCATATATTTAGGAGTGATGGGAATCTGAAGGACTGAAGAAGATAGCAAAGAGTTAGAGGAAAAGCAGGAAAATACAAGATCTTGAAAGATCATCCCAAGCTGAGCCCCTAGTGTGACGCTGTGTTCTACATAAGGTAGTTGCTGAGCAAATACTAGTGAAAAATAAATGCACCATCAACAGAATTGAGATCTACAGAGGCTGATGGACAAAAGGGAGAAAATACCATTGAATTTGGTCAGGAGGAAGTCATTGGTGACCTTTGGGTCTGTAGAGTCTCAGCAGAGTGACAAGGGCAGAAGCCAGATTGCAAGGAGGGAAGGTCAGAGTGTGGGGGGTCCGGAAGTGAACTGTTCTTTCAAGACTGTGAAAATAGAAAGGATGCTAACTTGGGCCATAGTAGCACTGAGAAAAGATTTTTTTCATAAGAGCATGTGGTCTAACATATTTGTAAGCAAAGAAAAGGATCTGGTAGAATTGAGGAGACTGAAAGTTCAAGGGGTGGAGGGGGTGAAAGGGCAAACTGGTGGGAAAAAGCAACCGAAAAGGGATGAAATGAGGAATGAAACACATGGAAAGGTTAATTTTAGCAATGTGGAGGAACAGTTCTTTCTCTGAGACTGGTGAGAGTAAACAACATTAATGATATGGAGAGGAATAGAAGGGAGGAAGCTTGAATCAGGTGGCCTTGGTCATTTCCTATAAGCAGTCTGTCATCTTTAAGTAATGCAGGGGCAAGAGCTGGGTTTATTCCTTGAGAGACTTGGATAGGCTTAGCAGTTCTCAGTGCAAGGAATGTGGAGGGCGCTGTTAGGAATGAGGGCAAAGACAGCAGACAACTTCTTCAACTGCTCCTAGGCGTTGGAAACAGAAAGGTAGATGTGATTTCTACCCAGATGTTGAGGTTGGTAAGTTTGCCTATGGTGGTGAAGAATATTCTGTCCTAATAAATATCTGAATACCCTTATTTTCTAATTAGTTTAGTTCAAATAACCATCAGACAGGTGATGGAGGAGGTAGCCCTAAGCATCTCTTTCTCCGGGTGACCCATGTAGTCATCTCTAAGGTCTGACAGTAGGAATGGTAAGTAGATTCTAAGAATTGAATTGAACCATTTGAGACACCGAGGCATGAAGAAATTATTGGCTACAATAATGAGGTGACTGTCTTAGGTACCACACCAAATTTGCTTCTTTATTTTTTCCTGACATTTAAAGTGCTTCTTTGTTGGAATATTGAGCACTTGAGAATAAAAGCTACAGGTGGACCTTATTTCCACATGGGAAATAGGAAGGATGCAGTTTTTGGAGTCAGCCTTGGGTCAACTTCCCAGTTGCATGTAACACAATGTCTACAAGCATCTATTTTCTCATCTGTTAAAAAAAGGTATTTTTAAAAAATTTAAACATGGAGTTTAAAGATTACATTTCTAATAGGGTTACTATGAGGATTAGACTAAATAAAAGATCTCAATATAGTGCCAAGCACATAATAGCTTTTCAATTAAAGGAAACTAAATTATTTTCCAAATTCTACTTTGTTAGGTTTTCACAGAATAGCTTCTGAATGAATTCTACATATGTTTGACTTTGGGAAGTGTGTTTTCTGTAACTTAATGGTTCCAAGGAAAGGAAAATATTTGTCATGTGACTGGAAAATGAAATCGTGGTACTATATTCTTTAAAATGAACACTCCCCACAAATTCTCAGAGCAGTTGTAGCTCTGCTTGGTGATACTTTGTGGGTGCCCTTGGCTTTGTTCATTTTGCTGGAATCAGTACTTATCTCCTTCCTAAAAGCAGGCATACTAAGTGTCACTGTGACATTTTCCCTCCATTCGGAAAGGAAGCCATTAATCACTAAGAGTCAGCACTGGGTTATATGCATGAACTGGAGCAGACCTATCTTGGACTATGACAAAGTTGTGGCGCCCATCTCTGTGTGTACATATGTGTGTCCAGTGCCTGACATAGCAAACTGTCACTCTTGTTTGTATTAAATGAATAAATCTGTGAGGTTCTGGTGAACACAATGAAAAATCCTGGGCTGATGAGAGTTTGGTCAGGAGTTTTGTTAATGAAAGATGGCACCAGTAGATTGCTGGAACTTGAGCTTCACTTGCTTTGTCTTCAGATCAGTTGTGTGCAGCTTTAAAATGATGAATTGATTGAGGACATTGATGGCTCTAATTTGTGCTGGCTGAAGAGACAGTCGAAGAATTCCTGAGAAAGACCACAGCAGAATGAGAAGAAAAACCTATGTACAGATAGATTGCTACGTTTTGAACCTTGTTTTCATCACATACTAGAGATATTGATCATCCACAATTCACTTCACTTTTCAGCCTTAGCTTAATCAGCAAAGTTAGGAAGGGAATTCCTACTCGAAGGCTTCTCTGTGGACAAAATATATTGATGTGGTCTGGGGGCCTTCAGAGCAGTGCCCTCAAACAAAGTAGGACCCACTTAGCTGGTGTGCTGCTGCCCAAATGAGTTTAGACTCAGTTGAGATAATGAGCCAGTTCTATAAGGAAGAAATTGTGAAGAAGGTAAATGTAAAGAATACTTCAGTTACACAAGTATTAAGATAGGAGTTATGCGATAGGAGGGATTTTAGCTAACAATAAGCACAATATGATTTGACTATACAACAAAATGTCCAGATTGATAGAAATCATACAAGGAATAGCTCAACACTGATCAGACTGACTTTGGACGATGGTGCCAGTTACAGGCTCCACCCTTTAAGAGGGTCATTGACAGTCTTAATGTAGCCTATCGTGAAGAAATATGACCGGTGTGGAGATCTGCCTCAAAGGCCTGTGGCATGAGGAATGACCTGAAACAACAGGCATTTGAATTGGAGAAGAGAACATTTACACGGCCAGTGCCACTGCCCTTCAGTGTGTGAAGGATTGTCGTGTGGAGGAAGGTAACCGGGCTTGCTCTGTGACTTGACTGGGGCCAGGATCAATGGAGGTGCAGGGCTGCAGCCTTCAGCTTCAGCTCAGTCAGCACTTTCCAAGCACCGGACCTGTAGGTGGGTTGAGCAGCAGGCAAAAGTGGAAGGATTCACCTTCCTGAATGTGCTTAAGCTGATATGCTGTGTCTCAGCACGTGTGTTAGAGAGGAACTGAGAATTGACTGAGATGCAGAACTATGTGTCACCCATGGCACCCTGATTTCTTGACCTTCTGAACTCAAAGCGAATGTATAGTAAAATGCTCTCTCTGCTGAGAAAAGAAAGGGGGTGGGCGGGGTGGGGGGGGAGTATAGTTCAGTAAGAGGGCAGACAATAAAAATTAACCTCAAAGGGTAAAGAGCTTTTGAGTCCAGTATGTGTTTATTTGTTTTATTATTATGTTTTTAAAGGATCCATTAGCCAAATTTTATTCTTAACCTTAATCAGATTCTCTGATTAAGGATTCTTCAAGCACTCCACAAAAATAAGCAATCTTTCCTCTCACATCTGGCAATTTTTGTAAAGAGAGCAACATGCTCAAGGCATAGCTCAAAATAGAACTGAAATTTCCCAACTTCTAAATCCCTGGGCTATCTCTCTCCAATGCTTCTTATCCTGAACTTTCCAGAGGCTGTTTGAATTCACCCTTACAACCCTTGGGACTTCTCTTTCAGTGCTTCACAACTCTATTTGCCCAGTTTCTGAAAGGGTAGAAGACTTGACAAGTAAAACCTCTGAGGGTAAACAGTCAGCGAGGCTTAAATGCAAAGATGCAGGGTCACTCCCATTTCTGCGTTGAAGCTCTTATTTTTAGCTCGGAGGGCAAATGGGATGAAATCTTAGGGCTTAGGGGTTTGGTTACTCATCACAAGGCATGCCGGCCCTCAGTTCCCAAGTCACCATGAAAGTATGCTCGTTCTCAAAGGTTCCTTTCCATCTGCCCTATGCCTCTTAACTATTGATTCTAACGCGGCTCCTTACTTGACTTGTTCCTTAGAATGAAACACAGGGTCTGCCTCCTAGAAGGAAATTTTGGAAAAATTTTCCAGGTTCTCTTCAATTCTCTAACATCATCCTGAACAAACACATAATTAGTTTGAGTGAACCCACTGTTGCTAAATAGTATACAGCAGCAGAAGTTCAAATAACATTTCCATTCCAATCTACCTCTAAGAACTCATTTACCTTATTAATTATGCTAACTTTGGCTAAATAAAGGGGCAACATAGTTTGATCCCTGGTCGTTCTGCAAATTATCACCAAAAGCCATTGGTTCCCGAGGCTGACGACTGCTCTGCATTCTTCAAGCGTGGACAGCCAGAGCTGTTGAAAAGAATTGAGACGCTTGTCAACAGAATGGAAAGCTGGCCTTCATCAAAACAATTTTAGTCTGTGAGACTAATGACCTTTCCTTGCTGTTTGTTTTAGTTTGGAACTAAATGAGAAAATTGTTTTAGATAACAGTAGTTTGGTCTTCCTTCCCCAAGCATTTTATTGGGAAAAGCCAAGTAGCACAATTGTCAACCAGTCTATAAAATAACACACACACATATGCACACGCACATGACTAGTGGAAGTGGTTAACTGGCTTAGAAATCTAACTTTAGAATAGATCACGAAACAAAATAATAAAAATCATGTCTAAGGAGAAAAATGCCCATTGTTTGCTCACATTACCACAATAATAACAGTCCCACATGATAAAATACAACATTTCTAAGTGCTTCTTGCCTCCAGTTTTTCGGTTTTGTTTTGTTTTTCATAGCTGTAAACTGAGCTCGCTGATGAACAGTCTCTAGGGGAGGGATAGAATCACCTTGTTTCCTGTTCAGCCTTGCTGAAGGGAAAAAAAAAACACCCCAATGAAAGGAAAGAACGTAATGGTTTTGTAGTCCAGGTAAAAGGTTTAGGGAAGTTCAAAGATCAATTAATTTTTACATCTTGATCACTAAATTTTTCTTCTGAAGAGCAAATAAATTCCTGTCTTGGCAGACTTAGAAATCTGCAAACCAAAACAGTAATATAAACAAGAGATGTTCAATCAGAAATATAAAAACCTTACTGGAGAATGTAAAACTTAGGTGGTTTTCATTTATCTAAAGCACTTTAGTGCAGTCCATTTGAAGTGGCATATAATTAAAAAAAATATGCATGCATATGGCTGCTTTGGTTAAGTGTCTATGGGTGGGGATGTATGGAAATGTTTAAAGTGTTTAAGTAAAAATATCAAATAGGTTTTACATAAACCACCAGATAATTTACAGACATTTGCAGTGCTGACCATTCCTACGGTTCCACATCAGGGTGGAGAACAGATACTCGCTGCATCGTTGTGAAGCAATGAAATTTCTGTAAGTCGTGATCTGCTGGCATGTAATAACTCGATCTGCTTCATGCAGACAAAATATATTAAAAGTATGGACGAGTGAAGTTTGTGCCCCAGGGAAAAGGCGAGATAATGCATTGAAATTGTTCAGAGGTAGTTAGATGCCTAATGGTCTAATATGTGAGCTATGTGAGGTCTGGGGTCTGGTTCTCATAAATTCTGGCTAGACTGATCGTGTAATTTCAAGCAAAGGATAAAAGCGTTAGCCAGAATCATCAGTGTTCAAGGTCCATGATGCTGGGTATTATTCATGTAAAGATTTTAAAAAAGAAAAAAACACTTTAAAAGGGATGCTGTGGAGAATAATTCATGATTTGTGCATTTGTATGTTTGTGTTTGAAAATATCTGCATACCTACATGTATGTTACAAGTGATTTAGTGAAAGAAATTAACTTGGAATTTATACAAACCTTTCACATCTTTTCCATGATGGGATAGGATTTTTGATATCATATAATAATGTGCTGCCTGAAAAGCCATGTTCGATCTAATTATTTCAACTTCAAACTGACATATCTGTGTTTAAATTGGAGTAAAAAACATGTTTGTAATAAAAATTTACCATTACGAATGGAATAATTTAAAACCAATTTGGACGGATTCAGGAGTGATTAGAGGAAAAAGTTCCCAAGACATTTGGTAGCCTTATAAATGATTTCACAAAATATGCTAAGATTATCCAACCAATTATATTGGCTGAATACTGAATCCTCATATTTGAAAAGAAAATTCCCTAAGAACTGGGCTTTTGAAAGATGGTGGGTATGAAAACCCTTGATAACTTTCTCCTTTATATAATTTATTTCATTGTGGGGGTAGAAGTTTTGAAGTTTTCATTTGCAGTTTCTTTTCTTTTTTTAACCAGCTCACTTATGTTTGAGTCTACAGTATATTTATACAGTCTTCCTGCCAGAATCGTTGACAGTATTTTTAAATGCTTTCCCTCACTGCCTAGGTTATACCAAGCACCAGTCGCCTTAAGTTCTCAAAACTATACCACCCACACACACATCATGAATAGAGATGTGCGTACATTTTTTCTTTTGTAAAACAGAGTGTTCAATCTAAAATTACTTTGGCTTCATTGTGACCCTGAAAAAATCTTCTCAACTTTATACCTATGGCGGTAGCTGGTGTGAGCTGCTCTCTGATATTGGTAACAAGGCTATCATTCTAAAACCTTGTTCATAAAAATGTCTACATCTACACATGTACTCAACATATCTAATATCTAATATATATGGTCTCTTTCTATTGCCTTAAAGCATTCGAACATTCCATAAGAATCTTAGTGCAAAAGATCTGGACAGAAAAGATCTGGGCTTCTGAGTGTACCTGGAGACATTCGTAGATTCAGTTACATTTGATTACTTGAGCTTGACTTTCAAATTTCTGGAAGTGCTTAACCCCAAATTATTCTGTTTGACAATGCAGCACATACATACAGTCATAATCTTCTAATATTTGTAATATATTACAAGTATCTCAGAGGTGATTCTTTATATACAAGTGGGGAAACCAATCGCAAAGATTTAGATGACGTTAAAGTAGTTTTTTCAAACCATCGGATTATAAAATTTGCATCAGTCCTGCTTACCTTTACTCTTTTTTTTTTTATAACCAGTGTTTCCATTTCACTTATTTTTCACCTTGAGGATATATTGAGTTTCATCTACTGCTAAGATTATAAAGGAGAATTTTATAGATTCACATTGTAATTTCTCCTTATGTTTTGATGTCCCAGTAAACTTTGGACAAGTTGGTTAATACTTGTTTTTCTAATGAAAGCATAAGGATTATTTAAATACCGGAGTTCTAGGAGTTTATTTTTGCCTCATTTAAATAATTACAAAATAGGGAAAAAAATCCAGCATTGAATGCATGGGTTTCTTACCATGCTATTTGGAAGAAAACCCTAGCAACATTTTTTCTAGCTAACTTTGATCTTGAAAAATTTCATTGATGTGTTCATCCTTCCATAATTCTGCTTGCCATTTTGCCCCTGATATTTTGCTGCTGGTGTATGAACAGAAGACGACTGTATGACACTTCTCAGCTACAGATAATTTGCAAGAATTTGTGGTAGAATTGAGTTATTTAACTTTTCATTTTGTGTTTTATCTTATATGGAGACTCAGTTTTAGCAGGAAGGGCAGGTACTGGGAATTTGAAATTAGTTTACATTTTCTATCCAAAGTTAGATCGTACAATTACCTTTTGATTATTTTAATTCTAAACATCTCAAGGCAAAACCTAAAACCCGTGCTAGAAAAACTGAGTGAATTCCTCTCACAGTCACCCTCATCGTCATTCTTCAAATCTTTTCCAGGCTGTTTGCAAGATGAAATTATCTAACTTCACGAGTATTTGTTCTAAGAAAGCACTATACTTTTGTAGGAAGAACCCAGGGACCCACTTTCAAGGCCTGATAACTGAAGACAAGACCTTTCTGACTATGAAATACTAACTTGGGTTCCATGGGAGCTCTGACAGAACTATCTGTGAACCAGCACGCTGATAATACAATTTATGATCAATAACAAATGGCAACAAGTTATCAAAGTCCTTTGCTGCAATTCTCCTAGAAACATTTAAAAAGTTGTGGAATTAAAAAAAAAAAAATAAGTTAGTTCTCCAAGTTTGAGAAAACACTGTGTGCTCATAATTGTTTCATTTCATTATTACTTTCTAAAATTTATATCCCTAAATCAAACTGTAGTAGGAATTTATTCAGGACTTTTGAATATCCATTGAGGCACTCTTTCAAAGTGTACATCTGCTTGCTTAATTATAGTATTTCTGAATTTGTAACTCTTGCCACTATTAAATTTAGTTTTTAAAAAGACTTCAGATGAGGAACCAATGCTGAATTATTAATTTGAATATTATGAACTTTTCAAGTTCTAAGTATAGAGGAAGAAATATTGAGCTAATTTGACTAATTAATCTAGTTGATTACAGTATATTTATATAAGCAGAGTTAATCTAACAGACCCAAAGTTTAAGGAGTCTCCAGTTAAGCTTTAAATGAAGCAAATTAGTTATTCAGTGACTAAACAAGTTATTAGATTGAAAACGGACACTTTAATATATAATATATACTTTTCAATAATCTTAGAAGAATATAGCTTGATAAGCTAAAGATTTTGTGCTTTCTAACATCCAGAAGATATTCTGCACTATCACACAACTAAAGTTTCTGCTTCTAGTTGTTATACTGTAAAAACCATTTTCAGACTAAAGCATTTTAGATTTTTCTTAAGGTTTTCTCATTGCCCTGAACTATCAGTTTTATTTGTCTGACACGTACTGTGAAGGTACACAAGAAAAATAAGCTTTCTTGTTTGTTTAATACCCTGCTTACTGTAATGTGGATAATTGCCGAGTTAGTGAAAAATGGACTCTCCTTTTGCTTTGTGACAAAGCCATATTTAAGAGTTTTAATTTTAGGTCTGGTCTCTGATTCTATCCTATGACAAAAGAAAAAGACATGGAATGCTCCCAAATAGAACTTCTAAAGGTATATGTTAAATCAAAGGGTGTTCCTTTGAGTTTGTATAAAAAGAGAAAAATCTCATTGATTTTATGGAAGAATTAAGGGCAAATATCACTCGATGGATTCCTTGATGTGAGGGAATACTATAGCATTTTGCTTTAGTCTGATACTTAGTAGACAAGTCCCCTGAGTAAGAAGCATGGCTAATTCTGTTCTTTTAAAGTGCCTAATGTGGTGTTGACACACTCAAATGTTAAATAATATATTTTAACATGAAGGGAAAGCTCAAAGCTTTCATGAGGTAAGACTGAAAAATAGTTATACATGCCCTTGATTCAAGGAAATTAAAGAAGCAAAGAACTCATATTCGTTTATTCGTTCCAGGAAAAATCCTTCACAGTCTTGTGTTTAGCACATGCTGGATTTACATTTCCTAGACTTTCAGGCCTTCAAATCCTTCCTTGAGAAAAAATTTTATGTAATAGCTCTGAGTATCAGGGTTTTTGTTTTTTTTTTTTTCTGAAAAGTATTCCTTCCTTGGCACTCACACTTTAAACTATTAAATGAAAAACATTAAGTCTTTGCTTCTTTTTAAAACTCTACAGTATACTTAAAAACATTGAATTGTATACTTTAAGTGGGTGCATTGTACAGGATATGAATTGTAGTTTAAAGGCCTAAAAAATCCCCATATACTTGTCAGTTAGTTAAGCTGTACACATTTAGTGCCTTCATTCAGTCCCTTTCTTTGACTAGTTCCTTTGATACTTAAAACATCAAGCTAAAATAATAATTTCAAATAAAAAATTTCTAGTTATGCCCCAAAATGATATTTTCAAAATTATTTTGGTGAACAAGAGATTATATTTACAACTCAGGCATTTTTTTTCAAAATTGCTATTTGACTTTAACATTTACGTACTTATTTTTCCTACACTGGCTCTATTGACTGATTTGATATTAGACAAAATTAATATTTCCCTGTAGATTTCATGAAATGTGAATGCATTTATTCATTTCACCAGTAGATTTGTATGTTAAACCTAACCGTATTCCTTTGGAATTATGGAAAAAAAAAAAAAAAAAGAACTCCTTAAGGATGAGGCTGCAGTGCCCTGCCTCCAAGGAAAACCAACACATGAGCCAAGAAGGCAGTATACTATATTTTCACTACAGATACAATTACCAAATAATATTCAATAAATATCTGGCAACCACTAAATAACTGTGGATAACACAGCAGTGAAACTATTCTGTTGTGTGAAATGTGGTCTGGAAAGTACTTAGGGCACAGAGACATCCAATGTGAGTTAGCCAGTAGTGACTGTAGAAATGCAGCAACACCAGCGGAGCTGTGATAGTAGTTGAATGTGTGTGACAAGGGGAATGGCGACATTAGCTTTTACTTAGAAGATCTCTGTAAAGAATTTTGATGACTTGAAGGAAGTACAGAAAACTTGGAATATGCCTGAGCCTTAGAGAATTGTCATCAGGGCTGACCTTGGGATGTCTGAAAGGCCACAGGACCATCTAAAAATATTGAAAGAAGAAAGCTCAAATGGCAAATATTAACTCCCTTGCAATGTGAGCCTAGGCTGTCTAGCTCTGTTCTGTGTTCAGAATTCAATACCATAATGAGCATGTTGATGGTAGAGGTGATTCACCTGCACACCAAAGGGGTGTGGGGGGAGGGGTAGAACAGCACTAGCAGAAATCATATTGGACTGAAAATTAATTGGAAAACTATGAGCTTTAGTTGGTTCTGGCCCCAGTTGTCTCCTACTCGTCACTTAACCTCTTTGGTACTCATTTTCCTCACATTAATTTAAAGCTAACCACTGATTTGTTTAACTCTCAAAGAGCAAGATTTTTTTTTGGGGGGGGGTAAGTGTTTAGTCATGTTTTCTGATGGTTAATGAGTGAGTAAGTGGAAGAAATGTCAGGAATTGACGATAAAGAAGAAATATGGTTTTAATGGTGGTGTTTTGAAGTTTGACAGTGAGGGGATTAATTAAAGATGTCTTTACAGGAGCTAGCTATCTTTCCATTAACTGATAGGTCTGAAGGTCCATGAAATAGATATACATTTTTTTCTTGCTGTCTTTTTTTACTCTCTTGAAACAAGGTTTCCTCTATATTACTTTGGTGTCTTCTCTGAAGAAGGGATAGGATTATCCAGAAATATATATATAATTTATTCTTATATTATGGAAAATAATGAATCAACCTTCTTAAAAATGCTCTGAAAATCCTTAGAAAAAGGCAAGATTGTTTGGGGGACCTGCCACATCTCAAACATCTCATTGAAGAGGCAGAAATTTGTTGTCTTCATTTGGGGAAATGGTGGCGGTTATTGTTTAAGATAGTTCCATAGTGAGTGGTTATTTATTGTAAGTTTCTACTTTAATAAATCTTTTCTGTCTTTCCACAAATCCATTATGTAATGACTTATGCATCATGCCTTGGGGTTTTCAGTCCTGGGCCAAGATGAGCTATTTTTCCCACAACTGTTATCTATTATAGCAAGTAGAGTCATAGCAGTTGTCTAAAAAAGAAGACTTGTTTGAAATGACAATACTTTTGTTGCTTTGAAAGGTTTCCCAAACCAAATGACAGGAATGTCAGCTAACAACCATTGTCACTGAACTCATATGCAATACAATTGGGAAATTGATGAACAAAGAGAACAAGTTGTTTTGAGTTCCCCCAATGTATAAAGCTCCCTCCCTCCAAGAGAAATCTAACATGACCATTTGGATGCTAAGTATCTGGCATCTTCAACAATCTGAAATGGTGTTCTAGTGAAATGGGTGAGCATTTATTTATTTATTTTTTAAAAGATTTTTTGGTATTTATTTATGCATACAAGAACTGGGGTCTAGACCAGAGGTGTGGGGGGGTGGGGTGAGAGGATTCACCAGAGACAGAGTGAGGAGCTGAACAGTTGAATCTACTGAAATACACTGCTGAGGAGAGCAGCAGGCAAGACAGGAGAGGTCTGCTGTGCCATGTGGGTCACCTCCCTGGCCAGGGATTGAACTTTTGCCTCAGTGGCTGGTGATAGCTTGATAGCACTGAGACTTTAACCCCTGCACCACACTGAGAGAGCACTTGAAGAACAATATTATAGTCATCAAAAAAATTATAAAACAACTAAATCAAAATTTGGTATAGATCTGATGTGTAGTGCATAAAATAATCTCTGTAGAGAAACTGAGTGCTCCATCTTTGACCTACTCCAAGTGGTGAGTTTGGTGATTTAATTGAGAATAACTGAGATTTGTTTTAGATCAAAGATGGTACCGGTGAAAAGAGAAAGAGATAAAGACCAGCTGACATTTTGACCTTTTCTTTGCCACCTAAGTTTTACCAGGTAGTAATGTGGCCTGATACAAAATTGATCTTATTATTAATGATGGTTGAGCCAGTTTGACCATAGTTTCACACCAGCCCCAGAGAGACATTGCTCTTCTTAAGCAACACAGCCTGGTTGTGACTTTACTTCAGAAAGATCACAGCCAATGTCACACCTCCCCAAGAATTTCAGGTAAGTTTTGGAAATGCATCTTAGACTCTACAACCTTCTTTTTTCTCCATTCCCCTCCTCTTTGTATGAAAATTCCCCCTCACTCAATGATCTGACTGTACTATAATCTAGAAAGTTTTTTCTCCTCTAACTCTTTTGACACACATTTCACTGTCACTGAATATAGTTCCTATACCTCCTGGACTAGCTTCCTGCAAGGTGAGCATTTACAAGCATCTTACAGAAGCAACTCTGTATGCCCATCAAGATCCATTAAAAAAAAAAAAAAAGAACCACACTTGTTATTTTCACAGAGAAAATTAAATATAGGGATGTGGTTAAATGGATGTTAGTAACGTGAATATACAAAATAAAATAAAACAAAACAAAAACATCGAGGTAACACTTCAAGAAGCCATCTCTTGGCTTGGAGGGTGGATAGAAACAAAAGGAGAGATTGGGGTCCTTAGATCTAGAAGGTTAGAGGAGTCAGAACTCAGTCCTTCCCCAGCTAATGTTCACACAGGTACCTCAAGAGGGAGACCTCAGATCTCTGAGGAAGGGCACTGTCAAACTAGTCCCAACATGTCTAAAATGGATAAAATGAAGTGGACACTGGGGGTGCTGAAAAAGCTAGAAACTAGAAGCAAATATTCTAACTGGAAACTGGAACTGAGTGCTAGACTAAGTACCCTTTCCAGGGTACAAGTGGGTGGGAAATTAAGAGTCCAAGAAAGAACAAGTTCTTTCTCTTTCTTCTGCCTCCAGGTCTCCCTAATGGCAGTGCCTAAGAGGGAGCCTGGGGACAAAAGAAGCATTCAGTTTGAAGAGTACCAGCCCAGCATCCAAAATGAAATATAGAAGAGAACGGTTGCTGTCCAGAAATTTTGGGCTTTAATAAAGCCTAACCTTGAAGTTATAGCAGAATCCAGAGGGAAGAATTATGTTAAATAAGGGGTGGAAAACCTAAGAATATAAAAAAAAAGTTAAAGTTTGCTAATTAACAGCAAGACTTACCATCTCCACAATAAAATGATGTGAAAATGTAGGTCGGTGGAGACCGTATCAAAATGGATGTCACTGGTAGTCCCTAGTATGATTCCTCCCAGTTTCTCTCAATGTCCATGAAAAGACAATAAATAATAAAAGTTCTGGTACATCAGAAGCCAAGACGATAAAATCCATTTATAAGGCATATGGACCTTCTTTGCTGCCTAGAAGAATTTGTGTGATGAAAGTAAGAACTCACTGCCCAGCTGTCACCATCTGCCACTGACCCAATGAATCAGGAATTGTGCCAACCAGAAATATGAGCAGACACCCCTGCTGGCTCTTGGGAGCTGCTCTGAGAGAGTGTCATTTCCTCTGCCTTTCCATTGCTACCTTTCTATGACCAACAGATAATGAAATGCTCAGGAAGCAAAGGAATAGACATTAGGGGGAAGTTAACAATGGCTTGGGGTGTTCTGAGGGGTGTGACCCTTATGATGAGGTCCTGAGACATTGATAGAGGAAAATGTTAGCTCTGCAGGCATGTCCACTCTCCTTTCCAAGCGCTATGTCTACTCAGGATAAAGTGAATTATATTACCTGAATATGCTCTAATTCAAGATCCAGAAGAAATAATCAGAACAGTTATATTTTCTTTTTTTTTTTTTTTAAATAATAAATTTTATTTTTATATTCCCCATACAATTGCAACCCCTCCATTCTGACCCAATCCCTCCCCTCCTGCCCTCCACCCCCCAAAAAGTGTCTCTGGTTCATAGTTTTTTGTTGATTTTGATTTTCACTTTCTTATAGTTATTCATTTTCCTGGTCCCTTATTTAAGTTTTCTAGATTCCTGCTATGAGTGAGACCATCTGGTATTTTTCTTTTTCTTTCTAGCTTATTTCGCTGAGCATGATCCCTTCCAGCGCTATCCATGTTGCTGCAAATTGCATGTGTTTATCTTTTTTGAATGCTGAGTAATATTCCATGGTGTATATGTACCACATCTTCTTGATCCAGTCATCTATTTTTGGGCATTTGGGCTGTTTCCAAAGCTTAGCTATTGTAAACAGTGCTGCTATAAACATAGGGGTGCAGGTGTTCTTTGGAATTGATGTTTCTGTGTCCTTTGGGTAAATACCTAGGAGTGGAATTGCTGGGTCATATGGAAGCTCTATGTTTAGTAGGTCCAGAACAGTTATATTTTAAGGCAAAATTTGGGAATGGTAAAGGAAAATGAAGACTAGGAGAAGACAGAAGCAAACAGGAGAAGATGAAAGAAGATTGAAAGGAAGCTAAATTATAAGAGCAAGATGAAAACACCTTGAAAATAGTCAAGAAGAGAACTGATTCTGAAAAAAAAAAATCAGTGTGATGGAGAAGGGTAAAGAGGAACACTTCTCCCATGACAGAGCAGAGAAGGACAGAAAGATGAAAATTATCACAGTGGAATTGATGATAGGAGAACAGAGGATGGAGAACCATCATGTGGGTGATTGTTCTTAAAGAAAACTAAGTACAAATGCAAGAAAGTGGTAATCCAGAGCAGAATAGAAAAAAAAAATCACAACTGAATTCAAGAAGGGACTATGTATCTATGTATGCAGGTTGAAAGAACTCATGGACTCATGGTTAAATATTGACTTAGAAAAATGGGGGAGGAGAAACCAAAAAGAATGAATAGAAAAATAGACAGGTAGCTAGGTGGGTGGGTGCTTGGTTGGATGGATGGATGAATGGATAGATAGATGTCAAATTGATTTAAATCCTCCTGCCAAAAAATCCAGAAGTAAATGTATCAACTACCAATTTTGAGGAGAAAATATTGTGACTCAAGTACATTATACAAACCAAGATGTTGATCATTTTTAAATAAATATACAATAAATGAATGTCATAATGATTCTTGAAAAAAGTAAAAAGCATTTGCATAGCAAATAACTGATAGAGAAAGCAATTTAAGGATTCAGGAAGAATGAAGTCATGATCTCTAATTCTAGAGCAGTTAAAATGAAAGTCTCTGAATGTCACAAAATATGCATAAAACTAACTGCCAAATAAAAAAAATCTGAAAAGTGGCTACCTTATTTCAGATATAAAAAAGCAAAATTGCACCTGACTTTAAAATCTAGGTTATATTTGCAAAGATTGAGAGATTGAGAGGTAGGGGAAACAATGTAAGGGGTCAAGTTCCTCATTTCATATATGATAAATGCAAAAGATACAATTCAATTAATTATTTGATTCAAAGAAAGAAATTAATTCACATTAAGGAATGATGCTGAAAAAATATAATAGCTCTAGAAGGCTCTCTAATTTCCTATAATAATTCCTCTATTATTTAAATAATTCCAAAAACACAGAAAAGAATGGACATCTTGATTTTATCAAACCAGACAAAAGTTGATATGAAAAAAGTATATCTGATCTCTTATGAATATAGATTCACATATCCCAAGTGGAATATTAATAAGCCAAATTCAAAATGCAATAGAGCTGACAATTTCTTTCAGCAATATAAAAATCTTTCAACACTAAAAAATACATTAATATAATTTATTATGTCAGTAGATCAAGGGAAAACCCATATGATAATTATGTTAAAAGATACATGCTAAAAGTCAACATCCATTTCTGATTTTTAAATTCCTAATAAACAAGGAATAAAAGGATATTATTAACACGAGAACAAATACCTACCAGAAAATAATACCTGGTAGCAAGTCAGGTAAGGAACCCCTAGAGATAGTCTCTCTAGAATAAAGCAACATTCTCAGCTTTTCTCAGAGTTGCTGTGGATAGTCTAGTGATAGCAGCAAGAGAAAAACAAGAAAGTGGAAGTGCTATAAACCAGAAAGAAGGAGACAGAATTGAAATAATTTGCAAATGGTATCATCACCTACCTCAACAAACAAGTCAAATGAAATGAAAAAATATTCAAAGCAACGTGAACTTACTAGATTATAAAATCAGTGTGTAAATATCAATAGCTTTTCATGTAACAATGGGAGAATGTAAGGGAAAAAAATCACAACAAAAAATCTATATCAATAATTTTCAAGGTAATATTTTTATTCCTATTTTTAAAAAACGACAAATGAAATTGAGGGACATAAAGGAAGATTTAAATAAATAGAAAAAGGTAGATTACAAAGATATAAATTTTCCCCAATCTACACATCAGAGTCTTTATTTATTTTTTTAAAGATTTTTACTTATTTATTTACACAAGAACCAGGGTACAGGCCAGATGTGCGGAAAGGGTGAAAGGACTCACCAGAGACAGAGCGGGGAACAGAACAGGCAGACTGAGGGGAGCAGCGGGTGAGACAGGAGAGATCTGCTTGCCATGTTGGGACCCTCACTGGCTGGCGGGGATCAAACAGGTGCTGCCAAGGCTGCGGACAGCTTCACAGGGCTGTGCTCAACCACCTGCGCCACCAGGGAAGGCCCACATCAGAGTCTTTAAAGAGGAGTTTTTGAGAAGGCTGACAAAATTGATTCAGAGTTTCACTTTGAAGAGTAAATGCAGTTGTGATTTTTTAAGAGCAGTGAAAATAGAATATTACCCTACTTTAATTAATACAGCTTAGAAGACTATGTAGTAAGTAAGTTGGCTTTGAACTAGTAGAGAAATGAACATCCTTGTCAGGAGAACAGAAGAGAAAGTATAGAACCATGCAAAGTTTACATAACAATTTATTTTAAAATAAAGATAGTATCTCAATGGGAAAAGAGAATACATGATGTCATTTGATTTCTAGTGAATGAAAAATTTCAATGTAAGAAGTAAGACAACCAAAGTGGTAGAACATGCTATAGCTAGATAGTTATTTTAAGTTAAAGAATCTCTCTGAGCATGATCACAGGGGCAGAAAATATTGTTAGATAAGACTATTAAAAAACTAAACATTTTAAGGCAAGAAATGCCATGAAGAAAGTTAAAAGACATTCTGTAAACTGTGGGGATGTAGTCACAATAAACAAGAAACTAAGTAAGAGTTAATATTGTTGACATTGTGAAGAACTCTCATAAGTAAATTAGAAGCACCCAGAAATGAATTGGGGAGTTGACAGAGTAGAGGCATGTCTTTTTTATAAATAAGTTTCTGAATTTAAGTATAAAATGGAAAATGAAGAATTTTTAACAACATGGAAAAATCTTTTAAATTTCCAGTCACAACTATATTATGTGGGATTTTTTGTAAACGATGTTTTAGAATCATATACATTAATACATGTGAAAAGTGATGGAATATATATAAGAAAAAGGATGTATGAAAAGTATAAATTTTAGTCATTTTATTTATTATTATGTTGCTGAGGGAATACAGTTTAAATAAGCGTACATTTGGTAAAAATCTACTCTAATTTATTAGTGAAAACTGCTAATGATCAATAACTTTGGGGAAGAACCTACTACTCAAGCAAATAAAAATTAAGATGCCTCTTTTTATCTATCAGATTGGCATTTATCAAAGAGAAAGTCAGAAGCAATGATAGAACCAATAATGATAGAACCAAGGATGTGGTTTCACATTATGCTTTCACATTATGCTGGAGAATCAGGCCTTATATCAATGAAACTTTTCTGAGGAATCAAACATTAAAAAAATGTATGCTTTTGAGGCAGCACTTCCACATCTAACAGTTTTCCTTAAAAGTTAATGAATTCATGAACAAAGTTGTAATGGATATTGATTATAGCTGTTATTTCTTTTAAGCAATGTAGGCAGTAATTGAGAACAAATTAGACAAATCATGTTGCATCCATATTGTGAAATATTATTCAGCCATCAACAATAACATTGGATGGACAGTGGGTTTTCCTTACGTGAACATTTGTCATGATGCACTGTTCAGACCTAGAATTCAGTTCAAATATTAGTTGCTATAAAGAAGATAATTAAATTACCTAACATTTTTAGAAAAAGATAATGGAGATATATATTTATTCATATGAGAAATACGCATGCTTTTTAAAAGCATAATTAGAATGTTGTTCATGCAGCATGAACCCATTTTTTGTAAAAATATTATAAATTCCAGTATTGAGAAACTATTTTGGAAGATTATGACTCAACATATTAGCTGCAGCGTTTCTGGGTGGGGAATTATTTGGGATTTAATTTACTTTCTTTTTGCATTTTCTGTCTTTCCTCAGTTTTCTCTTATAAAGAACATTACTTTGGGTAATATTTAGTACTTTTTTAACATTTTGAAGAAAACGGTGCATGTAATAAACAAGAATGGAAAATAAAAATAAAGTGCTTCTCGGTGCCTGAAACAGAAATGCCAGTGTGGTACAGCAATAAGAGGACAGATCCTGGGGCAGGACTAGGCTAGAATCATCTAATCTAGATTCTGCTCCTTGTAACAGTGTTACCTCAGGCAGGTCATTTAATCTCTGATTCTGCATCTGTGTAATGCCGAGTTGCTCTGAGGATTAGTAAAATCCTGTAAATGTAAATGTAAATCACCAACACAGTCTCTGGCACATATTAGGCACATAACCAAAGGTTAATCCTTATTGCTGCTGCTGTTGTTGTAAATGCCAAGGAAATTGGCCTGAAGACCGGAAACAGATTTGCATTCTTGAAAAGAAACATGGATTAATTGTTGAGTTTTTGTGTGTAACGTATCATCTTGTGAAATAAGAATGATGTTCATGGTTTCGCTAAAGGATTGGGATTACTGCATATGAAAATCTGTCACTTGTTACAATTTTTGTTTCTCCTGGATGTGCCCTTTTAGAGGCTAGAGAGGTAACAATTTCCATTTGGGTCATCATAGGCCCAAAGCAAGGTCCTAATGGTTGCTAAGCAGTGAAGGAGTGGAACTAGGGTTGCTTGCTTAGATTCTCTCCTGGTTAGACTTTTGTTTCTGAATGAACCTTACTGTGTAGCCTTCCCGCACTGAAGTCCTTATTTATGAAATTCTCTCAAGAAGTTAGAGCTGAACCAGGATCTCCTAAATTTTATTGTAAGTAATTAAAGATAGGGTGGGAGTGCCACAAATAAATGAGTCCTGCTTTCTAAGCTTTCACTGCATCAGGTCTTCTGTGGATGTTATATTTATTACTATTGTGAGTTGCCTCTATGTTGGGCACTGTGCTATTAAGGAGTTTATTACAGGATTACCTTCTTTACTATGACAGCTCTATAATGTTGATATTGTTTATTATTCTTCTTATAGACGAGGAGTTTAAGATTTAACCAATGTAGCATGCACGGTGCAGGCAAATTGTGAGCTTCTACTTTATTCTGTCTGATGTCAGAATCTATTCTCCAAAACACTTAGCTAGTCTGCGTCCCCTTTCCTTCCAAACAATAAGATTATTTTAAAGCTGTGTTTCAGTGTTTCTCATTTGTTCCTGTCTCTTCCGTGGATTTGATTTAAATCCTTTTCTGTAATATCGATGCCATAAGACGTCTGGTTTTAAGTAAGATATAAAACATTATTGGGAAGTCTGTTCCTCCTCAACTGAGTTTTGGTTCTAAAACTGTATTTTGTTATTTGTATACGCACCACACCTCCCCCCATTTTAGTTTCTAAGGCTTCAAGGGCAGAGGCTGTGGTTCACTCCTCGTTAGAGTCCATGGAGACATAATGCTTGCCTATTTACGTGGTCAGTGAACATTAAGTTTAACCGCATGTTCCCACGAATCATATGAATCACCAAACACATAAGAAATGATTATTTTCTCCTAATCAATTAATTATTTACAGCAAACATTTGAGTAACAGTGTCAACCCTCAAATTTGCTCTCTCGGCCTCCGGGCACAGAGGCACAGGACTGCAGCCTCTATCAGCTGTGGTGTGTCGTGGTTTTTAAGAGCGGATGTGTCCCCATGACACTTGTTAGTGTCTACAGGTGGATGTAGTCATGTTCAGAAAAGTCCTCCCTCACGCATTTGCTTATGTCCCATGACCTTGGACTTGCTCAGCAAGCGGGTGTGAATATCATCTCTCCTGTGGGCCAGCCCAAACAATAAACCAACAGTCGGAATTTAAAAAACAAAAGACCTCCTTGGTTCCCAAGCTCTGCCACTCACTCACTGCAGGACCCGAAGCCCCTGACCTACCTCGCAGGAGCCCGGTGTGTCTGAGGTGGGGCTGCAGTGTTTATGTCACAGCGTTGCCAGGAGGGAAAATGAGGGCAAAGCCTTTGGCATATGTAGTAGGCATTGGGTACACTCACGGAGTGCCGGAAAAAAACTCATTTTTTTGTGACTCCACTGCCTTGCCTTAAGAAATTTCATGATTCTGCTTTGAATAAACTTAAGCAACACTGAAACACAGACATGTGATTTGAAAAAACGAGAAGGGAAGAAAGCAATCACAGGCCTTTGGGGGAGTAACTGCACCTGAGCGATGGTAGGGAAAAGCTTCAGTTCACTGAAATTCAAACAGTTCTCTCCGAGCAGTTCAAGCGCACTGATTTGAGGAGCACATTTGTTTGCATAAATAAAACACTAAAAATGTTATGGAGCTATTCCATGGAGGAGCTGCATACCTGGTAACGTAAGACTGTTTTCATGCAGTTTTTATTCAAGGCAAAACATAAACTAGTGAAAGAAAAACAGAAAGTGATAAGTAACGTGGCTATATTTTCCACGAACATATGGTGGATGTTTAAAATGAGGTATGTCAGCTATTAATTCCCCAGGTGCTTGTCTTGGCCTCGATAATAAGGTTGTTCTACAGAGGGATTTCCCATCTCTTGATATTTTGATCTTCGAGAAAATATGAGACTGCCTCTTTCCTCATGGGCACATTACCGGCAATATTAAAGAAAGCAGTATTTTCCCCGATTGGCACGCAGAAGGTGGCAAGAGCAATTCTGATTGGTGTCTCTGTCCCACATTGGATGACTTTCTCATCCCAAACCCCAGCAAAACCAGAGATAAGAAAAGGGCAGTTCCGTTCTTGACCAAACATGGCAGGAGGATCTGGTTCCTCATGGCCTGTCCACCTGAGCCTGGATTTAGCTTATGAGTTAAGTTAACCCTTTGAAGCTGAGGCTGTGAACGTGAGAGTCCCAAGAAATGTGTAGAATAGTGAGAGGGTCACCCGTACAGGCCAGGATCTTATTTGAACATGATTAAATGCCTTCTATTGGGGAAAATGCCTTTTTTATTTCTATTTTTCATATTTTTAAATGCTAGAATGATAAATAATGGCTTCAAAATGATTTAGGAATTTTCAACAAGCAACTATAAACCAGAGACACACTATGGGGCGGGGGGAGGGTGAGGAGGAGGGATTAGGGTAAAATTAGGGGGGTGGGAATTGTATGGGGAATATAACCAAGGTGAAAATGCCTACATTGTGCAAAAATGAAAAATGATGTAAGAAATATAAAATAAAAAAAGAATTCACTATAAAAAAACAAAAACAAAATGATTTAGGAATTTGGGAGCATATAGGAAGAGATATTGGTATATAGATAATGATTTAATTTTCAGAATGTGAATGATTTTTGAAGTGTGAACACTGTCACAAATGAACTTAGACTTAATTGACCTTCCTAAAGTTAAGCTCTGTGACTTGAGGAAGAGGGAAAACGTAATATGAATTGGGTAGAGGTTTGAAATATGAACACTTAGGATTCTAAAATCTATATGATGTTTGGCATTTTAAAAGATAACATTGTAGAATCAATATCAGCACTGACATAGAATTTCCTAAAATTCTGTAGAGTATGCATTTCTCTATACAAAATAATCAGGGTTCTTCTTACCGGAAATTTTGGTGACACCATCTAACATTCTAGGAAATGGAAGTATGACTGATTATTGACATGATTTCAAAGGCAGAGACAGAAAATGCTCATTTGGAAAACAATGAGAGAAAAGCTGATGTGAAAATCTAGCTGAAATAGAGGTTTAGAAATAAGTAGTGACAAATTGTAGCAGGTATCCATGAACAACAAAGAACATCACTTTCAAGGTGCAGAAGGTCAGTTTCAGAAATCAATGGATTTTATATATCTCAGAAATACTTCAGATGGAATATTAGTGTTTTTAAAATAATAGGAAAACAATTTAATTAACCTTTAGGGTTTTTTTTTTTTAATTCAAAGTGGCATTACAGTTTTCAGCTTTATGTTCTAATTCTTATTTGATCATTATCACTCCAGTTATTTTCTTCATTCTCTTCATGTCCCTGTGAGGTATTATTTTATTTTATAGATGAGTAAACTGAGGCTCTGAAAGATTAGGTGACTTGCTGATGGTCATGTGGAAACTAAAGATCAGTCTTTCCCTACAGCTAGGTGGTTGTTTTTGGCAAGTACAAAGCACCTACATATATACAGACTAATTGTAATAGATATTTCATAAATTTCAAAAATAACTCAGCCAATGCAAAGAGATCTCTTTTTTTGGTGTTAAGCATTAGAGGGCGTTTCAGCAGCTTTATAGATATTGGACAGTAGTTTCAAAATCAGGAGTCAGGGAATTCATTGCTTTTGATACGTGGGGAAAAAATAGCTCTCTGGAGGAATCATTCACAATGGAATACTTTAAATTCTGCCTTAGAAAAATAAGTTTGTCAGACAAAATTCAAACTTAAACCTTTGTACAATTAAGGTCATTAGAGAAACCAGGAGAAATGGTGGTGATGAATAATGTCCCTAGGGTGCCTAAGGGTCCTTATGGCAACACACAATTGATATGAAAACTTTACAGTCACAGGATTAATAAACACATTTTAAAATAGTTATTATCACAGAAGCACACACAGTGGAGCTTCTTTGGGAATGATTGCTATTTAAGCACTTATTCCAACCGTGGAGAAAAAAAAATAATATGCACCTTTATTTTAAAACCTAGTAAGTGGATAAGTCATCCTTCTGAGAGGTTTGCTTTCCAAGTCAGCTCAGCTAAGGAAAACAGCCACTCACAACCAAAAGGTCTAGCATTCCTCCCGTGCCATCTATTAAGGATCCTGTAAGTGGCAGAAGGCTATTTGATGATCTTTTCCCACTTCTTCAACCAGATCTCACCAACCACAATTGAATCATTCATTTCTATCCATTGAGCACTGCCTGTATCAATACTCTGAGTTATTACTTCATTTCAAGTCACTTGGAAGTGACTTGAAATTGTTTTTATGGGCTTTTTAAAGAAACTTAATTCTACTTTGACACTCACTCACTCACTCACTCATTCATTCCACAAATATTTATCAATACTTCTTTTATGAATCACTTTCTGTTCTGGGCACTGGCAATGTACTAATGGATTAAAAAAAAGTAGATGCAGCTGTTGCTTGTGTGGTGCTTATAGCCTGGTAGAAAGACAACTGGACTAAGTGTCCAAAGAAGCCTAGGGAGCTCTGAAAATGCATGTTAACTGACCTGATCAAAAAGGTTAGCATCAATTAACTGAAGATCTGAGAATGTGGGCATTGGTGGACAGGGGAAGAAGCCAGAAACAGCATATGCAAAGGCCCTGTGGTGGAGGAAGCACAGTAGAAATGGTAGGGCAGTGTGGATGGGTAGGAGCTAACAAGTCAACTGTACAGCAGCTTGACTAGGTACTTCCCAGATCATGTGGTGTCTTGAAAGCCATTTTGATCTGAAAGCAATATAAAGCCACAAGGCATAACAAGTAGTAGAATGACAAGATCAGATCAATCCTTTTAGTGATCATTCAGATTCCAGTGTGAAGAACAGATTAGAAGAAGGCCAGAATTAATGCTCAGACTGTAAAGGGTTTATCTTTTTCTTTTTAAAAACTCAACCTTTTTAGTTTTGCTTCCTAATGTGAATCACCTACCTACTATCTACTTCTTATCATAACTTGATTGTGCTACTAAAATAAACAGGTTTTTATTTTTAAAAACTTTGTTGACAATGGGGCCTCCCCTGGTGGCGCGGCGCTTGAGCTCTGGGCTGCGAAGCTGCTCGCAGCCTCTGCAGTGCCAGTTCAATCCCCAGCTGCCAGGGAGGGTCCCACATGGCGCGCAGACCTCTCCTGCCACCCGCTGCTCCCCTCAGCAGTGTGCTTCATTCCTTCTGCTTGCTCTGCTCCCCTCTCTGGCTCTGGTGAATTCTCTCACCCTCCCGCGCTTCTGATTGTACCCAGTGCTTATATAAATAAATAAATAAATCTTTAAAAAACAAAACAAAACCTTTATTGACAGTATAAAAGAACATCACCAAAAATGTTTGCCTCCTGAAGAAAAACCCAAATTCTCACTATCTCAATACAAGTCTTTTTAGATTCGTATTTTTTCCCTGTTTCTTCTTTCCTCATCTGCATATTGATATTGTAATATCTTTATCTTATTCCATTGAAATGTATTGCTCCACACCTACGACATTTAGGTAAGAATTTTAACTGAGGGTGGCGGTATTAGTGAAATACCTTCTTTTTCATTTTTCAGCAATAGAATCTAAGTTGGAGAGCATAGCCTGCCACTTTCAACTCCAATGATGTGAAAATCCCCTTTTATGGAGAATGTAAAGTCTCTTAAGTATTTGTATTAAGAGTAATGCATGTTGCTTAGGCTGTTAAAGAAATATTGATTTCTGACCCTTAACTGGAATACTTAGCTTTTATTTTTCTTCTTTTTACATAAATTGTGTATATTGTGTTCCCCCTCAGGGAGGACTTAAAAGCATTTTGTGTTATGGAGGCTCCATTCTGTGATCTTATTGCTTTTGAGATGAATAAATGGAAGTCTTGCTATCAGTGGAACAGACCTATTTTTTCTATCTAACAAGGCATACACATAAGCACAGGGTTGAATTTGGCCTCAGAACTTCTGAAATTCCAAGCCAGTTTCTTACTACCAAATTTAGCTTCCAGCTTTCAGCTGATGAGGAGCTTTGGCATATCGGCAATCTAATTTTTGTTCAGCAAAAAATCTCCTTGGTTGTTTTTAATATAATTTTAAAATTTGTATTATCAGGTTATACTCAGGCATTTTTTAGAGCTTGACTGCAAATACTTGCTCAGAAAACAATGTACCTTAAAGGTACTTTATTCCAGCCTTCGAGGTATTAGAATGAAATGGATTGGCACCAAACCATCTTAATATGCTATAGGAAATGAAATATGGCCAAACAGGGTTTTATGTTCTGACTATGCCTTTTTCCATTACTAGCTGGAAGCAAGTAAATCAACTTTACATTCCCTCCCCATTTTATTTTTATCAACTCCTTAGGAAGTTTGAGGGGGTTCTTGCCTTCTTTGAACATATAAAGTGGGAAAATTAAAAATTTTAAACATTTCTTATCTATTTATCTGTTGAAGGGATGTTGCTTTAAACACATTTAATATTACTAATTAATTTAATTACACATATTGTAGCTGCATTAACACATTTTTTATTATCTACTTTAATGTGATACAGTGCCCTCCCACAGCCACCTTAACTTAAAGCTTTAATTGCTTTCCCCTAAGCCGCAGCTCATGTTTGATTTATCTGATTTCTTTGTATAAAGATTCTCTAGTTTACGATGTGTACACAAGTCATTAAATTGGTGTTGATGTTTATGCAGTGAACTTGCCAACTGGTTACAGCAGACATCCCTTTATGAATTTATGACGGGGCAATAAAGACAAGTGTCAGAAGCCCCTTGTCTAGGAGGGAATCACTTTCCTTGTGTTATGTTGGGGACAGTCAGACACACTATTTGTATAGGAAGGGGCAGTGTGGAAAGGCAGATTCATCAAATTGTGAGCACTCTAGCTTGCTGCAGTGAGAAGGTGAGAGAAACACACTTAAATGTTTGAAATATACTCAAGGATTTTAACCAGGAGCTCATTCTTTGTAAACCTGACTGGGTGTGTGTCTAGGTTATATAATCTGTGTCAATAAATCTAAAATTTGTCAGCTATGACAAGTGAAAGAAATATTTGAAGAAGACAATAGTGTAATGTTTTCTTTTATCTATACATTTTTTGTGTGTGCAAAAATAGGCCCTCAAAAGACAATATTCTCGAGTATTATGTCATAAGAAGTTTACATGTTTTTCATTATGGGAAGATCTTCAAAGATTATAGGTGTGAGCTTAAATTACTAATTCTTGTACATGGATACAAGGCTTCCTGACTCAGAGCCCCTGCAGCTAATTTCAAAATAACTGTCTATGGAATGTTTTAGTTCTTCCTCAGGTACCAGTATATATGTTTTTTTCTACTTCTTGTACATGTTTGAAATTAGAAATCAAAAATCTGATTCTTAATTTTTAATGTGTATCATAGATGATTTATCTCAAAGGATTTATTTCAAATCATCCTGTAAGGTGTAAGTTAGTAAATGATACTGATGCATAACCAAAGAATTAAGATAAAATTTAAGAGCTCAGAAACATAGGAAGAACCAGCCAAATAAGGAAAAAACACTTTCATATTTGAAGAAAAAGATGGATGATCAGGGAGATGGAGAGAAGGAAGGAAGGAAGGTATTCCAGATGGTTCTGAAATTTGTGCAGTAAAGGAGAAGATTCTCAAATGTCATGTGGTTTTCTGAAGAGACAAAAACAGGACTTTCATGTTGATGACAGAGATGATAAACTGGAAGTGAGATAGTGAAATTCATTTTTATCTATATTTCCTCTCAATTCTCACTCTTTGTGTATGCCTTTTCTCTTCATACTGAGAAAATTCACATAATTAAATGCCGTTAAGACTGCAGACTAAGAGAAGAAATACAATGTCTAATTAGCAAGGTTGTGCAGATGAAGACTTTAGATATTTGCTACCACCTAGAAATTAAAGTGACTAAAATATCATAGACTATTCTTAAATTGCCTCTAATAAAAAATTAGGATAAAATAAAAGAGTAATATATGGCCAGTTTATGTTTCAGCATGAGAAAACAAAATGAAAAGAACTGATTTTAATCTGTAGCAGCATACTGATTTAATGGATATTTTTACTGGAATTCTCTAAAGTTGTGAGTTAAGTACATGCCGAGTAAAGAGATGAGATGTGTGAAATATGGTTCCTTTCATTGAGGACCTTACTTTTTTGGGGGGGAATCAAGGGACCCCAGTGTATGCTGTAATGCAAGGCACTATGTAATCTGTTCTACTTGAGTAATATAAATGAAGTGAGACCAGATACCAGTTGATCCTTTGAACACACAAATGACTGTGATCACATAAACTTGTTGCAAAATTCAGCGACATCATTGAGCTTCTTCAAGAAATGTAACTATGTAGTTTTTTTTTAATTGTCTAGTTTTATTGAAGATGTGTAGTGTATGGGAGCTATACTATCACAAAGCTCACATTACTAAAAAATTCCCTTTATACCCATCTCTACCCCAAGTTTTCCTTCTTAACTTTTCATATCTCTACCTCTCTTCTCCTAGACTCTAACACAGCTTTTCAATCCTTATTAGACTAAATAGGTGCTTGCTTTGACAAGCACTGTTACTAGAAGCCAGCCTGGGAGATTGTTTTCAACCTTACTTCCCATACTCAAGCTATCAAAGATCCTTTCCAATAGAGTTTATTTTTTCTACAAAGAATATAAATTTCTCTATTTTATTTTATGGGTTTATTGAGAAAAAAATCTCTTTTAACCAGTGATATAGGAAGACTGATCTTAAAGAATGGCTTATCAACCAGAATAGACCATGTTATGCTGCTTTGACAAGCAGCACCAAAATCTCAGTGGTTTAACCTAGCAGGAATTTACTTTTGGGCACACAATGTCTTGATGAGTTCAGGCTACTCTCCAAGGCATTTGTCCTCCATATGCAAGCTCAACATGTAAGATACCTTCCATCTGGGCCACCCCCATTTCTAGAATACCTCTATGATTGCAGCAGTGAGAGAATATCTGGGAGAGTTCCCATCAGCAAGTGAATTCTTCTGTCCCAAAACAGCACATGTCCACTTAGTCAGAGTTGTTTGTCTAAAACTAGTGCGTGGTCTTTTTTTTTTTTTTTTTTTTTTTTTTATATAGAGGCATGTTTTCTTTCTTTCTTTATTTATTTGTTTGTTTTTGTTTATACATGCACTGGGTACAGTCAGAAGCGCGGGAGGGTGAGAGAATTCACCAGAGCCAGAGCGGAGAACAGAGCAGGCAGAAGGACCGAAGTACACTGCTGAGGGGAGCAGCGGGCGGCAGGAGAGGTCTGCGCGCCATGTGGGACCCTCCTCAGGTGGCCGGGGAGCAGCCGGGGATCGAACCGGCGCCGCAGAGGCCGCGGGCAGCTTTGCAACCCAGCGCTCAACCGCTGCGCCACCGGGGAGGCCTAGTGCGTGGTCTTGTCCAATTTATGGGAGACAAGAGATACAGAAGGTTTGGAAAATAGGCTTTTGTGTATGTAAAAAAGGAGGGGAAAGCCCAGAATAATGGGGCACCTTTGAAATATCTGCAAGATACAAAGTGTTTTGCTGGCAATAATAGAGGAACAAAATGGTCAAAGAAATAAGTGTTATTTGGCTAGGATTTTGCATATGTGTGATAGAGTTGTAGAGTTTAAGTTGGGAAAATTAAGTTGAGGCTAGATTGTGACTGACCTTCAAATGCAGGCCAAAAATCTGTTTCATTGGAGACATGAAGCTCTGCAGTTTGGGAGAAGATTATGTTGACTCATGTGGTATCTCCTTTTGGTCCTGGTTGTGATTTCTGGGGCTGACAAACTCAGACTCAGAAATGTGAAGACCAACTAATGTTTTTCTTCCTGATTAGCTAAGGATGAACTAACACCTAAATCCTGGTGTTCCTGGGGAAATTGAGAAGGCTACCATACTAATTAATCTCCCCACTCATGTGGAGGATTCTTGGTGCACCTTCTCTCACCATAGTCAACTGAAATGACTTTAAAGAACCCGTCACTTTCAAGAGCCAGTAACAGATGAGTAAGATGCTGGATAATAACCATGCTCCATAGAAAACATTTGTGTTTAGAAACAGTGGTGACATTCATGAGCATTGTTAGGAATCGGCTATGTTAGGAAAGCAGGGCAGATGTAGAAAACTCCAGCTACGTGGCAGAGTAATGGAAAGGATGAAAGATTCTGATTTATGACTAAATTTATCCAGTATGAATAAATAACTACCATTTGTTATGTGCTGCATTTATTACTCTGTCAGACACTATGTCAGTCCTTCCATTCTTTGAGATACCCTGCAAGGTGGTCCAGCTGTTTCTCCAGCCCTATCCTCCCACTCAGTCCTGCTCACTCTACTTGGGAACTCTGGTCTCCTGTGCTCGTTGCCTCCTAGCTGGTTCTGTCGTCACTCATCTCTCTGCTTAAATGTCACCTTCTCAAAATATTCCCTCTGACCACCTTATATAAAAGATTGGCATCTCCAATCACTTGAAATCTCAGTTGAGAAGTAAACTTGATGAAGTTTTTTTTTTTTTTAAGATTTATTTATTTATGCATACAAGAGTTGGGGTACAGGCCAGAGATGTGGGGGGTGAGAGGATCCACCAGAGACAGAGTGGGGAACAGAACAGGCAGACTGACAAAATACACTGCTGAGGGGAGCAGCGGGCGAGACAAGAGAGGTCTGCTGCGCCATGTGGGTTTCTCCCTGGCCGGCCAGGGATCGAACTCATGCTGTAGAGGCTGCAGATTGCTTCACAGTGCAGTGCTTCACCCCTTGTGCCACCAGGGAGGCCCGTGAAGTTTTCTTCGTAAAACATATCACCTCCTGGTGGGTCATACATTTTTTGTTTATTGTTTATATCCCCTATCAGAATATAAGTTCCATGATGTCAGGGAACTTCTGTTTATGCCTGTCTTTCCAGTGCTCACAAAGGTGCTTGGCACCCAGTAGCTACTTGTTCAATTAACAAGTGATTTATTTAAACCTTACAAGACCCCTGTGAGGTAGGCAAAATTCATTTTCCTTTTATATAAATGAATAACCAGAATCCTAGGGGGATTTTGGTATCCTCTTCACAGTAATCAATGAGCCAAGATTAAAAGCCAGGCTGTTGGATTCCTTATATTTTGCCCAGTTATCTTCTGACAATCCTCTGCGCACGTCATGGTAATCGAAAGTTGATGTAAAAATTATTTCCTAACAATCCAAACATTCTATGCATATGTTTGAACTCTTTTCTTAACATTAATATATATTTTTGTAAACATGATAAATATTTCTATATGTTTGAGAAAGTGAACTGACTGTTCCCCCACCCCCTACCCCCCAAATAAGGTGTCTTGTGGAGCTAATAGAGGGTGATCTCGAAGAGCAAATTTGCTCACATGGGCCAAATGTTTCCTCCTACAGAGTGGGCTGCTTCCCAAAGAATTAGCCTCTCTCAAAATGAATTATTAACCCCAGCGTCCTGGCCAAATTCCCACTTGGATAGCCTAGGAACTGTTCAAAACTTGGAATCTATTGAAATTAGCCTGGCTTGATTGCAGGCTCTGCATTAATTGTGATATAATAGAGTTTCTCCAGAGATTTGTGCATATATTATTCTAATTTGTATGGACTTGCTTTGTCTCTTAAATTTTTTTAGTTTCCACTTTCCCTCGTGAGATATGGCCTGAATTTCTTTATAAGTTTTTCTTTTTTAAAATTTTGCTGCATGAATAACTGTGAGCTCCTTTCCCCCTGAGACTTGCCAAGCCTTTTTCTCACTTGAATGACTACTTAGTCTCTTGGTCATTATCACAGTGTGTCGCAGACATTAGCCACTAGAAGCTTCCAGATTCCCAACTCTCTTGCGCAAAAGCAAATGTAGCCCGAGTAGCGACAGTGTTCATGCAATGAAATTTTTCTAATTGTTTCTATCATGTTCCCTGCCCTCAAGAAGCTTGTGTTCTAGTGGGAGACGTTTTATATATATATATATATATATACACACACACACACATATATATATATATAATGATACATTTTCAATAACTCACTTAATGGTGGAACATTTATGACTCCCATGTACACTCTAAAAGTATGGCGATTAATTTTTTCAGACAATTTTGTTAAGTGACACCAGCCACTTATTTGTCCTGGCCCTGAGCAGATACTATATAATGTCACGACAGGGAAAAATGATTTTGGTTAAATTACAAAATCATTTGTTTAGTTAGAACTGAGACAAATACACAAGATTCCATTGCATTGCATGGTTTTGATAGTTACTGTAGATCTCATATAATTAGTCAAATATTACTAACATCACATGATTCTTCCTTTCTTTAAAAGTTGGTGTAATCAAGTCAATGTGATTGACTATGTTATAATGGGTCATTTCAGCAATGTTTTCTATCCTAAATTCTCTAATCTATGTGAAGAGTAAGAATGAAGATTTTATTAAAAGGTGGGGGAAAAAAAAGGTTTCCTGGGAAGTAATTGGTCTCATAGATTTTCAGTGTAGGCAAAGAAATTGAGAGCGCCAGGCTTAAGCCTGCATTTAATTCTGCCTGAATCACAAACAAGCGATAAGTCACTTACGCTTCCTGCATCGGTTCTTTACCTTGATCAAGTGAAATAAGACAATGGATATGAGCCCTGTGCACTTAGAACTTCAGCAGCTAATATTAGAAAAATGCTTTGAAAATGACAGATGGAAAGAGCTATAAATGCAGTTGCTAATGGATTTATGGGCTCTATCTCTCTCCTTCCGACCTATTTCTACCAGTGTTTTCCAAAAAATTTCCCAGAGCTCCACCTGAAGTGTGACCTGATGGCATCATAGCACATGTGTTTCCTGAGTTGGTTGAGTGTTTCCAAAATGTATCTGCACTGTAAATTCAAATGTTTATCCACCACAGTGTTAAATCATGGAAAGTGTTACTGTCTTGCTATGACTGTCATGTGCTTCTGCCCAGACTATTGTTGAAAGTCTGTGGGACTTTCTACAGGTTTTTTCCCTTTTATCTTAGTCAATGTGAGCCTAGAAATATATAGTTCTTTATGGAAAAGTACAATTCAGATTTTCAATAGTGGAAAAAATTGATTAAGCATATTCTTTTTTAATCTGTAACATGCAGAAACTTCTCCTTCCTTTGCCATCAGCCTCCTCCCCACAACGTGGTTCTGACTGCTGAGGTGGGAAGGTAAAAGCCTAAATGCTGCTGGTTCTCCTGCTTCCCTTGTGTGCTTGAAATGAGACACTCCATGTTTGGTCTCAAGTCAGACACTGCTATATGCTCATTCATTCACCAGCTATTTATTGAGCTTATGCTGCTCTCCCAAGCACTCTTCTAGAAACTGGAATACAACAGTGAACAATACACAGAAGTGAAAATCCAAGTGCTTGTTAATAAATCCATCAGAATAGTTCATTTGGCATTTCTTGTAAACATCTAAATTTGTTGATAAAGAAAACAGAAGAGCATTAGTCTACTGGGGGCATTAATTGCTTTGCAAGAGCATTATTCATCTTATGAAAGAAATCACTTTGACAAATAGCAAACTCCCTTAGTAGTTCAACTTACAATATTTATACTTACTCTGAATTATATTCCCAAAAGTCCAAAGAGTTAAAGAAAGCAATGTCTCTAGAGAGTCGTTCTAGGTTCTTTATCATTAGCATTCTGATCATTCAAAATGAAAAGGGAGACTATTTTCAAGAACTCAGGAAACAGAAAAGAAAGCATAAGCAGTCAAATGTCAAAACACCAATTCCAATCTCCGTTTCTCCATTGCTACACATACCAGACTTGTTAAATATCTAGCTCAGGACCTGGCAGTTATCCATCAATGTTTGTAAAATTGTACAAAGATTACTATGCTCATGGGTTTATTCATTGCTTATAATTATATATTCCCAAGCCATTTTAAAATTGGCTGTTTAGGTTAGAAAATAGAGACACTTTTAGGGGGGCGGGGGCGGGAGGGGAGGGATTGGGGTCAGAATGGGGGGCGGCAATTGTATGGGGAATATAACAATAAAATTTATAAAAAAAAAAAAAAAAAGAAAATAGATGAAGACTTTTAAAGTAGTGGTTTATACATTCTTTCTGATTTTTTTGTCATATTATACACTGTGTGAAAAATTTCAATGTTCAAATACCTGAATTGAAAAAAAAAATCTTTCCTATAGTTTCTACCAGGTCAGACTTGATACTAAATGGGGACTGATTGTCAGCTGAGAATGTCCAGTGCAGGACAGCTTGTCAACCTGATGTCCTTCAATAATCGGATCAGATCCAATCCTTGATCTTTCATGGGGAATCAGAGTCGTGAAGTAGATGGTGATTTTTATCCACATTTTGACCTCTTGCAGATAATTTTTGGTTCCTCCTATCTTACCTCTTGCTAAAAACTGCCCTCTCTTATGTCGCTAAAGAAAATGACCTTATTTTGGTAAAGCACAATTACTACTTTATGGCATATACATAAGAATAATATCTTGGATTTATTCAATGATTTTCTGCTGGAATCTAAAGGCCTTTTGTGGCTTATTTCTTACCATGTGGCAATCCTTAACTGTTTTGCTAACTTCTGAAGCTCTAAACCCACTCAGCTTATGTTGCATGAGGGTATATTTCCAATTAAATAGAGTCTTTAAATTATTTAGATATTTAAATAATGCATATGATTCAGTCAGTAACATAGAAGTAATCAAGTTACCTTTAGACTTCAAACTACCATGTTTCAAATGAAAAGCTTGCCATTCTTTTACAGTCAACCCGTCAACTCACCTTTCTCTTAAATGTTAATGTTTTGCATGTTGCGGTGAAATGTCATCAAACTTAAATTCATCTCCAAAAGATACAACTTACTGGGCTGGTGTCAGAAATGGTAGCTCTCTGGGCCTCCCCTGGTGGCTCAGCATTTGAGCACTGGGCTGAGAGGCTGCCCGCAGCCTCTGCAGCATCGGTTCCTTTCCCCGCCGCTGCCGAGGGTCCCACAAAAAAAAAAAAAAAAAAAAAAAGGTAGCTCTCTGCCCATAATGTGGATAACCCATGGGTGAGATCCAAACTATAGTATAAGCACCAACAAGCAGGATAGATGCTGGACAAATAGAACAGATTCTGGCCCTACTGGTTTCTAGCAAAGGAGTTCAGTTACATTAAAGGTGTATCCTTTAAAAGTTCAGTTTTCACTGTTTCATAAATCCTTGTAGGAAATGTTTTCATGCAAAAATAGAACTGTTTGTTTCTAAACATGTAAATTTCTATTGCCAAGTTCTAATATACAAATCAGGATGAACAAGCGGCAACTATTACTTTCTATAAAATCTTATTAACTTATGGACTGAAAAAAATATGTCCAGTGCAGTAATTTTACATGTTCAATTTTAAATATGTCCCTTATTATTTCTCTTTGTATTGTCCAAGTTGATAAGCACATGCCAACAGAGTAGAGAAATAATTAGAAGAGCATTTTTTGCCAAGGTCAAATTAGCTTCTCAAACTAAGAGGAACTTTTTTTATTTTTGCACTTTTCTGATTTGCTGTCCAAATCAGGACATACTAATATTTAAGTAAACTATTCACACATATTAGCTTATACCCATATTGTTTTGCCATGAAAGTCTTAATTTTTGTCCATAGATTTCTAATTTACTTGGATTTACTCAGCATAGAATTTAATTAGGGTGGTAAAAAGTTAAATACTATCAAATGATTTGATATTTTAATTTCAAGTGACTTATTTTAAATGAATATATATTTAATCAATAACTGGAGTCATGAAAATATTTTCACATATAATTTTTCATTTTGTTTATTATGACGTGTGTTAGATAGTTTGTAATCTTATGTACTTAATTCTCAGAAGAAACATATCCATAGGTATGCTGAAAAGACATTTTGAAAGAGTCCTACTGAATTAATTTTCTCTACACACATATTGGAAACCCACAAAGTGATTTTTTTCATTTGCTACGAAATACTTTTTATTTAAAGTATTTGTGTATTTTGAAACCAAGGTAAAATGTATACTCGCAAAGCCCTGTATATGCATAGAGTTAGATAAGTGTTGTGGCCTACCTTCTTCTGTCTCCATCTTGATTTAGTTAACTTTCACTGAACAGGCTGCTCCAAAAAAGGGAAGGAAAAACAAATTGATAAGATAAAACTGAGGGGAATTCCAAAATAAATACTGCTAACTGACCTTTTATGATGACCCAGTTAAGAGTTTTCTTTTTATGGTATCAGTTGGTTGCTTTACTTACTAGTACAGTGCATAACTATGGTAAAAACTGGGTGATAGCTTTGTTGTAATTTTTTTTTTTTCTATGTTGTAGACAGACTGGTATTCCTCCTGTATTAAAAAAAAAAAAAAAAAAAAAGATAAACTCTGAGACAATTTAAAAACTTAAGACAATAATTTAAAAAGAAAAGAAGATGAAATTCTGAGCTCCCCTTCCTTGTTTTAGAGTGTCTACCTATAAGATGTGTCCACCTATAAGATATGTACAATGCTCATTTACATGTATAAAGAAATTCTCTCTGTATGTCAATAAAAGAAGCCTGCTTGGGACCTCTGAACCAAGTTTCTATGCCAGTGTCTTAAACCTTAGAGTTTTTGTCTTGGTGAACTGTAAAATGGAAAGAATGAACTCTATTAAAAAGTTGTTTTTCATCACAGCCTCCCTGATTGAAACATCTATAATATGGTGTAAGAAATAGTCGGTGGCTATTAAAGTTCTCTTTTTAACCACTACTGTCCATCACAAGAAGCCATTAGTTTGCAGCTACTTCCTTCTTATTTTTATGACTTTTTAACTTATCATTAACCCCATTCTCTTATCCTGTACTCTGTGATGAGCAAAGAAGATAACATCCACAACATTTCCATTGCTTACTCTAAAGATAATGAGCTTTTTGAAAAAAAAAAAAAAAAAAAAAAAAAAAAGATACCCTGTCCCCCGTTTCTTTAAACAATCCCTTCCTCTTTAAATCCCTGTTAGCTTTCCCTTGTCAAATTGATCTTTCAGTGCATTCTTAAGATAAATCAGACAAGATTATTTATAGCATAGTCCAGGCAAATAAAATTGGGCTAAACATACTAGAATTGTTATTACAGCTTATAAACTTGTTTAATAATTCATTAGTATTTACTCCATATTTTCTTTCATCTACATTTTTTAATGTTATTAAAGAAATATTGTAGCAGACTAGTCATTAATCCTCATTTCCTTCCAATTCAGTCGCATACAGTGTTGTGTCTGGACTTGTTAAGTAGGATTTTTGTCATAAGATTAGATGTAAGTATCTCCCTTGTCTAGACATTATATAACCCTCTACCACCTAATTCAGATCCTTGTTTTAAAGCAACCCCTTAGCCTTTTTAAGAAGAAGAAATTCAATGTTAATGAAGAATCCTGTGCACTTATTTCTTCTCTGCAGCTCTCCTTATCACCATCTGAATTTGCCAACTTCTACTGAGTTCTTTACATGTGTGAAGTTTTACTCTTGTTTTAAATAAGGGCTGAGTTTCACTGTTTCTGGTTTGATGTGGGTAAGAGGTTGGTATTATCTACCTTTGCCACCTTCCTTAAATCTGCCTTCTTATTTGATGTCTGCATTTCACCTCAACCAACTTCCTTTTCTCTCACTTTAAAATAGTATTTTTAAGATTCAAAAAATTCAGTTGTTTGCATTCTCAAACTTGATCAGTTCAACATGGATTTATGGATACTTCTTTCACTCCAGATGGTAGATGCTAGATGGGCTAGATGCTAGAAGTACACTGAGTAGCTTGTCTCTGCTCTCAAGAAACATAGAGTCTAATAGAAGAGGCAGACAAATGAGCAAACATTTGCTATGCAGTGTGGTAGATGGGGGAATTATTGGTGGCATAGGAATTCATAGGATGGATAGGAAATAACTTAGAAGATAAAATCTGACTGTTAGTATTCATAATTCCTGGGTAAAATTAGATATTAGAAAGATTTTTGAGATTTTTTAAGTGTGGCAAGCCACGTTGTGTCAGACGGCCTCGGTTTCATTTGGCATCAAATGAGAAGTTTGAATCAGATAACCTCTGCTGTCCTTTCTAGTTCTAAAACTCTAAGTCTGTGAGTTTTTCTCTTGCAGTTCACTGAAAAATCTAAATAGCCTAAACCTGTTTTGAAATCTATTTCAACAAATGATCCATAAAATAAATAAGCACAAAATTCAATTTTTTGGAAAAGTGGTGTGACTGTAGAACTGAGTGGCTCCATAAAATATTAATTTGGTCATGGTGTGGAAATGTGAAATGATTGTTAAATGAGTCAAGGCCTTATTTGTGGCCTTTGGCTCATTTGGTGAGATTACCCATTAGCCATGTAGGCAGCATAACACGCATGGCCAAGCAGCTCATGCGAGCATCCTAACAAATGTTAAATAAAAATTATCTTCCGCTTGCCTTAGGAATATATTTCTGTTATTTTCAAAATAAGACTGCACTCAGCTTTAAAGTCTCAGTCAATACAAAAATAATTATATTCATTGTGATTAGAATTCTGAATCTTATCTGCAAATGTTTTCTAATGTGTTTTCCTAATAGAGTTTTTGATGCCTTTTTGAAAGTTTTAGACTAGAATGAGTCTTTTTTTTAAAAAAGCCAATGAGTCAAGTCTTTTTAAAACTCTTTTTTTTTAAGATTTATTTATTTATACAAGCACTGGGGTACAGGTCAGAGGCTCGGGAGGGTGAGAGACTCCACCAGAGACAGAGAAAGGAGCAGGAACAGGCAGAGGGACCGAAATACACTGCTGAGGGGAGCAGCGGGTGAAAAAGGAGAGGTCTGCTGCGCCATGTGGTTAGCTCCCTGGCCAGCCAGGAATTGAACTGGCAATGTGGAGGCTGCAGACAGCCTCACAGTGCTGTGCTCAACCCGCTGCGCAACTGGGGAGGCCCCAGAATGAGTCTTGATGCTATCTGACCATCATTTAATTTCTTCACTCTTAACCATGTGAACTCTTCTATATGGTTAGAATATGTATGTGTAGCATTTCTCTCTGCAGATGCAGAAAGGGTTTTCCTTTGTCCTAAGACACGTACTTTTCCCCTTTCAGTTGTTAACTTTGGTATCATAAAAGATTTCTTCTCCATTTTTCTATTTTATCTGTATCTTGATGATAATAAATTTAATAACTGTTCTTAAAATCTCTGTATGATCATCCATCAGACTCACTCAGTATTCCTTTCGTTTATCTACAGAAGAGAGTGTGCTTTTCTCTTTGCTCTTCTTAATGAGGCCTTCCTACTAAAGCTCGAAATAGCAACCAAACATGTTCATCTCCCAGGATCTGACTATTACTAAAATCTCTGAAACCTTTTCTGAATTTTAAAAGATGGGATTATTATAATTCAAGCTATTTACTTCCATGTAAACTCAGATGGAAATTAACCTCCTGAAATAGTCACATTTCTTCCTCCCAAATATATATTTGGCATTAAAAAAAAAAACAACAAAAAACTAATTTGAATCTGAAATCTGGGTTTCCATGACACCAAACATCTGGATGAAAAGTGAAAAAATCAGTAGGTGTTTTCAAATATCCAAATATTGTGTCAGTAAAACAGTTAAATGACTGTCTAAGTCTTTCCATTTTTATCTGGGTATTTATGCATCATAGATGTGCACCATCAATTCTTCCTAATAGAAAACAATACCATCTCAGAAAATATTGCATTCACTAACAAGTATGAATTGAGCAGCTATTATGTAGGAAATATTGTATTGAGTGTTATAGAACATTCAAGATTAAATAAGTCTTGAATTCTGTTCTCAAAAAATTTGCAGTCTACGAGGGATATAATAAAGAACACAGAAAGGACACTGGGGAGTGAATCAAAGGTGAAGAGAGGAAGAGAGAAAGTTCTATGGAATTTTGGAGAGACTGCTGCCAGCTGGGTAGAATTTTCCACTGGATCCACTGTTTGGGCTGGCCCTGATGGACATGCCAGAATCATGGAAATAGAAGGGAAAGTTCTGATCACACAAATTTTGAAATACACTCTCCTTCAGTGTCTGGGAGTTTTACTGAAATCAAATACTTCTAAGTTATCCAGATGATTGCAACAGTTTTCTCAGTTTCCATGAACACATGCTTTGGTTTCTCTAAGGTTTTAGCTCTAAGCCATTTGTCAGGTGTTTTGATTAATAAATGTATATTCAGTACCTGGAGATTTTCAACTTTATTTTTTTTATGAAGATATATTTATTTATGCATTCAAGAGCAGGGGCACAGGCCAGAGGTATGGGGGCGGTGAGAGGATTCATCAGAGACAGGGTGGGGAACAGAACAGGCAGACTGACTGAAATACACTGCTGAGGGGAGCAGCGGGCGAGACCGGAGAGGTCTGCTGCACCGTGTGGGTTCCTCCCTGGCTGGCCCGGGGATCGATCTCGTGCTGCAGAGGCTGTGGAAGCCTCACAGGTTGCAACTTAACCCCTGTGCCACCAGGGAGGCCCAGATTTTCAACTTTATAAAAGAACATTCTTAAGCTTATTCTCTGTATGATCTTTTTAATGAAACTTATACTTTGTTTTTCTAAATTAGATAGAGAAATTTCACAGTTCCACATACACTGCCAGCTTAAACCTGTCTTCCAAGTTAGATGATGTTTTTAATCTATTGGGATCAAAATGCTAATAAACTTTTTAAAAATTTCTAGATACTCAAGGTTTTCAATATGTTTGATCACTTGGTAGGTGTAGACTAAAGCAAAATGGTTCACTTCCACCCTCCTTTCTTTTTTCTCCTCTTCTTCCTCCACACCCTTCTCCTTTTTTTTATTTTTCAGAACACTAAACATTTTTAACCGGGGGAGAAAAGGGAATAAACTCAGGAAATTCCAGATAACTTAAATCACATCACATGTATTAGTCAGGACTGATTTATTGGTGACAATACTAGGAAGGTAGAGACTGGGTGGTTGGCTTTTAGCAAAGCCACATCCAAGTGCAGAAATAATAGGAAGAATCTATCCTTTATGTCAATTGGTGCTGCTTTTGTCTGCTGGGGTGTCATCCTTCATCAGCTTCTCCCCATTGGGTGGCAACAAGGCCATCAGCAACTCCAGGCACACATACCACTGATTCGTTACCCCAGTGAGAAAAGAACACCTTGGACTGACAGTCCAGCTGACTCCCAGTACCCTAACTCGAGCTCCATTCTCAGTGCCAAGTGACTCACTGTGTTGATTGACTGAGTCTGGGTCACTCAGCCACTCTGAGCACATCCTGAAGTGACATTCGGGAACTCTTGCCCCAAGAAAGAAGGAATGACACTTTAGTGGAAAACTTTAATGTTAGCGTGGAAAAGGCCTCCGCTAAAAGTCAAGAGAGCAGGGAGTTATCCTAGCTCTTCCCACTACATCCTGCCTTGTGTTACTTAGGCTTGTGAAGCTTGGTTTCCTCATTTACGTCAACTAGGTCAAGGGTATGTCTAAAGGCAATTTTGATTTTAATGTCTTTTGGTTCTGATATCAAAGAACTAGAGACAAGAATAAGAGCCCCAGAGAATGCACAGATTTGCAAATAGTAAAACAAAACAAGAAATACATTATGATTCGTGTGAGAGTGCTCCAGGTAGAAGCAGGAAGTTATAGCTCAGACAACATGAGGGAGGTGGGCGTGCATGAGTGGGCATGTCATTTAAATTAACCAGCACAATTGGAGCAAAGAAAGTTTGTTCAATAAATGGTGCTGGGAAAACTGGGTCGCTACATGCAAAAGAATGAAGCTTGACCACTACCTCACACCATACACAAAAATCAACTCAAAATGGATTAAAGAACTAGACATAAGACCTGAAACCATAAAATACATAGAAGGAAATATAGGCGAAACACTACGGGATTTGCACATCAAAGACATCTTTACAGACACATCACCCAAAGCAGTGATAGTGAAGAGAAAGATAAACAGCTGGGACTACATCAAATTAAAGAGCTTCTGCACAGCAAAAGAGACAATAACAAAAACAAAGAGAAACCCCACCAACTGGGAGAACATTTTTGCACCCAACACTAATGATAAAGGACTGATCACAAAAATCTGCAAAGAGCTGATGAGACTCAGCAACAACAAAGAAAATAATCCAGTCAAAAAATGGGCAGAAGAGCTAAAAAGAAACTTCTCTGAAGAGGAAATGAAAATGGCCAACAGACATATGAAAAAATGTTCAACATCACTTGTAATCAGGGAAATGCAAATCAAAACTACCATGAGATACCATCTCACACCAGTGAGAATGGCACATATTAAAAAAACTAGCAACAACAAATGTTGGCGAGGATGTGGAGAAAAAGGAACTCTTCTGCACTGTTGGTGGGAGTGCAAACTGGTCCAACCACTATGGAGAGCTGTGTGGAGATTTCTGGACCTACTAAACATAGAGCTTCCATATGATCCAGCAATTCCACTCCTAGGTATTTACCCAAAGGACACAGAAACATCAATTCCAAAGAGCACCTGCACTCCTATGTTTATAGCAGCACTGTTTACAATAGCTAAGCTTTGGAAACAACCCAAATGCCCAAAAATAGATGACTGGATCAAGAAGATGTGGTACATATATACCATGGAATATTACTCAGCATTCAAAAAAGATAAACACATGCAATTTGCAGCAACATGGATGGCACTGGAAGGGATCATGCTCAGCGAAATAAGCCAAAAAGAAAAAGAAAAATACCGGATGGTCTCACTCATAGCAGGAATCTAGAAAACTTAAATAAGGGACCAGGAAAATGAATATAAGAAAGTGAAAATCAAAATCAACAAAAAAACTATGAACCAGAGACACTTTTTGGGGGGTGGGGGGCGGGAGGGGAAGGATTGGGGTCAGAATGGGGCGTTTGCAATTGTATGGGGGAATATAAAAATAAAATTTAATATTTAAAAAAAAAAAAATAAAAAATAAAATATCAATGAAAAAAAAAAAAAATAAATAAATTAACCAGCACAAACTTTATTATTGTACTCTCTATTGATATATTTTTTCTTTTTTTTAATCACACTTATCTATTTTCATACATCATTGTTCATTTTTGGACATTATTTGACCTCTTCTCTCAGGTGTAGCCCATGTAGTTCATAGTACCCATGATCCATCACCACAGTCCCTTGTGTCCTATTGATATTTTATAACCCATGCAAAGCTTTTTTAACCTATTAATTTTACTATGACGGAATCTGGGTCCTACAAACAGATTTGTGTAATGTGACAGAACTACTAACAAAGTTAATACGAACTTGTCTATTTTTTTTTTTTTTTGATACTTAGTCCAAAGACACAGCGAAAGAGTGAGGGAAACATACCACATTAAGAAAACCCCAAAATTTTACCTTCAGAAATTTCTATTTAATAATGATAAGATATGTAAATAATACTTGACAATGAAAGGTTAAAGATTATAGCTACCTCATAAATTGCCATAGGAATTTATTGGAAAGGTGGATAAATGGGTTTAAAATATGAGGATTTAATGAGTTTAAAATATCTTTTTAAATTTATATATATATATGTTTTACATCATTGTTCATTTTTAAACAATGTTTGCTTTTTTTCCCCCCTCAGGTCTAGTCCCCATAGAGTTTCCTTCACCAAGGCACCCCTGCACCATCACCTCAGTCCCCTGTGCTCCTCCCTGCCTCCCTCTGATCCCTCTCCCTCCTCCTCCCCTGCACACAATTTTAATCGTTCTTTTAATGCCTTTAATGCCTCTGGTGTGGCATTTTGCTGGTAGGGGAAATTATGTGTGGGGGTGCAGGAGATAAACTTTGCACTTTTTTGCTCAGTTTAGCTGTGAACCCAAAACTGCTCTAAAAAGTAAAGTTTACATATTAAAAAAAGGAGAAACTGTTAAATTAAATTTCTTATTTCATGTTTTATCTTCAAATTTCATTTGTAGTATGCCTTCTAATCCTCGCAGAGAAATTTTTGCTTACATGGAAAAAAAAGTGTGAAATTAATGACCACTCGATAAATTTTACATTGCAGGAAGTTGCACTTATTTCCTCAGGAGTTAATCCTTAGGTGATATCCTGGTGTCCCATTCAGTCACTATGTTCCTAGAGCAGTAAGTGAGGTTTGCCCAATGTTTCTTTGTCTGCCTTAGGAAAGTTGCTTAGAGGGCATCGTGTTCAAGTGGCATCATCAAAACCAAGGTCACCGGGATTAACTCTATAAAATATACAGTCTCTAGGAGGGAAGTGAGAAAAAAGAAGTGGGTAATCATAATGATCACTTTCCAAGAATGCATTCAAAGTAAAATCCTACCCAGCAAGTTACTTGACCCTTTGTTTTAAGAGTGGTGTTATATCACCACAGAAGTCATTTGACAAACTGCTCCTTGTTTTCAAAACTCTCGTCTGGTAAACTTTATATACAAGTAAGCAAGTCAAACTCATAGTGCAGGACAGTAACTTGAGAAGCAAGACTGAGCATAGAGATGTCCTGCTTTAAAAAAATATTCAGTGAGTTACTATAACATAAAGAGGATATCTAGTTGTATAAAAAAGTTAAATCACTATGACATTTTTTATATGCAGTATATAAATTAGCACAAATACTATATATTAATTACAATTTTAAAATGTCTATCAGATCGTTAAAAATTTTTAGAAGTCACACACACAGTGTCGGAGTATATAAATACAAAGCAAAATCCTCCAGCCCATGCCCTCTACAGCACGAACCACTACTCAGTTTGTATTTTTCCAGGGGTTTTTTTTTTTCCACTATACTATAAGGAAAGATATGTGTAGGTTAAATTTATCTATTTTGCAGAAATTGATAATACATGTTGTTTTACAATTTACTTTTTTTTTCACTCAATATATGGGAACAACCGTTTCATGAGAAAGTCACATTTTATTTAACTATGAGGCAGTTGGTGGATAATTAGGTTATTTCTGATGTTTTAGCCCAAACACTATCTTTTTCATTGATTTTGTACTTCTAATTCATGAGATGATTAGAAGTATTACTTGAAGTATTGTAAAGCATTAGTATAAGTCCTTTCAACATAGAATATAGTTTCATGATAAATCGGTTCCATTTTGGACATCATTGAAGAGGGATTAATCACCAAAGATTATTATTAAGTGGTTTCATCCAAAAACTGTTCCACTGATGTATTCTAAAGATATTTCCATGTAGATCTATTTCCGTGTACTTGATAAGCCAGGTTAACCCCCAAATGGAAAAGTTAAAAAGAAGGCGGCCTGATAAAGGTCAGTGTCATGAATAAAGATAATATCTTACTTTCAAATGAGTCTTTAACAAAAAGGCAATTAAAAAAAATTTTCCTATTTATATTGAGTCATGAGCCAGGCATGTCTTATTAACTTTTGAAACCGTTGTCAGTTGATATTCAAAGTAAGAGGATCTTTGTGATTCACTTCTTGTATTCAACAGTGGCTTTCAAATTATTTTGGGATGTGAAAAACTTTGACCTATGCTGGTTCTTTCTTGATGAAGGGAATCATCATCGACGCTATTATGTTACAATGCATGTTCTTAGGAGAAAGTTGAGCCACCTCTGGGCCACTGGATCAGAATGGGTTGGCCCCCAACAGTGAACAGACTAAACTATAGCTTTAGTCCAAGAATATGGAAACTGACAACAAATTATTGCTGTGGTCTACTTCCAGTTTTCAAGTGCAAACATACCAAAGTTTATTTTAAATTTGAGCCAGTCAGACATTTAGCAATATACATCAAAGAAGAAGTGAAGACTTCCCATGTTTATTATTTCAATATGATGTCTGTTCTAATAAAGTAGAAGAATGCATATGATAGACCATGTAGTAGAAATTCTCTGGTTCCACAGTTTGGCCTTAAATATATACATCTATTTGTAAATTAATCCAAAACACATTGCCATGGTTCCAGTTCCTCTGAAAGCTGATTGTTTTCCATCTCTTCTTTAATTTTAGAAATATAGTGGCTGTCTGCCAGAACACTTTCAGATAAACAGTCCACTCCATATATCAAAGGGGCACAGAATCACGAATGCTCAAAACCCACAGAACGCTATTTAAATATGTTAAAGTTATTATGGTCTTCCCTATAAATTAGAAAAAAAAAAAGCCATCTGTGCAAGGTGAATTTTGGGAAGGTCCCAAATTTTTTAATGATTGTGGATGGAATTTGCAACTGTTTTCATAGAGAAAGTACAGTTCAGGGATTCCCAAGATAAAATGCACTGCTTATGTAATTTTGCGGTCATTTGACAAAATTTCTAACAAAACACTGGATCGAATTCTTGCCGTTCAATCAGAATTCGCCCTCATACTTAAAGGAATTGGCTCTTCTTTTTCATCACCTTTCTACCCTTACACTCCTTAACATCCGAATCCTTG